>NC_040909.2:32961128-33324878 GCF_004126475.2 Phyllostomus discolor | reverse complement strand
CCCATTTGCAAAGGGTTGCAGTGTCGGGTCAGCTCCATTTTCACCATCTGCCTCGGAGATGGGCTATATCTGGCAAAGGTGCAGAGGAGAACCGCGAGGCAGGCCATGGCCCCGGGAAGTAAGCAGAAGACCATTGAGGCACTTCAGCACCACGGACACGGGCAACCTCAATCACAGTCCCTTCCGGCGGAATAGCCAGCAGAGACCGCCCTCTCCCCAGGCGCCCCTTGCCCTCCCTCCTAGTGCGTCACTATCTCGGGGCTCTCAGTTGTCACCCAGAAGTGGGCTCTCTGTCTGGCTCCTCCGCAAGCCCGGCAAAAGCTGGGACGAAGATGCGGATCCGCGCAGCGCCCCGACTTGCCCCAAGGCGGAGCCTCCTTCCTGCTGGCCGTTCTATCCACACCTCCCAAAACAGACCAAACCCAGGCACGTGGCGTAGAAATTCTATAGCGCCCGGAGGTGGGTCAGGGAGGGTTCGTGTGTTCTCCCGGGGCCTGGCGGAGGCTGAGTGGACTTGCCCTGTACCTCCAGCCGCCACACTCGGCCATAGCCTTGCTCTTCCTCCGCTACTCCCTGCCCTTGCGTTTTGTTGGAGAAAGATTTCTACAAACCGTTTATTCTCCATGAAAATCTCAACCCACATGGACCTGCGTTCAAGAATCATAGACATGAGACAAGAGATTAAAGGAAAATACTATTCCTTGGCCATATTTCTAAAGCCATCCAGGATTCTTAAAAGTTTGTATTTGAAATCAATCCCATTACTCCATAGGGATTCACCCTCGTTGGGGTGGGCGAGAGGAAAGCGACAGCCCCTAGCCTTTATTATGGAGGCTAAGGAAGGAATTGTACACGCCACGGTGGCAGGAAACGGGGGTGCAGGGGCCGTAGCTGATGCTGACTCAACCAACACCGTGCCCAGGTTCTCCAAGAGAGGAGCGCAGGGAAGCAGGGTCCCTGAAACCTGTCAGGCGTCGAGCAGAGCCCCCAGCGAAGGGTTATGAAGTGGGCGAGGCGCTTTGACCCCGGCCTGCCCAACCCAAAAAGAAGGACTCTTTCCCTATAAGTGCCAAAGCTAAAAGCAGGTGTGTGGGGTTCGCAGCACCCTCCTACTCCTTCCGGGTGGGGCTGCTGGGCAGGCAGGGTCAAGGTCCCAGTCCACCGCTGCTTACCGGCTCTCGGGGGCCCGGTTACCTGCGTATCACAGCGAGTAAAGCGTGCCTGGTGCTCCGGCCTGTACTGCTTGCTGCCCCGCACTTAAGTCCAACCTTCGAGCCTGCTGAGTCCTCCATGCACTACGCCAGGAAAACCGCGGCTAGGGTAGCTGATGCTGCCAGGCGGGGCAGGGAGAGGGGCGCCACGGGAGCGGGCACTGCGCCTGCGCTCTCCACTGTCTACCTCCCGATCCCCAGGCTGGTGCCCAAGTGGAAGACGCCAGTGGGGAGGGGAGTGGGGAGGGGTATGGGGAGGGGGCGGTGCCCAAGGTTAGTGCCTGGACTGAGGAACTTCCCCCACCTGCGAAGTGGGATGGTCCAAGGCTCTTTACCATACGTCCTCAGACAGAATAAGTTTGAATCAGTCGCGGATCATGGGGGTGACCTGGTCTTCAGGAAGGAGGTAGCGATGCAGCCTCAGTTCATTTCCACCTGTCTGTTTGCGTTTAAAAGTTCCAAGTCAATCCTTGATATTTAAAATTGGCTGGCATCAGTATATTGTGGTCCAGAGAGCCCTTCAGACATCCCGGAGTCCACTTGGCAATTTACCAATGAGGTCTCTGAGGGAAGGGTCTTGACACTGCAGAGCTGGGTCCTGGACTCCAGTCTCCTGGAAACAGACCTGGCCATCAAAGCAATGGACTAGATGGGTCAAGAGGACAGGCAGGAAGGCCATTGCCCTAAGCCGGATAAGAAAGGGTGAGGCCTGAACCAAGGTGCTAGCTGTGAGGAAAGATAGGATGTGACTGCTGGGGTTTTTCTGTCCCTCCAGATCCACTCCACCCTGCTCTGTGACTCAGGGCTGACCTTTACGGACTACATAACTGTCAGCAGGCTTTCACTCGGTTTGGCCAATGGGAAACACCCGCAGGAGATCAAAGGGCAGGATAATATTCAGGACACCCACCTTCAGCCTAAGAGGGCCACTCTTAGCAGTAACTATATATGTTATCTGAAAGGCATTACTCCAATCCTGTGGCCCTCTCCCATAGTTCTCTTTTTGCTCTGTTTACCCCTCATTGCCCTCGCCCCTTCCAGCCTGAGCTGATAATGACTTCCAGAAGTATTCTTCAACTCTGTCCATACATTTTTTCAGATATTTTATTAATTTTTATTTTTAGAAAGAGGGAAAAGGAGGGAGAAAGAAAAGGAGAGAAACATCAGTGTGTGGTTGCCTCTCACACACCCCCTACTGGGGACCTGGCTGGCAACCCAGGTTCTCACCCTGGTTGGGAATCGAACCTGAGACTCTTTAGTTCACAGGCCAGCACTCAATCTACTGAGCCACACCAGCCAGAGCCTGCCCACACCTTTTTAAATTGTTGCTTCATTAAATTCTCCTCAACTATCCCCTGGATGTGCCATGCCATCTTTTTCCTACCATTCCAGGACACTATAATAGATTTCACTTCATTTGAAGTTAGGAAGTTTTATAAGAAAAAAAATGTGTTAAAGAAAGATGGGACTTTTAAAAGGTGATATGTTTTCTAGAGTCATCATGACAGTTCCCTGGACAGCCATTAAGCTAGGTGGTCTCCACACTGGGGGCACCAAAGACAGTGTGAGTAGACTCAAGAATGGGGATTCAGACCACTCATAAGCAATGTGTTCACAAAAGGGCTGGGAGTCCACTGGGTCCCTCACAATAGAACTTTCAGATGACTCTTGATATGAAAAGACAATCTAGATCTTTATGCAACAAGTGCTGGTACTCTCCCAACTGTAGCTGGGCTGCTTTTGAATGAGTCAATATTCTTAGGATACTTAACAAAGTCCTAGGCACAGTCTCTAAATGTATGCATTAAGGAGCTGCTGAGAGAGGCAATTGTCAATGAGTTTCCAGCCGTTTCCATAGAAAACTCAAAGAATGTTCCCAAAGAGGAAGGAAATAAAAAGCAATAGAGTTAAATCACCTGTAGCACTCATAACTACCTGGTTTGAATCCAGGACCTGACCATTTCTCTGACTTGTATAAACACCCAAACCAGTTTAACTAGTTTAATTCTTCCCCTACCCTCCCCCCCCAAACACAAAACAAAACCCCGGGGCACTATCTTGGCAAAAAGTACCCAAAGGGAACCCTAGTAGTAGCTGTTTGCAAACAGAATTAATGTTCAAGCAAACACACTATTTGTACTGAATACAAATGAAACCAGAACAGAAAATTTACATGTGTTTTTTAGCTTTTCAACCTGGGAAGAAGAAAGATCCTTTGTGGTTGAGAGGGCAGCCTGGGCCTCAATTGTGTTGATCTAGATAAGGAGTAGAGGTACTGAAGCTAAAGGAACCTCAGAAGGCTAGGCTGATCACCAAGGCTCAGATAGATTTTATGTTTCTCTTGGAGGAAGTGGGGGAGGAAGAGAGCCAGATAAGCTTTGAAGATGGGAGTGAGAAAAACAAAGATGTAGACTAATCTGATCACAGAAGAGAAGGTTTCTGGGAAATGTGAGAAAGCAAGACTAGGGCTTTAGCACAGCTACCATTCTGAATGACACTGAGAGATACTAAAAAACAGAGTAAAGGATTTTTAGATGTTTTGTTACATGTAATAAATGGATTTCTTCTTTTGTGCTACAATACTGAGGACTTTTTCTGCCAAGTGCCCCCAAACTCAAACTGACTTAACTAAAAAAATCCAAGGATAGATGTTTTCAGGTATGGCTGGATCCAGGGCACAATATCATTAGGATATGGTCACTCCCTTCCTCTTTGTTGACTTTGAAGAGTTTACTCTCATGTAATGATTTCTTTCCATCTCCCCATCTTTCCCCAGTGTTCAATTTATATTATCCTTATAGTTAACCATTCCAGTTAAAATAGAACACTTAGTTCCAAGTAGTTTCAATAAAACCTTGGGATTATGTCTCATTAGCAAATTCTGTATCTTATACCTAGCCATATACTCTAGTCTGGGGGGGGGGGCAAATAATGGAGGATGGGTCATTCTCCAAAAAAAAATCAAGGTTTGTTTGTTTGTTTTTTTAATCAGAAGAAACCATATAGTGATGGGTAGGTGATGAAAAAAGGACATGCTCATTACAGATACATCTCAAAGAAACTTTGGTTAAAATTTATATTGCTTTTGCCCTGGTGGTGTGGTTCAGTTGGTTAGAGCATCATCCCATGTAGGGAACCACTTAGCAAGGTCTGGAAATGTAGCTCAGAACCAGTGTGGAAAACCAGTGAGAAGCAAGTTGGCTCTCAGGACCACGCCCTCGAAAAAGTTCTCCCATGGGAAATCAGGCCTGCATTATACCTAGGCTGCTTTGTGACTTGCTCTTACTAAAACTCCCTCACCTGAACTCCCTGAGTTCAGGCAGCAAATGCTTACTGCATATCTTTAAAGTAGCTTCCTGAAGTCTGTGCTAATTCTCCAAGGATTGAAGTGTAACCAAACCTGTTACTCTTACCGTTCCCTTGCATTTGCAACATTTTTTTCTTGTTAATCTGTAAGAAGTAATCAGTAACATCCCTCCCACTGTTATCTGTAAAAAGTAATTACCTAAAGCAAACCTAAGTATACTAAATGAAAAACTTCTTTGTTATATGCTATTAGAAAGCCAATAAAAGCCTGTCAAAGCAATGGTTGGGGTGCTCTCCCCTTGAGAGAGTAGCCATGCAGTCCCCTTTCCTCCACAGGACTCAGTAGTCCACGTGAATTTACCTCATCTCATCCATAACGCTGTGGACACTGCGGGCTGGTGTCTGCACCAACTCCATCCACCAAAAAAGGTTGTGGTTTCAATTCCTGGTTAGGGCACATACCTAGGTTCATATTCAATCCCTGGTGTGGGCAAATGTGGGAGGCAGCTGATCGATGTTTCTCTCTCACATTGATGCCTCTCTTTCTTTCTCTCTCTCTCCCTCTGTCCACCCTCTTTTCTCTCTAAAATCCTGAAATAAATAAGGCAACTTGTTATCACAAAGTTCAAGCACTTGCCTTGATCTTCAAATTGTATATGAAAGGGCACCAACAATAAGCATAACTATTTGTTCTTTTCCAATCAGTTCTTTCAGCATTACAATTTACTAATCACATTAGCTCACTTTACCACTTATTAGCTCCATGCTTTAGATTCCTTATCAGGAAAGTAGATAATAATAACCTACTATAACCTACTACATAGGACAGTTATGAGAGAAGATTGAATTAATTAATATAAGTAAAGTGCTTAGGACAGTGTCAGTCACCAAGTAAACACTAAATTAATGTTTACTATTATGATTACAGGGGCCAAAGAGTAAATTCCTTCAGATATGTTAAATGAATGAAAAAATTCTACATGGAGAATATGTCTAAACAGCATGCTGTGTAAAAAGAGTAGCTGCTAGTTCAGCTTCAGAGACCATAGGAAATGTGAATCCAGTGTTGAAAGATCTATTTTTTCTTTGAGTTCTGGCCAAGATGGAGGCATGGGTAGAAAAGCTTTGCTTCTTTGCACAACCAAAAGAGGGAAAAACAATCAATTTAAAAACAAAAACAACCAAAACTGCTAGAAAGTCAAACTGCACGGGACTCCAGTAACCAAGGAGTTAAAGAAATATTCATCCAGACTGGTAGGAGGGGTGGAGATGGACAGCTGGCTGGAGAGGACATGAAGCAAGACAGCAGACCACAGACAAGGCTAGGAGTGCTGGCTGACCAGGAAACTAAAGACTCAAAATTTCTGGCTATGGAATGCTGTGGGGGTTGCAAAAAACGGGGTCACTTCCAGTCTCACAGGAGAGTCCTTTGGAGAGGCCCATGAGATCCTAGAAGGTACAAAACCTCACTCATGTGGGAATTAGCACCTGAAAGGACACAATCTGCTAATGGGAAGTAAGGGAAGTGACAGAAAAGTGAGGCAAGAGTGGACTGAGCAGCATTGTTCCCTCTCTGACCCCTCTCTCACAGTGCCACAACACAGGAAGAGGGTTGCCCCATCCTGGCAATACCTAAGTCTCCACCCCTTAGAATGTAACAGGCACTCCAAGACAAAGAAATATGGCCCAAGTGAAAGAACAGATCAAAACTCCAGAAAAAAAGAACTAAACAATGAGGAGACAGACAACCTATCAGATGCAGAGTTCAAAACACTGGTAATCAGGATGCTCACAGAAATGATTGAGTTCAGTCCAAAAATGAAGGGAGAAATAAAGGTTATGCAAAGTGAAATAAAGGAAAATATACAAGGAACCAACAGTGAAAGGAAGGTAGCCAGGACTCAAATCAATGATTTCTTCAGAAAGAAGAAATAAACATTTGACCAGAACAGAATGAAGAAACAATAATTCAAAAAAATGAGGAGAGACTTAAGAACCTCTGGGACAACTTTAAGTACTCCAACATTTGCATCCATAGGGGTGCCAGAGGAGAAGAAGAAGAGCAAAAAATTGAAAACTTATTTGCCCAAATAATAAAGGAAAACTTCCCCGATCTGGTGAAAAAAATAGACTTCCAGAAAGTCCAGGAAGCTCAGAGAGTCTTAAAGAAATTGAACCCAAGGAAGAACACACCAAAGTACATCATAATTAAGGTACCCAAGATTGAAGATAAGGAGAGAATCTTAAAAATAGCAGGAGAAAAGGGGACAGTTACCTACAAAGGAGTTCCCATAACACTATTAGCTGATTTCTCAAAAGAAACCTTGCAGGCAAGAAGGGGCTGGAAAGAAATATTTCAAATCATGAAAGGCAAGAATGTATATTCAACATTACTCTAGCCAGCAAAGCTATCATTTAGAATGGAAGGGAAGACAAAGTGCTTCCCTGATAAGATCAAGTTAAAGGAGTTCATCATCACCAAGCCCTTATTATATGAATTGTTAAAGAGATTTATCTAAGAACAAGAAGATAAAAAAGATGTATAGTGAAATGACAATAAACTCACAACTATAAACAACTGAACCTAAAAAACAAATACAGAAACTAAGCAAACAACTAGAACAGGAACAGAATCACAGAAATGGAGATCACAAGGAGGGTTATCAGTGAGGAGGGGAAGGGAGAATGTGGTGGGGGAAGGTACAGGGAATAAGAAGCATAATTGGTAGGCATAAAATAGATAGGGGAAGGTTAAGAATAGTATAGAAAATAAGCCAAAGAACTTATTGGTACAACCCATGGACATGAACTAAGGTTGGGAGTTGGGGGAGTGCTGGAGGGTGGGGCAGTGCAGGATGGAGGGGATAAAGAGGAGAAAACAATTGGGACAAATGTGATAGCATAATCAATAAAATATACTTTTAAAAGATCTTCTATTTTTTTAGAGGAGTAGGAATCTTGATTTGTGTGTGAAATTTTCTGATTGCTAAAAATACAAATGCATTTGTGATAAAAAAAAGTATAGCTCAAGAAAAAGGAATAGAAACTTAACATAATAATGGTGGTATGAACACAAAGGGGGACCCAAAATACAGAATTTATTTATAAAAAGTATGTATTTATTCCTACATGTTTAAGCTTTAGTCACCTTCAAAGTACTTCCCATTTGATGCAATATACCCATTGAGATGTATTTTCCACCCCTTAAAACAGTTTTTGTACTCATTAATTTTGATGCCTTTTAGTGCTTCTCCCTCTTTTTTTTTCTTTTTTACCTTTTACACATTGGCAAAATGTTTCCTTTTGAGGACTTTTTCGTCCAGGGAAATAAAACAAAAAGTTGAGATCGGGTGAATAGTTAGGATGGGAGCACAGGAGTCATGTCATTTTTTGTCAAAAATTGCTGAATACTCAGTGTAGTTTGGGCAGGTATGCTCGTAAATCATCCACCATGAAATGGGCAAACACACTGAAGAAGTCTTTTAAAAAATTCACTGAAGCTGAACTCAGCCTCTTACAACAATGCCATCTGGTACACTGATATAGATGGGTTTCTAGAACACTCACCTAGCGGGGGAAGCATACACTACAGGGGGCCTCCCTTCAGAAGATAATTCTGTTTTTTGGGGGGGGACCCCTTATAACTCATAGTTAACATTATAGTTAATGATGAGATAATGAAAGGTTTTCCTCAAGAATAAGACAAAGATGCCTACTCTCACCACTTTTACCCAATATAGTACTACAGGTTCTAACCAGAGAAATTAGGCAAGAAAAAGAAATAAATGGCATTCACATTGGAAAGAAAGAAGGAAAAGGATTTTTGTTTATAGATGGCATGAGTTTATATGTAAAAACAAACAAAAACCAAAAAACATTAATACTCGGCACAAAAAAATCTACTAGAATTAATAAATGAATTCAACAAAATTAAAGGATACAAAACCAGCACTCAAAAATCAGCTGTATTTCTATACACTAACAATGAAAAATTTTAAATGAAATTAGCCCTGGCTGCTGTGGTACAGTGGATTGAGTGCTGGCCTATGAACCAAAGGATTCCTGGTTCAATACCCAGTCAGGGCACATGCCCAGGTTGCAGGCCAGGTACCCAATGGGGGACATGTAAGTGGCAACCACACATTGATGTTTCTCTCCTCCTCTTTTTCCCTCCCTTCCCCTCTATCTAAGAATAAATAAAATTTTAAAAAAATAAAAGGAAATTAAGAAAGCAATTTTGTTTACAATATCATCAAGAAAATAAAATACGAAGTAATAAATTTAACCAAGGAAATAGAAGACATATGCCAAAAACTACAAAACATGGCTGCAAGAATTTAAAAACATAAATTAATGGAAAGACATACCATGTTTATAGAGTATAAAACTTCAAATTATTAAGATGCCAATATAACCCAAAGTGACCTATAGATTCAATACAATCCCTATCAAAATCCTAATGATGTTTTTGCAGAAATAGAAAAATTGATTCTATTTGCTGGTGAATTCTACTAAATATTAAAGAACAAATACCAAGTCTCCTCAAATTCTTTCAAAGAAATGAGGAGGAGATAACTCATTCTATGAAGCTAGCATTGCTCTGATACCAAAACCAGACAAAGACACTACAAGAATAAGATCAATATCCCTTATAAACATTAATGCAAAAATCAACAAAATATTAGCAAACTGAATCTAGCAGCAATTAAAAGTGTTATACACCAGGTAGAGTCAATAAGTGAAAATTGATCAATGTTAAATACCACATTAAGAGAATGAAGACCTGGCTGGCATAGCTCAGTGGATTGAGCGCGGGCTGGGAACCAAAGTGTCCCAGGTTCGATTCCCAGCCAGGGTACATTCCTGGGTTGCAGGCCATAACCCCCAGCAACCGCACATTGATGTTTCTCTCTCTCTCTCTCTCTCTCTCTCCCCCCATTACTTCCCTCTCTAAAAAATAAATAAAATCTTAAAAAAAAAAAAGAGAATGAAGAGAAATAAGACAAATTACCATCTCAATAGATGCAGACAGAGTATTTGATAAAAACAAACTCTTTTGTGGTAAAAACACTCAAGAAATTAGAAGGACACTATCTAAGTATAGTAAAAGACATACGTGAAAATTCCACAGTTGACATTATATTTAATGGTGAAGGATAGAAAGCTTTCCCTGTAATTTCAGGAAGAAAATAAGGACGCCGCTTTTGCCACTTCTATTCAAAATAGTATTAGAAATTCTAGCCAGAGCAGTTTTAGGCAAGAAAAAGAAATAAAAGGCATCCAAATTGTAAGTGAAAAAGTAAAATGAACTCTGTTCACATACAACATAGGTTATCAGTGGAAAACCATGAAGATTACACACACACACACAAACTGTGTTACAATGAATAAATGAATTCAGCATAGTAGCAAGATACACAATCAACACACGGAAGTCAGCTGTTTCTATACATTCATAATAACAACCCCCCCAATATTAAAGAAACAGTTCCACATGATAGCATCAAAAGAATGAAATTATGAAGAATTAACCAAAGAGGTAAATGCTGTGTGTACTGAAAACTAGAAAGCATTGCTGAAAGAAATTAAAGAAGACATAAATAAGTAGAGAGACATCCCATGTTCATGGATTGGAAGATTTACTGTTAGTAAAATGTCAATACTACCCAGAGCAATTTATAGATTCAGTGCAATCCCTATCAAAATCCTAGTGATTTTTTTTCAGAAATAGAAGTATCCATCCTAAAATTCATATGGAATCACAAAGGGTTCAAGATATTTCCTCAGCCATGTAGTTGGGTTTTAGATTAGAATTATTAAAGGGAACAAGGCCAAAAGAAAAATCCATTCTAAAATTCATATGGATCTTTAAGGGACCCCAAATAAACAAAACCATCTTGAAAATTAGGAACGAAGTTGGAGGTTTCATACTTCCTGATTTCAAAACTTACTGCAAAGCTACAGTAATGAAAATAGTGTGGTAGTAACATAAAGGCAGACATATAGAGAATAGAATAGAATAGAATAGAATAGAATAGAATAGAATCCATAAATAAACCTTTATATATATGGTCAAATGATTTTTGACAAGGGTGCCAGGATCATGCAATGGAGAAGGGATGGTCTTTTCAACAAACGATGTTGGAAAAACTGTATATTCACATGCAAAAGAATAAAGTTGGACCCTAACTTTGGACCATATATTTACACAATACAAAAACTAAGTCAAAATTGATCAAAAGTATAAATGTACAAGCTAAATATACAGGAAGAAAATGTAGAGCATAAGTTCCATGACATTGGATTTGGCAATGATTTTTTGGATGTGACACCAAAGGAATAGACAACAAAAGAAAAGATAGATAAGTTGAACTTAATGAAAATTAAATGTCTTTTGTGTGCCAAAAGATAATATCAATAGAGTGAAAAGTCAACCCATGGAATGGGAAAAAAAACAGAGAGACCAATAAGGAGAGTCAAACAAATAAAACAGGGAAAATTATCTTTGGCCTTATTTGATTCTCACTGGCACTATTAATCCCCCTGATGTCTTGCTGTGACTGCTGCAGGATTCCCAAGCCAAGTAATTTTTCCACAGCTTTTGTCTACAAGGTCACTTGCTGCTGCTACCATGTCAGCCCGCTGGCCTTATCAGCTGCACCATCAGCTACTTTCTATATCCTTCACAATGCATGCCAGATGTTCTGGATCTCTTCCATACCATACATGTGTTGAGCAGAGTCAAAGTGTCAGCTCAGCCCTCACTCTGCCTTATCTCTATGCTACGCTGCACTTTCACTCTATCTTAGTCATCTGTGTTAGTGCAGAGGCACACTGTGAGCCTTTCTTTCCCCCTTTCCAAACAGAGGGTGGACCCAAGGCCCTCATCTTTCGGCTTTCTCCTTCTATATAACAGCCTCACTGAAAGTTTGCCTAGAAGGTTAAAGTCACAGAGTCAAGCCTCCTTCCTTTCACCATCTCTTTCTTCTCCTTTCTTCACTCAAGTAGAAAAAATTGAAGTTTGAATTTTTTCTCATTAAATTATTTTTTTAAGGAGTCTTAATCCTCCCTACCCTTGAGGTTAGTAGATACCTTTGACTGACTAGAGAGGCCATATAAATAGAAATGCAAAATAGAAGAGTATATTGCTATGTTATTTCAAATTAAGTAAAATAGACTGATTTGGGCAATAAGGGAATATAATTGCTCATATAACTGAACAATCCAGAGTTTCAGGGCAGGCTTTATCCAAATGCTGAAATAATGAAATCAGGACTCAGTTTCTCAAATACACTTCTAAATTGTTGTCTCCATTCTTTGCAGGCTTCTCCCCCTTGTGGTTTCAAGATAACCACCAGAGGCTCTGGGACCCACAGGCTTCCTCGTTTGTATAAAAGGAAAAAAGAACACTTGCCCTCTCCTACTTGTTGAACCAAAGTCCTGAGCTTAGTCTCTTTGGATTTCTCTTTTTACAATCCAATCATTGTAGTGATTGGGATCGTGTTTATTAGCTGAAGAGAAACACCATATCTCATATCACATATCCCTTTTTTAAAGCAGAAGAGGGGTGGCATCAGGTTCTCTTGAAGCCCATTGACCATGGGAGTAACACTAGATTCCATTACCAAGAAAAGAGGAAATACATGTTCAGTGGCCAAAGATAGCAATGTCCACTACCTCTGATGTCTACCAGATCTGACTGGAGTTACTGCTCAAGCATTTGTTGAACAAAATAGTAAAAGAAGCAAAACAGAAACAACTTAATCTTAGCAACTCTTCCCCACAGTGTAGTCTGTTTCTTACTCCTGATTCCTGCTCTGGGAAGTTTCTTTTAAAATAACATCCTAGTGTCTGCACTTGATACACCAAAATCCTCCTATATCTTGCGAGTTCTACATCACTTCTTTCATCAGTCTCTGTCCTTGTCTTAGGACTCAGTCTGAACACTGGTCCCTTGTCAGGAGCTGTGCCCAGCACTACCTGCCATGTAGACAGGCTGCCAGTCTGTATGACCACAGCCCTTTAAAGATGATTAAAGTGGTTTGTAAACCACCTTATAGCTGAATCAAAGTTTACTTTAATTTTATCACATTATTATTACATATAATATACGTAATGTATGGGTGTCTCTGCCTAGATTTGACTGTCAAAATACACACAAAAGAAAGAAGGGTTTTGCTGGGAGAAAGGTTTCACCAAGGATAGGCCCAGTAGAAGTATTGGATGTAGAGGTGACTCACTCCAACTTCCTACCTTTGCCCATTGCTGTTTCACTTTGTCACCCCTCTGCACCCTCTCTATACACAGGGAAAGAACAACAGCCAGCCTGCTACCAAATTTCTTATATGCAGGATAAACTCTCTCTTTTTTCTCCATTAATCCTCAAAGAATTTCTCATTTTAAAACTTGAGATGTGAGGCTCATGCTAGATATTTAATATTATATGGAGTAATTATCAACATAATAAAAATTACAGCGAACTCTGCTTCAGCTGTAAGGTGGTTTATGAACCACTTTAATGATCTTTAAGGAGATGTGGACATGCAGACTGGCAGCCTGCCCACACAGCAGGTGGTGTTGGGCACAGACTCCTGACTAGGGATAGAGTTCTAATGTTAGCTCTGCTGTTGTGCAGCTATGTGACCTTGAGCAAATCAACTAACCCCTCTGAACCTACCAGCTCCTCAACTCTAAAATAGCAAGGTTAAACTTGATGTTCTCTAAGCTTTTTCTCATCTCTAGCATTCTCAGATTTTCTGAAAATCAGTTTTGTTTGTAACAGTTGATAAACAAGAAGTTATCAGTGAAGAGTTACCTTTTCTAGAGTAGAAAAGCTTGCCAGAGATACTTGTTGAATGAGGTGAAGGAAGAGGTGTAGTGTAGACAACAGCCTGCAAAGTTATCAGGATCATACAGGATAAGATGCTGCAGTAGGTCATGACCCTCCTCTCCAGTGAACCTTAGATAGCATATGTACAGCTTCAGGAGGCAAGGTAGACTGAATTGCAAGAATCCCCATGTTCTCTGACCTGGGAAGGGGTTGGATTTCCTAAGTTTAAAGGATTTTCTTCCGAAGCTCCTCCAAGGACCTAAGCCTCGGCCCTGCCACCTCAGTTTTCTAGAGGAGGAACCTTACTAGGGTGAAGCATCCAAGGTTTTGTCCCATGATGCCTAAATTAAGATAACAAACAGAAAGCACAAAGTAACTTTCCTTCTCTCTCAAAGTTTCCCTAAAACAACTAGGAAGAAAAAAATTTTAAGGACAGAAATTCACGAGGACAAGAAGAAAAGGAGACAATGACAGAATTTTAAAAGTTAGAAAATGCGGTGGGTGGAAGGAATAAATGTTAATGGGAAAAATACAATAAAATGAAAAAAAAAATTTAATAAAACTTGTTTTGAAGAAAGAAAGTTAGAAAATGCCTGGATAAGTGTAACTGGCTTAGCATTTTAGTAAATTGAATCCTAAGTAAATAATGGTGAAAGATGTCAAACAATTTGATTTATACTGCAAAACCCAGTGGAGGTGAGGTTGAGGTAAAAGCAATTGACTGGAAGCTCTTTTAAGAAACTTTGAGAACCCGCCCCTGGCTGGCGTAGCTCAGTGGATTGAGTGCTGGCTGGGAACCAAAGTGTCCCAGGTTCGATTCCCAGCCAGGGTGCATTCCTGGGTTGCAGGCCATAACCCCCAGCAACCGCACATTGATGTTTCTCTCTCTCTCTATCCTCCTCCCTTCCCTCCCTAAAAAAAATTAATTAATTAAAATCTTTAAAAAATATATTTAAAAAAAAAGAAACTTTGAGATCCCCAGTGCCGATCCCAATTCACACAATGGGGCTACTACCTCTACCTCACCATAGTGGGAGAATAAAGGCCTTTCCTCTGAGAATGAAGAAGAATGCTCCCTGGATAAAGAAAATCTTAGGATCTCTGCACTGAGGAAATCAGGCACAGCTGAAGATAAGGAGATCCGTATGGAAAACAGGAGGATGTGAATATTTACATATTGAATGTTGAAACTACCAGCCTTCTCCCACTCATCTCCCAAAATACTGGCAGCCAGGCTTGCACCATTTAGAAGACTCCAGGTTCCTTCTCTGAGCATTCTAACAGCACAAGATAAAGACTTCAAAATTCCCACATGGGCATTTGCAACCAATTGGCCCCGCTAGACCATTGTACAGGGAAGTAAGAATTAACCATTCCCAATTTGTGCTCTCAGAGGTTCCAGTCAACTTTTTATGCCCCATCCTTAAATGTAAACAAAGGCCAAAGATCACCACACTTCTGAAGAAAGACTCAGAAATACCAAAACAAACAGATTAGATAACTTTGAGGAAAGAGGAAAAAAATATATCTTTAATCACCAAAATTCTCAGATAGATGGATATTGCATCAATGAAAGAGGAAAAGGGCATATTTATACAAAAGATTATTCAGAGAACACAAAGGGAGCCTTTAAAATTTATATTGGGTTGGCCAAAAAGGTCTTTTATGGTTTTTCCACAAAAAAGACACATTTTTCATTTTCACCAATAACTTTATTGATTTGGATATTTTGATTATGTTACCTATCTCCTGCTATTGGTTTCTAGTAGGTAGACGCCAGGGGTGCTGCTAAACATCTTCCAATGCATAAAGACAGACCCACAGCAAAGAATTATTTGGCCAAAATATCAATGGTACCAAGAAACTTCGCAAACTACTTTTGACATGTTCGATCAGTCACAGCACCTTCTTCATCACACAAATCTCTTTTTGTGTTTCAGTTGCATTTTTACCTTTCTTGAAATAATAAACCAAAATGCACAGAAAATGTTGTATATCTTCTTCCATCTTCAATGTTAAAATGACTGCACCAGAGTTCACCAATTTTGATTTTTTAATGCATGCTGATGTGACAGCTGTCACAATACAATCTAATAAAATTGTTTTGAATGAAGTTAAAGACAACTGAGCAGTACTAGAGCCATTGTATGGAAAAAACATAACAGACTTTTTGGCCAACCCAGTAACATGACGACTGAATTTTTTTAAATAAAAAGATTAAAACAGTCTCCCATTATATGGAACAAAAGGACAAAAAGATGAAGTATTGTACAGAAAAGGTAAGAAAATTAGGAGACCTTCTCAGCAAGTCCAACATCCAAATACAGTCCAGAAAGAGAGAACAGAGAAAACAGAGGGGAAGAAATAATTCAGGAGAGTATACTATATAGAGTTTGCAGATCCAAAGGGCCTACAGAGTACCCAGCATGGTACTTCAAAATAGAACCACATCAAGGCACACCTTAGTGAAATTTCAGAGCCCTGGGACAAACAGAGCATCTTCATGCTTCTAGAAAGAAAATAATAAAAAACAAAACTATTTTAAATAAGCCACATAAAAAAATCAGAAATCAGAACTCTTGGGGTATCTTGACAAAGCCACTCCCATGTGCTCAGTCAGAGCTTTCAACCAAATTTTCAGTGGTCTATTCTTAAATATGAGTCAATGAAAAAGGCTGAAGAAAACTTGTAAATGATTATTGTAAAAGACTAGGCCCAATCCAGAAGCTGAAACAGAGGTGCCCAACCTTTTGGTGTCTCTGGGCCACACTAGAAGAAGAGTTGTCTTGGACCACATGTTAAATACACAGACACTAACAAAAACTGATGAGCAAAAAAAACAGGCCCATCTGTGCATAATTTTCATGATATCTGCCATCACAGATAAGCAAAAAAGTCCTCACATAATGACCCTAATTATGCAGCAGCCCTTTCGATAATCTTTTAAAATTGTTGAGTAGGTCCCAAGTTTGTGATCACTGATATAGAAAATGTACATATTTAAGTACTACAGTGTCACTTATTTTTTAAATATTTCTTTATCATAAAAGTAAAAGAAAAGAGGGCAACATAAAACTAGTGGGATATTTGATATCGTATTTGAGAAACTAGTGCATTAATATCTGTTTTGATAGAAGTAGTTGCAATTCTCAGTGAGTTCTCAAGCTGCTCATCAGATATTTTTGTTCTAATTTTACTCTTAATGTGTTTCATTCTTGAAAATAGTTGCTACAAATGTAAGCGCTGCCAAATAGCAATGACATGAATAAGGTGTGATTGTGAAGCAAGGAATATTTGTCACTGCGACAAATATAAAAGTCCAATAAACAGACATGATCAAATTTTTCTTTAAGTTGAATGTGAGATTGCAGCTCTATGCATTCCATTTGAAAATTGGCAGGTAACATATTTATGTCAACTGAAAATGGAGTCACAAATATAGCAAAATATTGATTATTTTCCCAGAAACCTTGAAATCTGTTTTCAAATTCTTGTATCAAATCGAAAAGCAAGGCTGCATGTTTTTTGCTGTTCACAGGACTGTGTTTAGCCAGTGTGTCAAAATGCATAAAATTGTTTGCCTTCATTTGAGCTTGGCATAATTTCAGTTTCATTTGGAATGCTGTTATGGTTTGAACAATAGTATTGATAAGCTGGTTTTCACCTTGAAGACACATGTTTAACTCATTTAAATGAGTGGTTAAGTCCACTAAAAATGCTAAATCTGTAAGCCAGTTTTCATCAAGTTCTGGCACAAACTTGTTTTTTGATACCATAAACAACTTCATAACATGTCACAAATCATAAAATCTTTTCAATATTTGGCCTCAACTTAGCCATCTTTCTTCCGAAAAGTAAATTATGTTGCTATAGTCAGCATCAATACTTTTAAGGAATTCCTGGAATTGGTGATGATTCAATCCTTTGGCTCTTATGAAATTCACAGTCTTGATGATTTGCATGACGTTATCCACTTTTAAAGCTTTTGTGCATAAATTTTCTTGATGTACTATGCAATGATGCTTCATCAAATGTGAGTTTTGGGCAGCAATTGCTTCGGCTTCTGTTAATTTTACAAGTCCCTCTCTTTTACCTACCATTGTGGGGGCACCATCAGTAACTATACCAGATATGTTGACAATGGACAAAGAAAATCGTTTTAACATATTTTTCACTGCTTCATATAAATCTCTTGATTTAGCTGTGTCTTTTAATGGCATTAAAGAAGCCATTCTTCAGTGACATTACATTCATCATCAATATCTCTAATAAAAATAGCAATTGAGACATACCTGTAACATCAGTGCTATCATCCATCACCAAAGTATAAATTTTTAAATTAGCAGCTTTACTCTCTAAACTTCTTTTGATAGATTTTCCAGTTCCTTCAGTTCACCTGGCTATAGTCTGGTGATGAACACTGATTTTAGAAATAGCCCCCTTTTTTCCAGGACAAATTATATCTGCCATAATTTCTCTATATACTTAATAAACTCACCACCAATAAATGGTTTTGCTTTTTTTGCTATTAAATATGCTACTACATAACTAGCTTTTACAATGGAATCTGTCCAAGTTGTAACTTTTTGAAAAAAATTTTGTTGAGAAGAAAGACTTTTTCCAGTTCCACTATTTTGTCCGTATGACACAATCCCTCGTAAGCACTGAATTTGGCAGCATGTTTTTGCATATAATACCTTTTCAAGTTATAGTCTTTGAAAACTTGTACAAATTCCCTACAAATTAAGCAGAGTACCTTACTATTTGCCTCAACAAAAAGTACTCATCTGTCTACTTTTCATTGAACAATCTTCCTTTATCTGTAACTTTTCTTTTGGGGGGTTCTTTTTTCTTTTGAGACATTGTAGAAGCCATGCTGGAATTAAAAACATAATAATAGATAAGGGACTTTATTTACTTTTATTATGAAAATTAATTGACAGGAAAATAGAAAGCAAGGCTTGGGCCCTTCCACAGTCCTCTTGACTGCCATTGCAGGGTGAGGCAGAGGGCCAGTTTTAAAGTGCGGTGGGCAATGTGTGAGGCACCATCAATGTGTGGAAGTATCTTTAATATTCAAATAACAATGTTTATTTGACTTCTAAATAACATTAAATGCCTAACGTTGCAATGGTAGGTTGAAATATTATTAATAATCACTGCCTTGCTAAGTCACCACAAACTCATGTGATGCCTGATGGTGTCAATCCTATTGTCTGCATTTGAAAGTTAACACACTGGAAGCCACACATCACCATAAAACTGGAGCCACACATGCATACAACAGTGAGAGCAGTGATATGTTTATTTTACATGACACTGTGACACATAATCACAAAAAATCTCATAATGTTTTAAGTAAATTTACAATTTTGTGTTGGGCTGCAATCATATCCACCCTGGGCTGTATGCTACCTGCAGGCTGTGGGTTACACACCCCTAGTCTAAAATTCCTTCCCCTCTCCTCTACTCCCTGAGCAGCCACTGGGATGGAGGCAGCCAGAGCCAACCAAAGCCAACCAAAGACATGCCTGCTCAGCCATCCTTTTACCCTTCTCTTAGGCTCCACCTCCACCACCACATCCTTTCCTATTCACCACCATCTCTCTCTCTGTGTCTCTCATGCACACATACACACAGACACACAGGCTTGATTTGAGGGTATATGTCATGCTGGTTTTCTTGATAGCAAACATTGTTAATTATGGCTCTACCCAGGATATAGGTAAAGATCCCAAGAGCTCAGGCCTTGGCAACAAGGAGCTGCACTTGTCTGTGGAAAAAGAGTCAAAATGGATTCAGTGACAAATTCTAAATTGGTATGATACTTTCCCATTTCCTTGAGGCACAGTGCTCCATTGATTGCAAGTTAAGTCATATATTGAGCCTGCTTCTCACACTGTCAGCAAGAAGTGTAATTCCTGAATGACTTCCAGCCAACATTTATAGATTTTTTTCAGTCTGTTGAGTTATAAAAGATACTCAAAGTCTTTTTCTTTTCTGAAGACCTTTAAATAAATCTTGATCTCAACAGCTATGTCAGTGAACATAATTATGCAAAACACAGGGAATAATCTGCATAGAAGCAAGAGTTGAGGTAATGAGGCTAGAAAAAATAAATCATGTATTGTATGGGGGGACCCCAAAAATCCAGAATTTATTTATAAAAAATTGTGTATTTATTTTTATATGTTTAAACTTCAATCACCTTTCAAAGTACTCTCCATCTGATGCAATATACCTATTGAGACATTTCCATTGTTCAAAAGTTTTTGAATTCATTGATTTTGATTCCTTTTAGTATATCTGCCAATTTTTGTTTTACCTCTTCCATAACAGCAAAACATTTCCCTTTGAGGACTATTCTCATCCAAGAAAACAAAACAAAACAAAAAGTTGAGATTGGGAGAATAGGGAGGGTGGGGTACATAGGTCATGCCATCTTCAATCAAAAACTAATGAACACTCAGGGCAGTGTGGGCAGGTGTGCTCATAAATCATCCATCATGAGATGAGCAAATGTGCTGAAAGAGTCTTCAGAAAAATTCACTGAAGCCACATACAGCCTCTCAAAACAAGGCCAGCTGGTACACTGACACAGTTGGGTTCCTAGAACACTCACCTAGCAGGGAAAGCCTGTACTACAAGGGGCTTAGCCTCCAGAAGATAATTCTAGGTTTTTTGGGACCCCCTTGTAAGTGTGTAAAGAAACAAAGAACAAAGGAGTGAGGA
This sequence comes from Phyllostomus discolor, assembly GCF_004126475.2. NCBI lineage: Eukaryota > Metazoa > Chordata > Mammalia > Chiroptera > Phyllostomidae > Phyllostomus > Phyllostomus discolor. The sequence continues at coordinate 33,304,799 of NC_040909.2, read as the reverse complement.
CTGCAGTTCCATGTTTCAGTTTCCTCTTGTTTAATGGGTTGAAGAAAGAAAAATAACTACTCAAAAAGATGGAGAAGACAAAGATGGGGATGAGGATCCAGTTAGTGTATCAGCACAGAAATCAAAGAAAGAGAATACTTCAAGAAAGTGTGGTGGTCAGAATATATTGGGGAGACAAAGAAGAAGGAATGTGGCAGATCCAGTCAGTGCCCCGTTTATATACTCTTCGATCTTATAAGGCAGGTCTTCTGACTCCAACTGCCTAGGGATCTTTGGCTGATATAGCCTGTTGTAATCCAGCCATGTGAAGTGAGAAATGCTGGAGAATTAATGTTACTTTATCCTCACTCTAATGCAGCATCCCTCAACCAATGACTAAGAAGACTTGGTGTTAAAATACCCCAGGTCCCTCACCCCTTAAGATAAATCTGAGCCCATGCTCTACACTGACTTCCATAGTTCTCCAGAAGGATTAATCTCTAGTTACTCAATTGACTTGATAGGCCACCATTTATTGGCTTCCTTCCCTTTGCTTTCCAACTTTCCCATGCCCCTACAGGTGCTTCCTGGTAACATCTCCAAATGACTGGAATGAGAAACGACCATTGATGAAATAGCCTAAAGATGCTTAAGAGACAAGGTTAGTAGAATGATAAAGGCAGAAGCCACACTGCTTGGTTCTAAGGGAAGAGCTGGATATGAGGAATTAGAGACAGAGATGGAAAACACTTTCCAGGAGTTTAGCATTTAGATGAAGGAAAGAAATGGGGAAACTCTTAACGGGGTCATGGATTTGGTTAAAAAAATATTTTGTTTGTACCCATCTAGGAGAGATCCAATGTGTATTTTTAGACCTTCGACTCTAGGGCTATTTATGCCTTCCTGGAAGCTCCCCTTCTCTCCATAGGTTTACCTTTCTCTCCTGTTTTTGGCTATCATCTCTTTGGCTAGCTTCTCTTCTTTGCCCAGAATTAAGTGTTTGTTTTGCTGAAGATTCAGCACTTGACCCTCTTCTCATCTCTTTCTACATCCTCTCTCTGGGTAATCTAACTCTCTCCCATGGCTTGAACTTCTACCTATACAATACTGATTGTTAAATTGTATCTTTTTTTAATTTTTAAAATATATTTTATTAATTGTGCTATTACAGTTGTCCCATTTTCCCACTTCATTTCTCTCCACCCTGCACACCCTCTCCCACCCACATTCCCCCCTCTTTAGTTCATGTCCATATGTCAATAAGTTCTTTAGCTTCTACATTTCCCATACTATTCTTACCCTCCCCCTGTCTATTTTCTACCTACCATCTATGCTACTTATTTTCTGTACCTTTCCCCCCTCTCTCCTCCTCCCACTCCCCTGTTGCTAATCCTCCATGTGATCTTCATTTCTATGATTCTGTTCCTGTTCTAGTTGTTTGCTAAGGTCCTTTTTGCTTTTGTTTTAGGTCTGGTTGTTAATAATTGAGAGTTTGCTGTCATTTTACTATACATGTTTTTGATCTTCTTTTTCTTAGATAAATCCCTTTAACATTTCATAAAATAAGGGCTTGGTGATGATGAACTCCTTTAACTTGATCTTATCTGAGAAGCACTTTATCTGCCTTCCATGCTAAATGAAAGCTTTGTTGGATAGAGCAATCTTGGATGTAGGTCCTTGCCTTTCATGACTTGGAATACTTCTTTCCAGCCCCTTCTTGCCTGTAATGTCTCTTTTGAGAAATCAGCTGACAGGCAGATGGGAACTCCTTTGTAGGTAACTGTCTCCTTGTCTCTTGCTGCTTCTAGGATTCTCTTCTTTATTTTTACCTTGGCTAATGTAATTATAATGTGCTTTGGTGTGTTCCTCCTTGGGTCCAACTTCTTTGGGACTCTCTGAGCTTCCTGGACCTCCTGGAAGTCTATTTTCTTTGCCAGATTGGGGAAGTTCTCCTTTATTATTTGTTCAAATAAGTTTTCCACTGGTTGCTTTTCCTCTTCCCCTTCTGGTACCCCTATAATTCGGATGTTGGAACATTTAAAGATGTCCTGGAGGTTCCTAAGCCTCTCCTCATTTTTTTGAATTCTTATTTCTTCATTCTTTTCTAGTTGTTTGTTTGTTTGTTTCCTTCTGGTCCACACCACTGATTTGAGTCCCAGTTTCCTTCCCATCACTATTGGTTCCCTATGCATTTTCCTTCATTTCTCTTATTGTAGGCTGCATTTGTTCATCTAATTTTTGACCAAAATCAACCAATTCCGTGAGCATCCTTATCACCAGTGCTTTGAACTGTGCATCTGATAGATTGGCTATCTCTCAGTCACTTAAAAAAAACTGGCTCTGGGGCTTTTAATTCTGTTTGAGCCATCTTTTTTATTTTATTTATTTATTTATTTATTTATTTATTTATTTATTCCTTTGGTCTGGTTGCACCTGTTTCATATGAGGGGCAGAGCTTTAGGTGTTCACCAGGGTGGGGTACTCCAGTAGCTGGATGTGATGTTGTATGTGGATGCAGGGTCCAAGAGGGAACAATGGAGCTTGCTCCACTCTCCGTGGGACCTCAGTCCCTTCCGCTGCTTCGCCCAAGCAAACTGGGCCCCTCTGGTGTCAGTTCCAGTGTAGGTGGGCTTGTGCACACTGTGGGACCATCCAAGAACCTCTCCTGTGAGGCTGGGAGTCCCTCCCTGAGCCTCAATCCCCACAGGTGTCCTCAATCAGTGCCCCAAGGCTTTATTTCCCAGCGCTGTGATCCTGGGTTGCGTGCAGTGCCTTGCTTCACAATCGCTGCCTTGCTGGGTCTGCTGTTTGCCACCCCTCAGCCGGGGTCTACCAGCTGCCGCTTGCGCGCTCAGGGTCCACCCACTACAGTCTTGCGCTCAGAAGCTTTATGCGCCCGGTCCCAAGGCTCTCTGCTCCGCACTGCAACCCGCACCTGCCTGCCTGACTCCGCTTTTCTACCAGTTTGGATGAATGCGTCTATTTTCCTGGTTGTCTGACTTCCATTCAGATCAATTTTCTGTCAGATCTGGTTGTTATCTTGTTTCTAAATTGTTGCTGAACTTATTTTGGTTGTGCAACAAGGCACAGTGTGTCTACCTATGCCTCCATCTTGGCCGGAAGTCCTAAATTGTATCTTTAAATCAGACCCTTTCTTGGACTCCAGATCCATGTACTTAACTCCCTACTTTATAATTATTCCTGTCTATCCAGCAAGCATTTCAAATTAATTATGCAAAATTAATTTTGCCATTTTCTCCAATTAATTTTGGCTTCATATTTAATTGGTAAATGGTGTTACCATTCATTTAGTTGCCCATATGAGAAAAGTAGGACTCACTCTGAACCCCATCTTCTTTTCCATTACCCTCATTCAATCATTAAGTTGAATAAGTTCTTTCATTTTCTTTAACATCTCTAAAATCTACATATTCCTTCATCTCTTTCATGGACCATAAAAGTCTTTTAGGTGGTCTCACTGCTTTTAGTCTTGACCCTATCAATGCATTCTTCACACTTCTACAAAGTAGGTTTGCTACAGCTTAAAACATTTCCAGGTCTTGGTGTGTGTGTGTGTGTGTGTGTGTGTGAATTTAGAGGGATGTTTGTGGTCAGAATTGGGGGAAATTGTGCCAAGGACCCAGCTTGAAGAATATCAGACTTCTGGATCCATTCCCATTTTATTTGCTATGTGTTTGGAATAAGAATCTGCCCACCACCACCAAAGATAATAACTCTATTGGAATAATTTCCTGGGGCAGTCCCTATGAATCAGAGTAGATATAGGAAAGACATCCCCTGGTATTTTTCATTTCCTGAGAATAGCCACCAGTGGATGACCAAAGGTCAAGAAATAGGATTGAAAAGGGCCATGATACAAAGAAGGAAAAATCAAGGTCCAGGAGCCCTCCTGGGGCAAGCATCCTCAAAGTTAAGGCAAAGGCCAAAATGGCAAGATATGGAAAGGGATTTTTTTTCTTACAAAATTCTTACAAATTTCTTTTTTCTAAATGATTGATGTAGGTCTGTATCCTTCAAGTTCTCCTTTCTACCTATCATTCTATAGTTATCCTTTTCCCTCTTTACAAAAGAAAAGCACACCTCACCAATCCTGAATCTTATCATGGTGCATCTAAAAGGGTGTGCATGTGTTGGGGGAGTATTTGGTATTTTGATGTTGGTGCTAAGAATGTGAATCATTAGATAACAAAAATTTTTGTAAGCCAGGTGTTTCCTATTCTTTCTTCAACAAAATTGAAGAAGGATTTAATCTAGTTATCAGCTGATAGCACAACACAAATAATTTTTATAATACATTATTCTGTTATCTTTTTGGCATATAACTTAACAAGAGTTTGAAGCATTGAGTGACATTTGTTCATAACAAAATGCCTTTGATTTCCATAATCTTATTTATACAAGTAAGATTTCTCAGAGCTTACATATCTATAAACAAATGAACAAAAGAGAATAATTGATGCTGAATGCTATTTTATTCCAGCAATAAATAATTTTCATGCGTGTGTTCACAAACCAGTTTTGAAAATAGCCCTCCACTTCATTAACAAACTTATTCCAATAAATTGTTATGTTTAATGTTGTTTATTAAAATTTGTCATATATATATGTTGTTTTGATCAAATAGTCACTTATTAATTGTAATGTTAACTCAATCCAGAAGAAATGTTTAAATAGTTAAAGTCTAATGGTCATAACAAATTTCATTTCAATTTATATACACGGTTTTTGTTACCAAAAAGTATAATAGCATGATCAATGAAAGACTTTCAAAGAGAAAATATATTATAAAATTCTGTGGAGGAAGTAAACTGAAATATAAGTTCAAGGAGGAAAAAAGAACAAATGTAAAATTTTCTACTGAAAAAGATGTTGTTTGTGTATGTTGTAAATGGTTGTTGGTTGGAGAAGGTATTGAACTGCTTTGGTGTTTGCATTCTACTGGATTTATTTAAAGAGTACTATAACAATTTATTTTTAATGCAATAATTATAAAGTGTCAGAAACTATATCCTGTGCATTATAGTTATAATAAACATTTTAATGGCCAATTTAACAATATGCAAGGGGATACATAGTTTTCAAATTATTTTAGGTAACACATGAGCAAAACTCTTTGAAGATCACTGAGTTAAGATTTTGTAAGCCAAACCAAAAAACATCATCACCATAAAAGGGCTTCTGATCCTGATAACTGCTCCTTAGCACTGAGGATAAATTTCTTGGCATTGACTGAGGTTCATAAAGCTCTATCTGCCCATTTCAGATTCAATCAGCTTTATATTCGTCCAGCCAACTCCCTTCCTCTTACTTTCCACTGTACCTTCTCTTTCAAGTTAGAGCCACATGAGATCCTTGCAACTCCTCCAAACCACCATAGAATTTCATACCTCAGGACTTTGTTCAAGTTGCTCCTTTTGCCTGGGATGCCCTTTATCTCTCTCCTCAGTTCCTCTTCTCCATACAAGAGGGAATTTCTCCCACAAATTGTCATTCATTGCTGGTCTTTAATTTAGGGTGACCAACCATGCCATTTTGCCCAGGACTGAGGGGTTTCTTTAGGATGAGGGACTTTTAGTGCTAAAACCAGGAAAGTCCCAGACCAACCAGGATAGTTGGTCACTTCACTATTATATTTTCCAAGAACTCACATTTTGGATGGGGAAAAGTGATCCCAACTTTAGGGCACTAACTTATGTCTTCTCCTTACTGACAGGTCTCTCACCTATGGAAGAAAATCACTCTTTTATATTCCAGGAACACTGTTTTAGGATAATACAGTTCAATGCTTTAACCATTTAAGTTTCTGTATTTCCACACTTCAAATAGCAGTTATTTTGTGATCTTAAAAGGAACACTATTATATAATTAATTGAACTCATTAAGCTTGCATATTCAATTCCTAGCAGTGCATGCTTTAGATTATTATTTCAAAATGATTTATCTAAAAAGATGGAGTCTCCTTAAAATAATTGTAAAAGAAGCATTGTAAAAATTCTATGAGTGTATGAATGTGTGTTTGGAAGGGAAAAGACAGAAAGTTGATTCTAACCCTTAGGAGAGTTTCCAGAATGTTTCCAGGTCAGAATGTGATCAGCAGCAGAGAGCCATAGAAACATATGACCTCAGACTTCTGGCCAAGATGGAGGCATAAGTAGAGATACACTTTACCTCCTCACACAACCAAAAGAAGGAAAACAACAAATTTAAAAACAAAAAATAATCAGAACTGCCAGAAAATTGAATTGTATGGAAGTCCAACAACCAAGAAGTTAAAGAAGAAACACTCATTCAAACTGGTAGAAGAGCCAGAAATGGGCAGCCAGAGCAGAGAGGACCCATGGCAAGGCAGTGTCTGGCAGACCAAGTTGTCCCACATTTGCATGTGGATAAACCAGGAGGAGCAAATGGGGAACAAGACAGACTGTGCAAACCAGGGTTCCAGCATGAGTAAATAAAGCCTCAAAACCTCTAGCTATAAAAACCTGTGGGGGTTGTGGTGGTGGGAGAAACTTCCAGCCTCACAGAAAAGTTCGTTGGAGAGACTCACAAGGTCTTAGAATGTACACAAACCCAGCCACCTTGGAATCAGCGACAAAGGGGCTCAATTTGCTTGTGGGTAGCAGGGGAAATGACTGAAAGCAGGCTGAGAGTCAAGCAAGCAGCTCCACAACCAAGCAACGTGTGTTGCCCCATCATGATGAATACCTAAACTCTACCCCTTACAACATAACAGGTGCGCTGAGGCAAAAAAAAAAAAAATGGCCCAAATGAAAGAATAGATCAAAGCTCCAAAAACAGAACTAAGCAATGAAGAGATAGACAACCTATCAGATGCACAGTTCAAAACACTGCTAATCAGGATGCTCACAGAAATGGTTGAGTACATTCACAAAATAGAGGAAAAAGTGAAGGCTATGCAAAGTGAAGTGAAGAAAAACATACAGGGAACCAACAGTGAAGGGAAGGAAACCAGGACTCAAATCAATGATTTCAACCATAAGGAAGAAATAAACATGCAAGCAGAACAGAATGAAGAAACATGAGAATTCAAAAAAATGAGGAGAGGCTTAGGAACCTCTGGGACAACTTCAAATGCTCCAACATCTGAATCATAGTGGTGCCAGAAGGAGAAAAGGAAGAGCAAAATATTGAAAAGTTATTTGACCAAATAATAAAGGAGAACTTCCCCCATCTGGCAAAGGAACTAGACTTCCAGGAAGTCCAGGAAGCTCAGATAGTCCCAATATAGTTGGACTCCGGGAAGTATACACCAAGGCACATCATAATTAAATTACCCAAGATTAAAGATAAAGAGAGAATCTTAAAAGCAGCAAGAGAAAAGGAGACAGCTACCCACAAAGGAGTTCTCATCTGACTGTCAGCTGATTTTTCAAAGAGACCTTGCAGGTAAGAAGGGGCTGGAAAGAAGTATTTGAAGTCATGAAAGGCAAGGACCTACATCCAAAATTACTCTAGCCAGTAAAGGTCTCATTTAAAACGGAAGGGCAGATAAAGTGCTTCCCAGATAAGGTCAAGTTAAAGGAGTTCATAATCACTAAGGCCTTATTATATGAAATGTTGAAGGGACTTACCTAAGAAAAATAAGAAGATAAAAGCTATGAACAGTAAAATGACAATAAACTCACAATTATCAACACCTGAACCCCCCCCCCCAAAAAAAATACCCAAATAAGCAAGCAACTAAAATGGGAACAGAATCACAGAAATGAAGACCACATGGAGGGTTATCAGTGATGAGGAGGAAGAGGGAGAATGGGGGAAACAGCACAGAGAATAAGAAGCAGAATTGGTAGGTACAAAATGGACAGGGGGAGGTTAAGAATTGTATAAGAAATGGAGAAGCCAAAGAACTTATATGTACGACCCACGGGCATGAACTAAGGTAGGGGGAATACTGGTGGGAGAGGGGTGCAGGGTGGAGGGGAATAAAAGGAGAAAAAATGGGATAACTGTAATAGCATAATCAATAAAATATATTTTTAAAAATAGAAACATGTGACCTGACTGAGCCTCAGTATCAATTTCTACAATGAGCATAGTAACACCTATTTTATTGAGTTATTGAAAGAATTAAAAGAGGCTGTATAGAAACTTGGTTAGGAGCACAGAGTCTGGAGCTAGGCAGCCTAGGATTGAATTTTGTTATTCTAGCTTACTAGCTGTTGACCTAGTAACATCTCTGTATTTTAATTTCCTCATCTGTAAAATGGAGATAACAATAGAAGTTGCCTCACAGGCTTGTTATAAGGATTAAATAAATGGATATGTGCAAAGTGCGTAGGCCAGTGCCTCGCACGTAATAAGTATTATATGAATGTTTGTCAAATAAGGGCATGCAAAGTGCCTGGAGCATTGATAGGTGCTTAGGAAATGGAAGAGGCTGTTCTTGTATTTATAGCAGTACTTCCATAGCTGGAATCTCTAAACTTTCAGAGAATAATTGGTTTTAACAGAAGTTCAACAAATCATTGAACTGTAAAAGTAGATTTTCTAACTCTACTGGTAGTCCTTTGCTCAAATTATTTAGGACTCACTGAGAAAAGTCTTTGAGAAGAGTGTTGAGAGTTTTTTGCATTGGTACGGAAATCTGACAATTGGCAACAGAATTTTTAAAAATAAATTGTTTTATAGCAGCAAAGGTATCCCTGAGGTTTTTATTGCAAGTGTTTTATTTCCATCATTGTCAGGAAGCCCAGGAAGGGAGGCCAGCATATGCACCATGGTTCAGAGTCTAGGTCAGCAGGCAGCCCTCCTCAGCAGGGCTTCCCATGGTACACAGGACTGTGAAACCAATTTTGGGTTGCCATGGCAACTAAGGAGCCTCTAGAAAATTTTCCAAATGAAACATTTGTTCAGGGCATCAAAAGACATGGCCTGGGGGGAGGGAAAGTGAGGAAGAGGATACAAATATACTGTCTGTGACCTTAACAGGTTGATGAATCTGTCAGAAAGAGTGTGAAAAAAATTATTACCTTTAAAAAAACATTTTAAAGCTTCTGGAATCAGATGCATTGATAAGTGAGTTCACTTAAGATTATGGGTTCCCCTGACTCAGATATATATTTTAAGTTAGTAGATTAAAATGTTTTACAATCTGTAATTTTTTAGAACTGAAGAAATTTGGTATACTACTGTGCTATGTGCTATGACAGAAGCATGCAAATACAAATGACAGAAGGAACCTGGTACTGGGAGGAGGCTGGAAGCAGCATGAGTAAGGTCGAATTCCCTAGGAAGCATTTTACAAGCTTCTGCTTTGATTCTGAATTATCTGATATAGGAGATACAGGACTCTAGCAGCAGGATGCAAATCAAATTGCTCTCTCTCTCTCTCTCTCATAATCATGACATACCAGCCTCACGTTATGACAAGAAATGACAAAAAGACAAGAGGAAAAGGAGTTGGTGGTGGCAAGGTTTGTAACCACTGATGGCCAGAATGTGAGCACTCTGCCTAGTTCTTGCAGCTGCATGCCCAGACAGCAAGGAGCAGACCTGATTGAGGAGACTCTGTCTATAGCACCAGCTTTTAGCATGACTACTTTCGGGGGTATTTGCAGCTAAACTAATAAGGAACTCTACAACTGGGGCCCTAAATATTCAGTGCAGCACCAGTAATAATGTCCTTGTGGGCTGGAGGGATACTTTTGTCCAAAAACTGAGAATAGCAAACACTTACATAGCCCTTCCCATGCAAAAACTCTTAAACACTGTTTTAAGAGCCTTATATAGTTAATACATCTAATCCATTCGACAACTTTATACGTAGATACTATTAGTACCCCATTTTACTGATGAGGAAATTAAAGCATAGAGAGGTAAAATAACCTGCTCAAAACAACTCTGTAAGGAGCTGAGATTTGAACATGGTCTGACTTTAGAGTCTGTATTCTCTACCTTCTACTGCCTCTCAGACTTATTGTTAGTTAGGCAAGTACATATGGAGAGTATAGGACTACACACTGATAGCTCTTTACTTTGACTTTACTGGTATATTTTTATCCTCAGAGAGTAGGGAGCAGGGACAGGAGGTAAAGGTGGGAAAGATTCTACTAAACTTTGTCTCACCACTTCCACAGGTGTAGGATCAGATGGTGCCAGGGTTCTCGACTCTCAGGCCACCCCATGTAACCAACTCCTTGGAGACAAAAAAGAAACTGCTCCCTTTTGCACCCTCTCCAGTTCTCCATCCACAGCCCCTTTCCTCATCCATTTACCCAGAGGCCATTAGGGGTGAGGAATGTAAATAGAGAACTAAAGAACAGATGCTCAAATTAAAAAAAAAATTAAAACTTGTGCCTGACATAGGAAACACTTCTGGAAACAGAATGTACATGAAGAAATCTGCCAGTCTACAACTCTTGGTCTATTCCTTTGTTCCCCACCCATGGCCAGGGTCTCACCTCTTTTTGGTGCTGGGCCTCCAGGGAACTGGCACCTACTCATCCTGCCCCATCCTAATCCCTTGCAGGGTAGACCAGAGGAGGCTTCATTGATCTGGGTCTTGAAGGATGAGTAGAGTATGCCACAGAGGAGTTGGACAATGAAGAAAAGTGGATTCCAAGTAGAAAGAAATAGCAAGAGCAAAAACTGAGAGGCAGAAAGGATATAAGATCTCTTGAGGATCTGTGGGTAATTTTATGTGACTGACAGTATGGATACCAGATGTAGCTGAAGAGGGAGGCAGGGCCAGGGATCAGCAGGATTCCAGCATCAAATGAAGAAACTTAGTTTTTACCCTGGAGTCAATGAGAGGCCCTCAGAGATTTTTTAAAAGATTTTATTTATTTATTTTTAGAGAGAAGGGAAGGGAGGAAGAGAGGGAGAGAAACATCAATGTGTGGTTGCCTCTTGCACACCCCCTACTGTGGACCTGGCTTGCAACCCAGGCGTGTGCCCTGACTGGGAATTGAACCAGCCACCTTTTGGCTCTCAGGCCAGTGCTCAGTCCACTGAGGCACACCAGCCAGGCCCCTCACAGATTTTTAAGTTAGAAAGATGCTGTGATTTGTGTTTAGAACCTTTACTGAGACAGCTGTGTGGAGATGGTGAGAGTCTGTGGGAAGCTGCAAGCAGACTGGGCTGCCTGAACCAAAGCAGAGGCACTGGAGACTAGTACAAAGGTCCCAGGGATATTTAGTTTGTAGAAATGATAATATTCAGTGATGGAGAGGGGAAAAGTGAGAGAAAATTGCAGAGTGGATAGTGTTAAAACTGGTCCAGGAAAACAATTCAGGACATGATCCTGTTCTTGAGTGTCTTTATTCCAGTTCTGTATCATTTTGACTTAAAATTACCCTTGAATTGTTTCAATCTACTATGAGCAAATCCCTGTAGAACTGTTCAAAAAGCTCATCCTGCTCTAATCCAGTTGTAACTGAGATGTCTAGTAGAGGAAACACAGAAGCCATTTATGAGGAAATATGGGGGTAACACAGGCAGTAACAACAGCAGTGGCAGGTGGGCAAGTAGACTGTTTTACCCAGAGAGACTGTTCTCTTGGTGAGGGCTTCCATCAGCACTGTCCCCTTCAGTCCACCAGCCTTTAATTGACTGGATCCTTAGAGGCAGGCATCTCTGGACTATCTAGTCAATGCCCTGAAGAGCGTTGTCAGGGGCACTCCATATCTTCTGATACAGGACAATTATCAGGAGAAGAGAGGGGGCATATGGGTGTCAGGGGAAACTGCACTTTGAATAAAGACCACCCCGGGGAGATGTGATGTGGGTGATCAGTTCTCCGAGGTTTTGTGCAGACTGACGTACAAAGATTAGGAGGTCTGAAGGTCAGCTTATAAGCTCCTTCGCAATGGACAGGCCCTGGACACTGGACAGATAAAATCCAGCAAGTTAAGGAAAAGCTGTGACCTTTAACTGCAAGGGTAAAAAGTCCAACTACCTACAGGGACAGCATACGGGTAAAATGATTTGAGGGGGACTGTGGCACTGTGGAGCATGCATGCCTCATTTAAAAGGGAGCAGCTGTTACTTAGTTCCAGTCAAGACCATGTGGAAACATGGGGCCAAAGAAAGGAGAGCTGCTATCTTTTCAAAAAAGGCAGAAGTTCAGAGTTTTATGAGCCATCTCCTGATTTGGGGGTGTTGGCAATTGATTCAAAGCATAAAAACACTGAACAGGCCAAACAGACCTTACTTGTGGGTCAGATTTGGCCCAGCAGCTACCAATTTGCAACCTCTGCTCTGATACTTGGACACTGAGCTCTGAATTTTAAGTCTAGGGCTTGAGCATAAAGAAAAAACAGTGGAGCTATTAGGAAGCTGGAAACACACACACACGGTTCATTGAAACTTAGGGGTCATTAGTCCAACTCCTAATTGCACAGATGGGGAAACTGAAGATAAAGAAGAGAAGTACCCAAGGGCACAGAGTTTCAGACAAAAGGTGGCTCTTGCAGCAAGAACAAGGAGGCTCCTGAAAAGCAGCACTTAGCCCGCTGACTAGCATTTGTTCTTCTCCCTTCAGTTTCCCGTTTGTTTATGTTTCCATTTTCTAGTTTGCAGCTGTGACTGATATGTCTGTCCTCTACTGAACTCTGGATTCTCCCCCATTGAGCCCCTGGGGATTGTCCTGGGCTTGATCTGGAGTCTTTGCCCCGACTTCTGGCCTGGAGCTCGTGCTATTTCTGAATCTGCTGGTGCTGTTTCCCTCTGGCTCCTTGCTGGGCCTGAGTCTCCACCTGCGCGGGCTGTGATACACAGCTAGTGAGAGGTAAAAATAGGGCTTGATCTCAGTCTGCCTGAGTCCTGTGTTTCATCTACTCAGATATACTGCTTCCCAGGATTACTGTGTCCCTACAAAAAGGAAAAGCACATTTGAATGTCATTTTGTGTGTGTGAACTATAAAGTGAGTTTGAGTGCATTTCAATTTTGCTCTTTGTTTCCTTTTTTTGCTGTCTAATTGTCAGGGACAACCTATTCATTAGGTATGGCAAGAGGCATCTAGGGTACATGATACTTTTAAGGGCCCATGAAAATATTTTAATTTTAATGTATTTTAGAATCAGAATAAAAATTGGTAGAATAATAAATATGTTAGAGTCAATCCAGTTTACTTAATGTCAGTGAACTGGACACTTAAAAGTAGTTAAAATGGTAAATATTATATATATATTTTAACACAATTTTACAAAGTGAATTCAGTTTGGATTATATTCATCTTTATACTAACCCAGTTGTAAAATATAACTTTAAATATTTTTTGTCTAGAGGAAGGGGCCCACAAATTCAAAAATGCCCAGGGCCCATGAAAGTCAGCACTGCTAGTAGTGACTAGCTGGCTATTTCATATCAATAATAAGTTTTGTATTTATGGACCACATCACGTGGACTGCACTTCTCTCAGTTGTCCATGGCTTCAAGGGCCGAACCATAAAGGTTACATACTATTAAAAAACAAAATTCTACTGAGTAAAATTTAAAGATCTTATTTGCTTTATTGAATGATTCATGAATCAGGTAGCATCCTATATGGTAAACAAATAGGAGCTCCAATGAACTATACAAAGTGAAAGGTTTTTATAAGCAGAAACACGGAAAAAGTACATTGTTTTAGGCTTAGGTAACATACCTAGAGGGGTGGAAGAGGTTTTATCAGGGATTACCTCACTAGTGCTAACTGATAATTCCAGGTTGACTGCCTGAAGGTTGTATTCCTAGGAAAGACTGAAACTGCAATTAGGTTAGGTACAAACTCTCAGTGTGGTGACATGCATTTAGCACAACTTACTACATTTTGGGCCTTTTGTCTCTTTTTACAACACCATGACCCAAGTTCCCAACACTTGCTACCTTGTGGCAGCTACAGAGATTGTTTAGGTGAGATGTTCAGTGTGGTATCTCTTAAAGCCTTGTTAGTTTTAGTCTCCACGGTACAGGTTCCCCCTTAGTACAGTGTAGCCAGACACTTGGAGCTGGTCAATTTTACTCCAAAAGGCATTTCTAATGCCTTTTTAAACGAATAAGGTCTCTCTGTTTGGCTACCCAAATAGCCTTCTGGTGGCATTTCCTGACTTTGACTTTTGTTTCCATACAACCCACTATGAATTTGTAAATATATATCTCCCTAAAATAAGATTATTCAGTGACTGCTAATATTTTCATTATTTCAAAAGCTTGATGGTGGAAATTCCACTCTTCATGGCAAGTGAAATTAACTAAAGATGGCTTTAGTTTGGGCTGGAATTATATCAGCATGCTTGGTACAATTGATAAATTTGGAGGAATTAAATAGATTTTTTTTTCTGGTACATGGTCTGTAATATAGTGAGGTCTTTCACATACAGGCCTTTGGGGAAAAGATCAGGAATGGGTCCTTGGAAGTGAAAGGTGTGGGGATCCCTGGAAGTGTCTGAACAGAGTTTGCCTGACCCGTCTGGGAAGGCAATGCCACTCCAGCCGTGGAGAAATTACTGACTAGCTGACTCTGGGAGAAGGGGTAGGGGACAATGAAGAATCGTCACATTAAAATTCAATGCAAAGTGAAAGCTTGTCTTGAGCGAGGGTGAATGACTCAGCAGGAAATCTGTTTCCAGGATTCCAGTTATTGCTCTATCTGAAATTTCTATAGTATAAAGAAAAGTAGATTCTCATTATCTCCTTGAAGTAATTCCATTACTCACCAGATAAACAACAAACGTTTCCTAGAATATTTTTTAAAGTCCTGTGAAAGCACTGCTTAAGATCACAAATGCTTGGCACATCTGGTCATTAAGAGGAACTTGGCCTTTGGTAGAATGAAAGAGATACTGTTTTTTAAATTCAATTCTACTTGTTTGATCGTCTCTGTAGTACATAGTTATCATTTCATATTCTTTTCTTTTTTTCATTTCACATTCTTAAACTCGTTCCCCTTTCTTCTGGAAATAGTTACTCCCTCCCCCAATTTCACCAGGAAATTATAAATACACACACACTCCATTGTTATCTTAAGTGATTTAACTAATATTCATTAAATGCCTACTCTGTGATAGTCTGGACACAGGGGCTATAGCAGTGGACAAATGAAAGTTCTAGATGAAAAATATTCATGAATTCAGGAATGTGACCCAGATTACCATTAGCATAATCTGTCCTTTAATCGCTCATTCAGTAACTGGTTCAAAAATGTATATATGTCTTAGATGGGGTTCCCTAGAAGCAGAAAGTGAAACAATTCAGATGTAAGAAAGACAGGGAGTACTCTTAGGAATAACATGTAAGGGAGTGAGAGGAGCCAAATTGAAAAGAGGAAGGGGTCAAGCAGAGAGGTGCTGTCAGGTAAAGTCCAGATTTGGCTTGATTTTGGGTATGGATGGAGAAGCTTATCTCTGGAACATAAATTGCCCTACAGTGTTGTTTCTGCCTTGAGGTAAGGGGGCTGCCCTTTTATAACTCCTTATGCATCAGGCATTAGTCTAGAGCAGTGATTTTCAACCTTTCTCATCTCACGGCACACAGAAACTAGTTACTAAAATTCTGCAGCACGACAAAAAATATATTTTTGTCAATCTGACAAAAAGTTAAGTACGATTTTGATTCATTCACACTGAACAGCTATTGTTGTGTTAACTGTTGTCATTTTTTTTTTTTTGGTTTGACAATTTTAAGGAAAAGAGGTCAGTGCCCCTGACTAAATTGTCAAGTATTGCATGTTTTAAAAAAATCTTGAGCCACACCGGTGTGTCTGCCATGACACACCAGTTGAAAATGACTGATCTGGAGATAGAGGCAACGTAATCTCCCAGGTATCCCTATCCCTGGGCTATGGGGCCAAGGGAAACTCTCATAAGTCAAGCTCACAGGTTTAAGCCACATCCTTAAAACAGATGTAAGTACCCTGGCTGGTGTAATTCAGTGGATTTAGCTTGAGCCTGCAAACCATAAGGGTCACTGGTTTGATTCCCAGTCAGGGCACATGCCTGGGTTGCAGGCCAGGTCCCCAGTAGGGTGTGTGTGAGAGAAAACATTGATGTTTCTCTCCCTCTTTCTCCCTCCCTTCCTTTCTCTCTAAAAATAAATACATGAAATCTTTAAAAAAGAAAATAGGTGTAAGTGGTGGCAAGAAGGTAAGGAAGGGAAGGGGTGTACCAGCTGATAGAAGGAATCGAGGTGGAGCACCAAAAGCATCTACTACCGCATGTGCCACAACTTAGCTAACCTTAGACACTGAGATTCAATTCTGGAACTTCTGTTGGAACTATTGGGAAAATAATCTCTCCTTTTGCTTATTGTGAAATTGGTAGGATGCACGCCTGAAGCTGCTTAAGATCACAAAGAATCAGCTAAGAGGAAGCAAGTATAGAGAAATGTAAAGAGACAGAATCCTGATGTTTTTGTTTGAACCTCACAACCAGCTGTACAAACAGTCATATGACCCGGGCTGCATACAATGTCCATTTAGGCACAGAATGAAAGTTGATGAGTCCCAGGGGCACAATTATGAAAGAGAAAGCCAAAGGAGGAGCACTCATGGAAGATGCTGAGAGGTCAGAGAAGTAGGAACCAAAACTAAGGAAAAGGTTTTGACCCTGTGTCAGTAAGGTTTTACATAAACTCCTTAGGGGAATTAGTTTTCTGAAATATTTCCTGGTGGCACATTCCTCCTTCTTCTAGATCTCCTGGGACTTTGAAATGGACATGTTCATTTTTGCCTCTAATCCAACACTGCCTTCTTGAAGATTCAGACCCCTTGCATAACTCCTGCTCACCCTGTGATCCCACCCCTGGCCACAGTTTATTAGAACCAATGGAAATCACTCCACAGCCAGTAGGAACCTAAAATAATGGGAGAAGAGGCACCTTGGGAAGACAGAAGAAACCAGTCCTCACAAAGAAACAGGTTAATAAAGCAAATACAAAAGAAGCAGAGACCAACTTTGTGAGAACTGGAGGGGTAGTTTCACATCCTGACTTTCTAGTTTCAATCTTGTGTCACCAGGACATTTCCTGTTTTCATATGATTAAGACATTGTCCATTGACCTCTTACAATAATGTATGCTTCACATAAGCTAACTCAAGTGGCCCTTTGTTTTATTATTAGTCTTGTCTGAAATAGAAACAAATTGCCTATCACATGTATGTGACCCATTAAATAGATGTGTATGACATTTAGACAATATAATAGATTGATATATTGGCACCAATTCTCTACCTTTGCCTGCATCCATACCCTTTGCCATGTGACTTTGCAGTTTCTCTTGTTAGAGGCAGAATGTATTTCCCCTTACTGTGTGTGAAGCCCCATGACTTGCTTTGGTCAAAAGGGTGTTAGAAGACATTATGCAACTGAAAGCTTGAAATCTGCTTCTGCAGTTGGGTTTTCCCATCAGTCTGAGCCGCAGAATAAACACATATGGAAGATATCTGAGCCCTACTCTATCTTTTCATAAAGAAAAAGGATACTTGCTTTAAAAAACAGAGATTTTATTTATTTACTTTTTAGAGAGAGGTGAAAGGAGAGAAACATCAATGTGCGAGAGTTATATGGACCTGTTGCCTCTGGTACACCCCCAACTGGGGACCTGGTCCACAACCCAGCCATGTGCCCTGACTGGGAATTTAGCCAGTGATCCCTTACTTTTCAGGCTGGCACTCGACCCATTGATCCACACTGAGCCCTATTCTCAAAGAGGAGTCAAGCACAAGTGAACCTACAGCTTGGAGTAAAACCAGTCAACCAAATCTCATCTAGATTAGCTAACTCCCAGACACACTACAAGAATAAAAGAGCATGGGTTGATTCGCTACACAGAATTACTGTGACTAGAGCTCACTGATATGTACACTGATGATTCCTGGAATATTCCAGTTTACCAAAGCTATTGCACACTTCCCACACTTACTGAAATTTCCTTGGCCTTCTCCTCAGTTCACAGGGGGACCTGTGTGGTGGGCCCAGCTTTGTGCATCAAGCCTCATAATACCTGAGCTGTTTTGAGGTTCCACTGGACATGACCTTTGGTTCTCTTCAGGGTCTA
Organism: Phyllostomus discolor; assembly: GCF_004126475.2. Lineage (NCBI taxonomy): Eukaryota > Metazoa > Chordata > Mammalia > Chiroptera > Phyllostomidae > Phyllostomus > Phyllostomus discolor. Next base: position 33,286,801 of record NC_040909.2, on the reverse strand, counting down.
CTCTAAAAACATTATTCTTCAAGTTCATGGCTTAACCCTAGCAAAGCTGGTGAAGCTTCTCTATAATAGGTGCTGAATTTTGGAGCCTAACAGCAAAGTAGTGCTAACTAGTAGTGCTTTTTTCTGCCATAGCAAGACCAATAGATAGTTAAGTAAGAAGCCCAAAAGACACTGACAAATAATCTACATAAATTATCTCATTTAATCCCTATAGTGTCTTGAAGTATGTATTATAAAATGTTATATTATCTCCATTTTTCATCGGAGATTGAGAGAGTTTGAATGAAATGCTCAAGGTCACCAAGCTGGTTAATGGAAGAATGAGTTAGGATTCAGGTCTCCTAAATTCTGGTTGGTGTTCTTCCCTTTGCCTACAAGTGTGAACAAGTCTGTCCACAGCAGTGTGTCCAGTTCTTTTCAGCACATATCAGCTATCCCAGTTGGAAGGAGACTCAGTAGTCATGGAGTCCCGTTCTCCTACTTCAGAGGAGAGATAAAGTTAGATCAAAGTGGCAGAAGTTTGGGGATTAGAATCCAAACCTCATGACTGAAATTGAAGGCATGTTCAGGGCACCAGGCTGTCCCAGTTCTTTTGCCAAAGAAAGGGACTAAAATTCTTTTGCCAAAGAAAGAGTTTATTTTACAAGGTCAGCCACACTGTAAGAGAAATACAAACAGAAACTCTGCCTGGTGATTACCCAGTGTATCCCAGTTTATGGAGTCTAAGATAACCCTCTAGACTCCCATAATCTCTGGAGGTCAAGAAGGCCTGTGCCCTCTGCCACTTCTCCCTGGAGTCTCACAGTGTTTGAGTGTTCCACTCAAATCATAAAAACAGAATGAGGGCCAACTTCTGTGCTGTGCTATTAGTCCTGCCTTCTGGCTACATGGAAACCGAGAGACGCCCTTCCTAGAGACTGGAGCTGCACTCACGGCCTGTGTTGGCTTGTATTTCTTTTTTTTTAAATATATTTTATTGATTATGCTATCACAGTGTCCCATTTTGCCCCCTTCACTCCCTTCCATCCTGCACACCCCCTCCCACCCACGTTCCCCACCTTTAGTTCATGTCCATGGGTTGTACATATAAGTTCTTCAGCTTCTCCATTTCCTATACTATTCTTACCCTCCCCCTGTCTATTTTCTACCTGCCATCTATGCTACTTATTCTCTGTACCTTTTCCCCCTCTCTCCTCTTCCCACACCCCTGTTGATTACCCTCCATATGATCTCCATTTCTGTGGTTCTGTTCCTGTTCTAGTGGTTTGCTTAGTTTGCTTTTCTTTTTGTTTTAGGTGTGGTTGTTAATAATTGTGAGTTTGCTGTCATTTTACTATTCATATTTTTATCTTCTTTTTCTTAGATAAATCCCTTTAACATTTCATATAAGGGCTTGGTGATGATGAACTTCTTCAACTTGACCTTATCTGAGAAGCACTGTTATCTGCCCTTCCATTCTAAATGAAAGCTTTGCTGGATAGAGCAATCTGGGATGTAGGTCCTTGCCTTCCATGACTTGGAATACTTCTTTCCAGCTCCTTCTTGCCTGTTAGGTCTCTTTTGAGAAATCAACTGAGAGTCCTATGGAACTCCTTTGTAGGTAATTGTCTCCTTTTCTCTTGATGCTTTTAAGATTCTCTCCTTCATTTTAATCGTGGGTAATTTAATTATGATGTGCCTCAGAGAGTCCAAGTTCTTTGGGACTCTCTGAGCTTCCTGGACTTCCTGGAAGTCTATTTCATTTTCCAGATAGGGGAAGTTCTCTTTTATTATTTGTTCAAATAACTATTCCACTTGTTGCTCTTCCTCTTCTCCTTCTGGTACCCCTGTAATTTGGATGTTGGAAAGTTTAAAGATGTCCTGGAGGTTCCTAAGCCTCTCCTCATTTTTTTGAATTCTTGTTTCTTCATTCTTTCCTGATTGGATGTTTCTTTCTTCCTTCTGGTCCACACTGTTGTTTTGAGTCCCAGTTTCTTTCCCATCACTATTGGTTCCCTGTACTTTTTCCTTTATTTCACTTAGTGTAGCCTTCACTTTTTCCTCTATTTTGTGAATGTACTCAACCATTTCTGTGAGCATCCTGATTAGCAGTGTTTTGAACTGTGCATCTGATAGGTTGGCTATCTCTTAATCGCTTAGTTGTATTTTTTCTGGAGCTTTGATCTGTTCTTTCATTTGGGCCACTTTTTTTTGTCTTGATGCACCTGTTACATAGTGAGGGGTCTAGCCTTAGGTATGCTGTATGTGCGGAAGAGGTCTGAGAGAGAACAATATCACTTGCTCTGCTCTCTGCCAGCTTTCAGTCACTTCCCTCGCTTCCCACAGGCAAATTGGGCCCTTCTGGTGCTGATTCCCAGGTGGGTGGGCTTGTGTACATTCTAAGACCCTGTGGGTCTCTCCAACAAACTCTCCTGTGAGGCTGGGAATCTCTCCCACTGCCGCCTCAACCTCTGCAGGTGTTTTCAATCAGTGGCTTGAGGCTTTATTTTCCTGTGCTGGAGCTCTGGGCTGTGCAGTCTGTCTCGCTCCTCAATTGTTCCTCCTGGTTCATCTACACATGAATGTGGGACTACCTCCTCCACCAGCTGCCCACAGTCTTGCCAGCTAGCTACAGCCTTGCACACCCCACTCCACAATCTGGTGCTGAGTCCTCCAGCCACCACCTTGCCAAGAGTCTTCTCCATGCACCCATCTCCACCCCTCCTACCGGTCTGGATGAGTGTGTCTTCTTTAACTCCTTCGTTGTTGGACTTCCATACAGTTCAACTTTCTGTCAGTTTTGGTTGGGTTTTTTTTTTGTTTTTAAATTGTTGTTGTACTTCTTTTGGTTGTGTGGGGGGGGGGCACAGTGTGTCTATCTACACCTCCATCTTGGCTGGAAGTCTTGGCTTGTATTTCTTGCATTTCAAGGAGCCAGCAGGCGGAAGGCCACAAGAAGATCCCATTAAGGAATATGAAACATATGCTTACATGCTCCTTTTCTGCTTTTAGGAAGACTGAAGAATTAACCACTAATGAATTTCTAGAAGTAAACATGGATAGTGCCAAAATCAAGAGTGCAAGAGAAAACACAAATTAAAAAACAAAACCCAAAAAACTATGAATTTGTGTTTGGCCAGTTGGCTACTCCCCTTTCTCTTCTCCATAATTCAAAGTTTGAAAATGTTATTTCTAAGACATATCCTCCTCATAGTAGCAGCAATATTTTGGAAGGACAAGTTAGTGATGCATCAGAAATTTGAATAGAGCTTTTAATATTTGAAGTTAGTGGGGAGGCAGGTATAAGGGGACTAAATGGTACTAGAAGACATACAATAAAAATTTTAAAAAATATTTGAAGTTAGGATTCTCCAACTGTATTTTTACTTCTCTTAAGTATAGTGTCAAAGTCTACCTTCTTCCTCATGGACACCTGGGCCATCCAGCTCTGTGAGTTTCTCCTTTGTAAATGTCATGGACATGGTGATATATCACTTAGATCCCTTTCAATGAAGAATCACTGCACCAGCTGTTAGGAGTGCTTTTGACAGGCAGCATTCTGCCATCAGCCCCTTCAAGGAGATTAGCTTCTCCCACAGTCAGTCTTTCAAGGCTGGCCATATTCAATGAATAAAATTACAGAAAATAAAGGCCTGGCCACCTCCACCCAACATTCTCACTCTGAACTTTCCTTTGCGGTGTCAAGGCTACTTTTAGCCTTGCATCACACTTGCATTCCCCTCTCTGTCAACTCCTGCTTCCTTTTCCTTATTTGAGCAGGAGGTGGTCCTAAGGGTACTTCCCAATAAACATCCTACACACTAAACTTTATCTCAGATCTGCTTCTTGAAAAAGTTGATTTGAGATATAAACTGTTCTCATGTTTTTTTCAACTTAAATAGACAATTTTTTGAGCAAGTTTAGATTCTCAGCAAAATTGAGCAGAAGGTACAGAGATTTTCCATGTATTCCTTGCCCACCATAAATGTAGCCTCTCCCATAGCAAAATCCCACACCAGAGTGGTTCATTTGTCAGAACTGATGAACCCATACTGACACATAATTATTACACAAAATCCACAGTTTATATTAGGGTTCTATGGGTTTTGACAAATGTAAAAATGATATGTATCCACCATTATCAACAGTTACTTCAAGAATGTCTGCCTTATGTCCCTAACCATAAGCCCATTCTAATTAAGTTTATCATGGTCTTCTTCCTGAGTTTTTTAGTTTATATGCTGATCTTCCCTCACTATTGTCACAACAGAAAGTGACCTTTGTCCAACACCTCAGACCCTGAAGGAGAGAAAATCACAGAGGTGGCAGAGTCTTGATGACTAGGGATGGGGTGTCATGGCTAGAAACAAAACAGCTTAATTCATGAGGAAGGACTTGCTGGGTTTAAAATATGATCTCCTTTTTAATTATTTTATTATTTATAATAAACATGCTCCTTGTGAAAAGTAAAAATTGTATAGACAAGTTTAACATGAAAAGTAAAAATTTCTCCCACTCTGAAGCCCTAATCCAATCCCTCACTCCACAGTTAATCAGTAACTGTGATTAATGATTTCCTCTGTGTTTGTATTTGAAAGATTAGTTTTAAGGGAGAGATGATGATTCTGGCTTGAGACACATTAAGTTGAGGATTATGGTGTTGTATCTTGGTGGCAATGTTCCAATAAACAGCTGGATATTTTAAATAGGCAATTAGAGAAGTAAGAACTAATGAGGATTTTTTGTCTGCATTGTTAATGGTAGGAGGGTGCAGGAGCTATAAGAAATAAGAGGGAAGGAAAAAGAACACAATTCTTAACCCTAGGCAACACCCACATTTCAGAGGTGGCCAAAGAAGGTTAGCCTCTTGAAGGAGACAAAAACAATGGCCAGTGAGGTTAAAAGAAAAAGTTGAGAAATGCTTCTGTGTTTCAGTGACATATTAACTCTACTTCCCTGTGAAAATGCAATGTATATACAGTTGGCAGCCAATATTTCTTCCAGCAACAAAACTTACAGGGAACATAATTGCATTTTGTGCTGTATTTTACCGCAGAACTTTCTGTTGGTTGCTCTTGTTCACCAGCCTTCTACTCTATATGCTGGACTTTGGGCCTCATGTCTATGTAGACATGAGAAAGCTGTAAGCTCTCCCCATGCCTCAGCTTTCTTTTTAGTTCTGCTCTCTGGCCATTGTGAAAACCCCTTTCCTGTCCTCCTGTGGCCAACTCTAAATTGATCCTCAATGATCCCCAAATACTGGTATTTATACCCTTTCATAATTTCCTTCCCATACAGTTGGGTTGGGCCTAGTGAGTTGATTCTATGGCATAGATAAGGATGTCATTTCCATTATTAAGTTATAAAATTTTGTAACTTGCTAGCAGACTCTCTCTACTGTCTCTGGGCTTGAACATTTTAGGTAAGCAGCCATGTGGTAGAGGCTAATGTGGCAAGGAACCAAACACAGCTTCTAGCTAACAGCCAGCAAGGAACTAAAGCTCTCAGTCCAACCGCCCATGAATAACTGACTGTTATTAACAACCCAAGTGTGACCTTAGGAGCTGATCCTTCTCCTGTTGAACCTTCAGATGAGACTACAGTCCCCAGGTCAACACCATGATTGAAGCCTTATGAGAAACAGTGAAGCAGAGGACCCAGCTCAGCTGTACCCAGATTTTTGACCCATAGAAACTATAAGATGATGTATGTGTGTTATTTGAAGCCACTAAGTTTTGGAGTAACTTTTACACAGTGAAAGATAATTTTAAGCACACCAAACCCATAATGCTGGTTGTCTCAGAAGTATCCCAAATTTCATGTCAGTATGCAGGAGTGCAGGAAAGCAAGTTCAGGAGAGTGATGATGAGGCGTGAACTAGAACAGTGACGGGGAAATAGAAAGTAGGCAGGACCAGCTGGACTTGATCAACTGGATGATGGAGGATTCAGGAGAGGAGTCAATATGGACTCCCAGGTGGAGAGTGGGGATGTTCACTCGAGTGGTTTGCAAAGGGTGGGCTGATGGGGAGATGGTTTTGCCTATTGTTACCCATCTTTAGGCTAGAAAAAAGTTTAGTTTCCAACTTTCCTCTTCTGTTTTAAAGCAGAGGTATTGGGAAAGTGTGTAGGGGGTATATATAAAATAATTTTGAAGCTGGGTCATGGGTTCATGTATTTTACAATTCTCTCAAAATTTGTACATGCTTGAAATTTTCTGTATAAATTTCTAATCATAAAAGGTGAACAGCTAGATGGATTATTTAAGTCTATGCAGAGGAATACTGGGGGGGAGGGGAGAGAGAGAGAGAGAGAGGATGTATTAAAGGTAACAAGCAGCAGAAGAAAAATAAAATAAAATAAGGACAATTTAAAGCAATGTATAAGAGAAGGAGCCTGGGAAATCCCTTAACTGAAGAGGCAGTAGCTAGAGCTTTTAAGGGGAGCATATGACCTTGTCCACTGAAGGCCCTGTGACTGCCTGAACTCTGAGTTTCAAGGATAGTCCCACCCTCTGGTAAGATGCTTAGGACATCTCATGGGTAGAGACAGTAGCAGTATCATTTAGAGCAGGGTCATTGTAGAGAGTCATCTGCAAATCAGTCAGGCAAGAAAAGTGCAAGAGACATGCTCCAGATAATGGTTGTGGCTTTCCCTAAAGCATCCAAGTAGGCACTGATAGACTGCTGAGGTACAAGGCTGTCTTCCACCTTGGCCTCACTGATTGAGGAAAGGGGGTTGGGGTGGGAACAGAGTGACCAAGTGCATCTATAGACCTTCCAGATGGAGGTCTGGGAGGCAGTAGGCCTTCCTTCTAGTTGGAATTGACAAGATACTACCCTACAGAAGCTAAGAAGGAACAGCCCAAGACTTACTAATCCCACTGTCTTCTGGAATAAGGGCCACCTAACTGACCTTCTTTGTCAGCCTTTTATAATCCCAGAGGATGGGTGGGCAATCTGCAGATAGCTAAATAGTTGATTTGAATAGCTGGGATGAGGCAAGAGTAAAACAAAAGCTGACAGTTATCTACAGACTTGGACTCATAAAAGGAACTTTGCACGATCAAATCAAATATAGAATCAACCGCAGTACCTACCATACAGGACAGATTATAGTTTTAAATATCACTCATGGGAATGGGTCTATCACGTATCTTCCTGAGACAAAGTCAGTGCTTTCCTCTCAAAAAGATGATGGATCTTGCAAAGGTAAAGTGAACATTCCTTACTAAACTCAGAGACCCCCTAAATTCCACTATTACTCTCACCCTACCTCTCAGGTGAAGAGAGCATCTAGAGCCCTGCAACTGAGTCCCTGCCTTGGCAAAAATATATTCATAGCAGTGGTGTGTTGGTAAATATTTAAAAACTGGCTCTCAAGGGCTAAAGTGGAGAACAATCCCTGATTTAGCATTTGCCAATATCAGTGGAGTAAAAATCCTGTTTCCAACCTGCCATCAGAGAACACAGTTGGGAAGACATCTGCACAAGTAGTTCTTACAAGCAACCCATCTTCTTCTGAATACCCTGGGCTTCACTCTTTCTAGTGGGAGGCCTCATATACTTTGGTCTCATGTTCTCTTTCTAGTTCTAGATGTCTGCTTATGGCACATGTGCTCAAAGACCATTTATTTAAAAGAATCATTCAGTGCTTTAGTCTTAAATTAAAAGAATCTTTTTAGTAGTGAAAACTAACTGTAATTATTTTAATAGCTTTCATTATTTAAATATTAATATTAGTGTTTTAATAAGTCATTTCTCTTCATGGTATGTTGCAATTAAATGCAATTATTTTATAGCTTTGGAAGTCAAATACAAAGTTATATTTGTGATACTGTTCAGTTTCTAGAAACAAATACATTAAAATGTATAATACATTCAATATTTTTTAGTTTTAAAAACATTTTAGAGACCAGGTTCCAACCTGGCTTCCTGCAATGTCTGTGATCTTTGTACCAGACTGGTTGAGAGGTAAGGCACAAGTCAGCCAGGAGATGATCCAGCAGCTCCTAAAGGTGAATGACCAGCTTATTCAATGTATCACGGAGTATCAGAACAAAGGCCTGGTGAATGACCACGTCCAGTGTGTTACATAGAAATCTTATTTGTTTGGCACCATTGCCAATGCCAACCCAACCAGTCCTTCAAAATTAATGAAATAATCTTCCAGATAGCTGATGTGAAGAGTAATTGAATGTAATTCATTTCCTGTGAAATGGAGACAGGACCTTTACCAGCTCAACTGCTGAAAACATGAAGGAAATCCTTGTGGCTGTTTTGAAAGAGTAAATGTAAAGAAAGCTACTAAATTAACTGTATCTCAATGTAAATATTTATTTATTTATTTATTTACTTTGTAAACAGATTTCTTTTTAAACATAAATCTTTTTAAAAGATTTTATTTATTTATTTATTTATCTATTTATTTATTTATAGAGAGGGAAGGGAGGGGGGAGAGAGAGAGAGAGGGAGAGAAACATCAATGTGCCGTTGCTGGAGGTTATGGCCTGCCACCCAGGCATGTACCCTGGCTGGGAATCGAACCTGGGACTAAATATTTATTTTTAATAATTAAGCAGATTCCCCCAATTAAGTAGCCTCCAGGTGTTTTCTTTCCTGAAATAGGTGTGTTTGGTTAATAAAGATATTATGGGCATCTTTAAGTCTACTTTTTTAGTGTCAACCTGAAAAGGAAACTGAGGAGGTGCTTGGCAATCAGCAGGAACTGGTGAGACTCCTGACTGTGACCCTGCCAGCTGAACACGTAACCGTGTTCTCCTTTCTCTCAGTTTGTAGTTGTGGACCCCTCCACCTCTCTTTTAGGGTTGCTGCAAAATAAAGCTTGCGTTTCCACAAAAGACTGATAGTTAGGTATAGAAATTTTTATGTATTAAGTCTTCCATTTCCTTTTCCAGGAAAACTGTAGAAACTTAAAAATACGTGTAACAACACCATTATCATTGCTAAGAAAATTCATAGTAATCCCTAATTATTATTTAATATCATCTAATGATAGATGATGTTATAGGGGAGGGGAGGGCAAATATCTTTTTTCTTCTATTCTTTTAATACTCTCAGCTAGGCTTCCATAACAAATGACCAATTAACAAAAGAAAAGCATACAAGCCCTGAGTGATGTGACATTGTGACTTGGTTGAATGTCACTGGTCCTGCAAAGTGAAAGGTCCCCAGTTCAATTCCTGGACAGGGCACATGGTCACTTGGTCCTGCAAAGTGAAAGGTCCCCAGTTCAATTCCTGGACAGGGCACATGTCTGGGTTGCAGGTTCTGTCCCTAGTTGGGGCCATGTGAGAGGCAACAAATAGATGTTTCTCTCCTTCTCTTTCTCCCTTCCCCTCTCTCTAAAGACAAATAAATAAAATCTTTAAAAAGAAAAAAAGCATTTTTATTTTTCTCTGATTATAATAGTGTGTTTACTATTGAAATTTGGAACATGCACAAAAACAGAGAAAAAAATAAATATCATCTATAATTCTAATATCTTGGGAAATCTACTATAACATTTTTGTGTAGTTTCTTCTATTGTTTTTGTTATTCATATCATATAGTTCATTTTTTAAAGATTTTATTTATTTATTTATTTATTTATTTATTTGAGAGAGGGGAAGGAAGGGAGGAAGAGAGGGAGAGAAACATTGTGTGAGAGAAACATTGATCAGCTCCCTCTCGCTAATGCCCCAACTGGGGCCTAGCCCACAACCCAGTTATGAGCCCTGACTGGGAACTATACCGCTGACCTTTTGCTTTGTGGAATGATGCTCAACCAACTGGGCCATGCCAGTCATGACTCATATAGTTCAATTTTTTCCCCATACCACTCCCCCCAATATAGTTCAATTTTTTTAGGAAAAATGAAATCATACGCATTTTTAGTTTTGAATTCTGCTTTTTTTGTCATTGTTGTCTTCAGATTGCAGATATAAATTGGTACTCTCTCTTTGAAGGACAACTAAAAATCATGATATAAATTTTAAATCTACATATCCTTTTGTTACAGGGCAAAATGGGATTTGGCCACCTGCCACAATACAGAACCATAAAACAGAGATTGTTGGGGGAAGAGAAAAGGTTTTTATTAACAGGGTGCCCAATTTGGGGAAGCTGGGGGCTCCCTTGCTCCAAGCTATTCTCTTCTGCAAAACACAGAAATCCCTTTGTTCCCCAAAAGACTGAAATCCAAATCCATGCTCCAAGATACCCCCACTCCATTCTTATCTGTAGTCCAAGGCTGGTACATGGATGTGTCTCTGTCTCTCCAGCTCCAGGCTCTCTCTTTCTGGAGCATGTGTTTATGAGGCCAGCATCTCCATTGCCCTGCCACAGCTTCCTCTCTCTCCCACTGCAAGGATGCACTGCTAGATCACTGAAGCCTGTTGTGGGAGGGACTCAGTCTGCTGGGCTCTGATGTCCAAGGCTGCTTGTGCCCTTGGGGCTGAGGTATGTTCCCAGCCTGTGTGTCTATGTGCTGCTCTTAGAGCAAGAGAGCAGTACAAGAGCCATGCCATGCAGTGCAGGACCACACCATCCTGCTCAAAACCCACCACTAGCAAGATGCATATCCCTAGCAAGCCTGCTCCAGACCAGGTGGGCAGAGCAATGCAACAGCCCAGATGGGAGCCTGGTGTCTGATGGGTCTGGTGCTGAAAGGGTGCTCATCCTGTACACAGGACTGAGCCTCTGCTGCTGGCTTCTGACCATGCAAATGATGGGCCTTTTGTTTCAAATCTTTCCCCCAAAATCCTACATGCTGTGGGAGTGTCCAAATTCTAAGCCAATTTGGGCCAACATCCACCATGAGCATCGGCCCACACTATGTCTCTGTCCCTTCCCCTGCCTCCATGATTCAGAAGTGGGTAGGAAGGTTTTCTAGCTATGCAGGAGCACAGTGTCTCTGTCTGGGGTGAGGAGTCACTTTGTTACATGTATGTTGTGACCTTTTCAGCCCTGCACAGGCTCTGTGCAAGCTGCCTCTGGCTGTGTCATGCACACTGCTCAGTTGCTGGGGCAATGGATGGCCACATTAGCTTGTTTACTGTTTGTTGCCTGAGGATTTGGAAAGGCTGTTACATGGTTTTTGTTGCAATATCAATGGGCACTTCCCAAACCCTCCTGAGGGTCTTTTTGGGGAGTGCAGGTTCTCACACTGCTTCCAGCTTCCTGTCCCTGCTCCCCAGTGACCTGGCCAGACCCCTTTGACCCCTATGTTACACTTTGATCCAGCTATTCAATTTATTCTCCAGATGTGCCCCATATGATTGAAAAGATGGATGTATAGAATTTATTTTTTTTTAATTTTAGAGAGAGAGAGAAATAGGGAGAGAGAAAGAGACATTGATTTTGTTGTTCCACCCATCCACACATTCATTGGTTGCTTCTTGTATGTGACCTGACCAGGGATCAAACTAGCAACTTTTTTACTGTAAAAGGCCAAAGACAACATAAATGTCCACATTGACAGACCTAGGTAGGCCAAGAAGGAATGGAAAATCACCAGCAAGAAAACTGTACTGTGGGAAACTGTAGCCTGGGAAAATGCTTGCCTGGGAAACTAACTGCCTGCTGACCGTACCAAGGACAAACAGAGGCCTGGCTAAGATTAGGGTCTGGGGTCAGCCTATCCGGCATAACAGCATGCAGCTTTAACTCACTTTAACTCGAGCCTGACAAGATGCATCAAGAACAATGGTCAGCAGAAAGGACACCCAGCAACCAGCTCTAGCCAATCAGACTCTGACATCCCAGTTACCCTTCCCGGGTTTTTGTGCTTAAAAACCCTGCCCTAAGAACACCTGAGCAAGTCTTAACCTCCCTTGGGTGGCTCCACTTCCCCTCTTATTCCCCGCTAATAAATCCTGCTCCTTAGCTCTCTGCATCCATCTGGTTTCTTGAGGGGCTCCGACCTAACACACATGTTACATCATACAACGAAATACAGTCAAAGCTTGGTTCTCAAATGTCTTGATTCTCAAACAGTTCAGTTCTTGAACAAATTGTTCACAGAAAAAATGTCTCTGTTGTCTAACAAAACTTTAGGTCTCAAATCTCTGCCTGACAACCCTTTCATGCTGATAGCTGTGTAATCAGTCACACGTCTGTCAGGCAACAAAGGAGATTCGGTTTTTTAGTTTTTGAACAAACCACTTCTGGAACAGTTTTCCAAAATAACAAGAACTGAGTTTCCACTGTACTATTCAGCCATCAGAAAGAAAGTAGTTATGTATAAATAACCCCCAAGCTCAGTTATTAGAAATAAATATACAGGACAAAGTTAATAGTATGCTCTGTCATCTGTGTAAAAAATTTAAAAAGTGTAACAGGGATATTATATACCTTTATGCTAATATGAGCATAATATTTCTGAAATCAGACATTAAAAATCTGTAAAAATGGCTCTCTTTGGTTTCGGCTGCAGAAGCAAGACGACGAAGGGGACATCATCATTTGGAAAGTGCCACAGCAAGATGCACATGCTGTGCCACCGCTGTGGTGCAAAGGCCTACAACCTTCAGAAGTTCACTTGTGGCAAGTGTGGCTACCTGCCAAGAGAAAGAGGAAGTATAACTGGAGTGCCAAGGCTAAATGACAAAACATCTAAAAATTGTATACTGCCGACTCTGGCATAGCTACTATAAAGGAACAATACCATAACCCAAGAGGGCAACTGTTGCAGTTATCCAGTTTATCTTAAGGATTTCAATGATTAGTCAGGCAATAAATGTCCTGGTGTAAAAAATATGTAAAAATGAGCCCTGGCTGGCATAGCTCAGTGGATTGAGCGCAGGCTGTGAACCAAAGTGTTGCAGGTTCGACTCCCAGTCAGGGTACATGCCTGGGTTGCAGGCCATGACCACCAGCAACCACACATTGATGTTTCTCTCTTTCTCTCTCTATCTCCCTCCCTTCCCTCTCTAAAAATAAATAAATAAAATCTTTTAAAAAAATGTAAAAATGGTTATGCTGGGGATGGATCTGGGGATTTAGAATGTAAGGAAGGTTTTGTATCTCTTGCATATATCCTTTGCAATGTAATGCTCTTTTTTATAACAATGTGCATGTATATTATTTTTTAATTAGAAGAGGTAAAGTATTTTTAAAGGGACCTGAAATTCTAATATGTGGAAAAAGCCATTGTTAACATTTTGATACATTTCTCCCAGTCTTTTCCTTTAGTGTGAGTATATGTATGTATGTGGATACATACATAGCCATGCATATATACCGATAAGAAACAATACATACACATACTTGTGTATGTGTGGGCATCATTTATGTTGTTTTTCTTTTTCTTTTTGACTAAATAAGTAAAGCTATGATAAATATCTTTGTATATATTTAATTTCATTAATTTATTTAATTCTATTTAAATTTTTTCTTAGAGTAGAATTACTGGGAATTAAGTTTCTTTATATGTGTGTGTGTGTGTGTGTGTGTATTATTTTCTGGAATGTCTATACCAATTTATGTCCCAAGTATGGAAGAGATTCTCTATTTACTATCAAGTTGATTTTCCAAAATGAAAAGTTTTGTTAAACTTTTTCATTATAAAATTAATATATACTAAATATACAAATTCAAAAAATACAGGAAAGTTATAAAAGGGAAATAAAAATCACTATCCAGAGATACTTACCATTAACATTAATGTATGCATCCTGATTTTTCCCAAGTATATGCATATTCACCTGATTTCATTTAACTTAATGTTCCCCTCCAACCTAACATATAATACAGAGATACAGTATCTTTTTAATAGGTACATAGTAGTCTATTATAAAGATATGCTATAAATGGCTATGACAGGTTGGGTTCTCTGAGAAGCAGACTCTGAAATAAATTTTAACAGGCAGGATATTTACTAATGTGTCACCTTGGTATTAATATATGTGAAAAGGAGGGGAAAGACGCTGCATTTAATAGAGAGAGAAGTTAAACTGGCATGTAAGTCCAGTGAGAGCCTCAGCTGACCTCATAAGGAGTTCCAGTGATGGAATGGCCCCTCAGCGGTATACCAAAGTAGACTGAGAAGGCCAGGGCTTTTTATACCCTAGCACTAATTAGTTACTGGCTATGGACTATCCTGGGCAGGGGCATGCCTTTCTGCAGCTGAAGCAACCCTTGAAGGACCTAATAGCCTTCCTAGAAGTTAGGATAACAATACTTTGTTAAAGAGAGATCTGGGCAAAATATTACAATGATCACTATAGTCTACTTCTTGCTCTATTCAGATACTCTTCTTCATATTTGTTCTGGGAGCAGCAACACCATGATTAGAGTGGCATCTTTTCCTATGGGAAACCTTTAAAAGGAAGGTTAATAGAATAAACTACAACCCCTGCAGCAAGTCTCAGGAACTATGCCTGATACACATTGTCTCCTTATTGCACTATCCATTCTAGATTCCCCTTATCCTCAGCTATCAACTCTGCTGGTCTCAGGGGCTTACCTGATAGCATGACCCAGACCCTCATCCTGGTCACCTTATTATTCTTGGGCTGACATTGCTACTCTTGATCATGTATTGTCAAAGCTGGACACACTTTGGACATGCACCAAAAGTTGTCCAATTGGATAACCTTAACGCCAAACATATTCTTCCATGCCTCCACTATCTAAACTGTACCTGAATGTTGACTCCTCTTTTGGCCTGCTGGTCTCTGGACTCAAATAGCACAAATAGCTTAGGTTCACAACCATAGTTTGTAGCTCAGCAAAAGTCTTTCTATGTTCCCCTGGTAAATGTGTTTTCCCTTTGAAGATCAGTACCCTCAATCCTGTAGAGCTCAGAGTTGGGAGACAATTTTCTGAACTCTCATGTTTCTGCACATCTTGTGAACAGACACCAAAAGTTTTTGCTCTGAACTATCATTCCAAGGATGTCTGTATAGTGAACAGCCTTAGAAGATAGATATGTTTTATCTTTACAGAACTAAAGAAAGCTTTGTTTACTGTCCAGTAAAATAAAAGTAATGTCTCCCTCTGGGAAAAAGTCTGGGTAGATTGTTTGATATAAGTTTTGTGTTCTCTAAACTCAGAGTACCTCAGCTATGATGCAAACCCACTGAATGTACAGTGTTTATCTAGACCACTCCACATCTTCCTCATGGTACTTGAATAACAAGGGAAACCAATGTAAATATAAGCCTCATGCTGCTTGCTGTAGTATGAGCAACGAAGTCTTCTGACTCTGAACCAGGAGTTTCATGCCTTCTGCCAGCATCCATAAAAGTGGTAGACTACTTGTCAGCTTACAAATAGGGTAAAATCTCAGACCTTTCATGGTTCTTGACAATTATGTTGTAACTAAGTATTGGAGAATTAACACAACCCTGGGACAGAATTGTAAATGTATATTGTTACCCATTACATGTAAATGAGAACTGTTTTTCATTCTCCTTTCTGAGATGGAAAAGAATATATTTGCCAGGTTAATGGTTGCATACCACATACCTATGTTACACTGACCTACCAAAGACACCACATCTTGTATCTTTCTTCAGAAATCAGTCTTATTTTTCAGGGACCACACTGGTGAATAAAATTAAGGCATGATAGGGATCATCACCATTCCTGCAAACTTTAGATCTTTAAAGGGGCACTAATTCCCACTATTTTCCCTAGAAATACTGTTTTTTAAAATTTATGTCTAAGCTAGGGGAGGGGGCAGTTTCAGAGTCTTCCTGTTGACTTTCCCCATTATGATAGTTGTTACTTCATAGGCCAAAGACCCAATATGGTGACTATGCCAACTATGAAGTATATCTAGTCTGATTATATATTTGAGAACTGAGGATGGCTAACATTGGGCCCTCTGTGACCTGGACCTTGGATAGTTTTATAGAAAGTCACCACTGAGTCACTTAAGGAGATTGGCGCCCTTCACAACAGTTTATTTCTTATGTCCTTGACATAACGGTGTCGCCTCCTGGTCTTATGTAAACTAATTAGCTGGTGAGCTTTCCATCTTTACGTGGTATATGGTCTCCAGCAAAACAAATTCCCTGATCCTTTAAATTCTTTCTCCCACTGTCTGCCACAGAAATTATGGAATCTTAACCTCATTTAGTATGGGCAATTACTTTTTTCATGCTTCTAGGAACCATCCAAGTAGCCAATTTACACTGTCTCCTGAGGTTCTTTCTATGATGTTAAATCCTGAGTAGAAGGAGAGTGATCCTAAATCTAAGTTCTCCCTTATCTGTTCTTATGTTCCCTTCCTTTTCATCAAGCACCCTCAAAATTCAATTCTACACACGCTCTCTCAGTTCATGCTAGCTAGATATTGAAGCTCTTTTGGGTATACTCATAGTTTCCTCCATTATCATATCCAGCACATTGGAACTTAATATCAGTTCAAGGCTACTAGACAGGAGACAACCTGAAAGCAAATCATTTTTTTAAAGATTTTATTTATTTATTTTTAGAAGGGAAAAGAGGGAGAAATAAAGGGAGAGAAACATTCATGTGTGGTTGCCTCTCATGTGCCCCCTTCTTGGGACCAGGGCTGTAACCCAGGCATGTACCCTGACTGGGAATTAGAAGCATTGACCCCTTAATTCACACACTGACACTCAATCCACTGAGCCACACCAGCCAGGGTTGAAACAAATCTTCAGAGGGAGATCAATTGTTGCCTTGAAGGGAAGAGGTCTGTGCATCATCCCTGAACAATGGGGAAAGAATAGGTCTTAATAGGGAAGGGTGGGCCACTTTGGGAAACATCCTTATCTAATATATCAAATCTTATTCTTTCCCAACCAGGGGACTGATCTGGGTTTAGTATACTTATCTTGGTTAAAATTTTAATCTTTGGAGCTTAGCTGCTCTGACAGAGTTTATTCTTTAGATTACTCTAGTCTCCCATTCGCAGGAAACGAGAGCTATTTTGTATCCTGTTTTCAATGAGTGATTAATCACTCTCAGCTTTTCATAATCTTTTTCCAGTTCGTTACCAGTATGAGCTCGAGCTGCCATAACCAAATACCATAACCTGTGTTGTTTAAATAATAGAAATTTATTTCTCACAGTTCTAGGAAGTATGGGATCAAAGTTTCTATTTGCTGGTTCGGTTCCCAATAAGGGATCACATCCTGGTTTGTGGACAGTTGCCTTCTCACTATGTCCTCACAGGGCCTTTCCTTCATGGGGAGAGGGAGAGGGAGAAGAGGAGAGGTAGGGGAAGAGAGAGGGATAGGTTCCTTTTTTTTTTTAATAAGACTATCAATCCTATCAGATAAGGATGATACTTATATGACTTCATTTAACCTTAATTACCTCCTAAAAGTCTAATCTCCAAGTACAATCACATTGAGGGTCAAAACTTAAACATATAAACTTAGGGGGGAACACAATTCAGCCTATAGCATCATCCAATTTCATTGTCCTTATAGTTACTATTTTACCCATATTTCTTAAATACCTGATATATCATATTACTTAATATATACACTTCCACTGGTGTATCAATCTGATTCACCATCTAAGAAAAGTTTTTTTCTTTTAATTGTTCAAGTACAGTTTTCTGCCTTTTACTCCCATCCCAGCCCATCCCCCACCATCCAAGAAAATTTTAACAACTAAACTGTAAACTTGTGATTCAGGTCTCAATGTAGGTGAGCAGCTAATCATCAGGCTCTAAAAGCCCATTTTAGTGCTTGCTTACTCAGACCTCACTCCTGGCACCAACTGTCACATGTTGGGTCTCTGTGAAGCAGACTGTGAGATAGAATTTAACAGGTAGAATATTTATTAAGGTGTGCCCTTGAGGTTAACACTTGTGAAAGGGAAGAAGAGGAAGCAGGATTGGGCAGAGGAAGAAATTAAGCTGTATGCAGGTCCAAAAGGGGGCTTGGGGTATAAAATTGACCTTCAGAATTGTTCCAAGTTGGCTAAGATGGTCAGACTCTTATACCCCAACTTTGTTCAGTAATTAAATGTGGGACACCCTGGGCTGGGGCCTAACCTCAGCAATGTAGCTTTTTGCAAATGTAGCAATCCTGAAGGTATCAAAGACTGCCAATAGCGTGCTCAGTACCTAGAACAAGTCCTTAATGTAGTAGGATCTGAGCAGCATATCACAATGTCCACCACAGGAGTGAAGTATTTAAATCTCCTTTTGTTTTCATAGAAGGGAAAAAATTTTTCATTCCTCATGAAGAAAAAGAGTGAGAACTTCACAGTGTCTCTCTGTCTCCCAAGGGAAGTAGGAATGATTTCTCTGATAGATGAGAATAGGAAAAGGATTCAAGCTTGAAAGGTTCTGGGCTTTCTGTTTCTCTCTCTCCCACCCTTTCTAAACTCTGCTGTCTTTACCCCCTGGCTTGTTAGTAGGATTCAACAAATTCTCCGCCCTTCAATATTACGAGCTTACAGGGCAGACCTGAATCCCATGGGAAGACCTGAGGTTCTTCAGTTTTGCCTATGACTAGGTAATGTATTCACCTGTGGACTGAGGTTAGGGAACCATTAGCAAGCCCATTTGCCAAATGTAACCTCTTTCTCTAATTGGCTTTATCCAAATTAATTTTTTAAACTGTATTTATTATGAAAACTTCAAACATGTCCAAAATGAGAGAGAATAATACAATGAATGAACATATATTCAGTACCCAGTTAAACAAATGTCATGATTTTTACTCAAGTCAGTATTTTTATTTCTTCCTGATTCCTGAATCTTATTTTTCATTTGTTTCCATACTTGGAAGGGAAAAAAATAGTATTATTTTAAATATTAAAAAAAGAAATCAAGAAACTTCAAATAAAATCTGGATTTGTGATTGCCCTTCTGGAAAAGAAGAAAAAAGCAAAAAAAAACCTGGTAACACTAGACAGCATGGCAAAACCCAGCTGGTTCTGAGAAGCAGCTACCCACTTTACACTGGGTAGGAACTCTCCTGTTGGTCATAATATCCACCCCTCCCAGCATGGAAGCCAACTGTCAGTTTGTCATTCATCATAAGGTTTAAACTGTTGCTTTTATTATAATGAACTTCCTCCCTTTCCTTACTTATTTATGTTATCTATCTGGCTCCTGCAGGCATTTGAATTTTTGGCCCTGTCTCTATAGACACAGCCTTTTAAGTCTACTTAAAGACCAAAGACCATAGTCTAAAAATCTAGTGAAACATAATCACATTGTCTAAATGTTCCTAGCAGCTTTACTATAAGACAAAAACTACGTACAAAATTTCCAAGAGGTAAATGGATAAATTTAGTATAATCATACAATGGAATACTACAGCAGCACTAAAAAGGAATGAAGGATTGATATATACAACAACATGGTTGAATTTCAAAATAATTAAGCTGAGTGAAGAAATAAGACAAAAAAAGAGAGTATAATGTATTGTTCCATTTATATAAATTCTAGAAAATTCAATTAACCTTTAGTGGCAGAAAGCAGACCAGTGGGCAGAAAGCAGACCAGTGGACAGAAAGCAGATCAGTGGTTGCCTAGGGATTACATAAATAAAGGCAGATGGAATGGATTTGAAAGGGGTATGAAGCAACTTTTGAAGCTAATGGACATATTTATTATCTTGATTGTGGTGATGGTTCCATGGATTTATATAAATGTCACAGCTCATCAAACCATGCACTTTAAATATGTGCAGTTCAGTATATGTCAATCACATCTAAATAAAGCTGTAACAACAATAACAAAAAATAAAACAAGATGAAGTATTTACCATATAAACCAGTGGGTGCTCAATGCATATTTACCTGTCATTGACAGAATATATTTATTCATTAATTGCTTACATTGATTCAGAAAGAAAAATCTGCAATTCTGAACCTGTTCACTTGTTATTTTTATATCTAGAAATGCGATCCACTAAAATTAAAGAAAAAGTCTAAAAGCTTCTAGAAATGAGTAACAGTGGTTTTCTCTGGGGAGGAAAACTAAGATGCTAGGAAAAAAGAATAAGCAAGTAACTTTTTACTTTTTAAATCAGTCACATGCACGTAATATTCAAATTGAAAGTTCTTTCTTAGAACAACTTGATAAAAAATGCAGTAAAAGATAATGGGAAGTGATTTGAATGTGTTTCCATAAAATATTTTAATCCAGAGATGATTTATAGCTAATAAAGTAAATTAAACATGTAAAAGCATCTAATGATAAAAGAATTAAGAAACCAGTTATTAAGTTCCAGTAAAGATGGCAGTGTAGGCAGACATGGCTCGTCTCTTCGCACAGCCACATCAAAATTACAATGAAAGTATAGAACAACCATCACTCAGAACCATCAGAAATAGAGTTGAATGGAAGATTGACAACTATGGAATTAAAAAAAAAACACATCCATTGAGACTGGTAGAAGGGGCACAGTTGTAGAACAGGCTGGTCTCTTACCCCTGTGTGGTGGATAAAATTTGGGAGGGATATCTTGGGAGCAAGGAGTCCCAGCCCTAGAACAGGCCCCCAGCCCAGGGTTCCAGTACCAGGAAGGCAAGTTCCCACAACTTCTAGCTGCAAAAACCAGTGGCAAATAAGTTGGTGGAAGAAACTGCTTAAACCCCAAATGGTTCCTCTTAAAGAACCCACACATAGACTTACCTACTCAGACTCACTCCCTCTGAGCTCTAGAGCTAGGGTGGCAGCTTGAAGGGCACCAGTGGCATACTGGGAGAGGCTGAAGTGCCTGGCATCAGGGTGAGCAGAGGTCATTGTCCCTTTTCTGAGCTCTCCTCCCATAGAGCCATGGAGCTGGCAAGCTGGTGCCATGTTTGAGACTCCATCAACCTGGCTAACACTGTTTAGCCTTTAACACTCTGACCTGCCTTGGAGACCCCCAGAGACTCCGCCCCACCCAACTTGTGGGCCCACCCCAGCTACTCTTCCATATGAATGACTGGTCTTGGTTCATGTACCACAACTTCCTAAATCCTATCAAACTACCAATAGTTGGCCTCAGTGAGCTCCAAGCCAGGCACTACCAGCAGCCAGCCTAGATTCACAGCTTGGCTTTGTATGGGAATCTCCAAGTCCAGCACAAGTAGTAGCCTATTCAGATTAGGCATTATAGCTCAGGACAGGTGCCCTGGGAAAAACATAGGTGGAGGCTTGGTCTGTACCACCCAGGAAACCCCAGAGCCAGCACACTCAGCCAACAGCTACAGACCACTTCAGAATACTTCTGCCCTGCTCCTGGGAAGTTGATCCTCCACAGAGGGCAGAGGTTAGTGGTCCATGGTCACAGCCAATCCTTGCAGTTGACTGGCCTGGGTAAATCCCTCCCATTGACCTGCCAACAGCAACCAAGACTTAACTACAAGATGAGGGGGTACTCAGCCTACATGAAGGGTGCATCTTGAATACCAGTTTGGGTGATTGAGGAGGCTGTGCCACTGGGCCCTACAGGACACCTACTACATTAGGTGTCACTATCAAGACACAGAGTCAAGCCAGCTCTACCTAATACATAGAAACAAATACAGGGACGCTGCCAAAATGAGGAGACAAAGAAACATGGCCCAAATGAAAGAACAGATTGCAACTCCAGAAAAAGAGTTCAACAAAATGGAGACAAGCAATCTATCAGATGCAGAGTCCTCAGTAGCATAAAGAAGATCTAGTCAGAAGTGAAGGATTCACTAATTGAAATAAAGAACAATTTACAGGGAAACAACAGTAGAGTGGATGAAGCCAAGAAGAAAATCAATGATTTGGAACATGAGGAAGCAAAAAACAACCCTTCAGAACAACAAGAAGAAAAAAGAATCCAAAAAATGAGGGTAGCATAAACAGCCTCTAGGACAACTTCAAGAGGTCCAACATTCTCATCATAGGGGTGCTAGAAGGAGAAGAGAAAAAGCAAGGAATTGGAAATCTATTTGAAAAAATAATGAAAGAAAACTTCCCTCATTTGGCAAAGGAAATAGACATTCAAGTTCAGGAAACACAGAGAGTCCCAACCAATTTGGACTCAACCTTGGACCCAAACCTCTTTGGTACCACACCAAGACACATCATAATTAAAGTGCTAAGGGTTAAAGAATAAAGAGAGCATCTTACAAGCAGTAAGAGAAAAGCAGAGAGTTACCTACAAAGGAGTTCCCATAAGATGGTTAGTTGATTTCTCAAAAGAAACTTTGCAGGCAAGAAGGGCTGAAAAGAAGTATTCAAAGTCATGAAAGGTAATGACCTATATCCAAGATTACTCTATCCAGCAAAGCTATCATTTAGAATGGAAGGGCAGATAAAGTGCACAGAAGGCAAGGTAAAGCTAAAGGAATTCATCATCATCAAGCCATTATTACATGAATTGTTAAAAGGACTCATTAAAGAATAAGAAGCAGATCAAAACTATGAGCATTAAAATGACAATAAACTCACAACCATCAACAACTGAACCTAAAAACAAAAACAAAAAGAAATCACCAGAACAGAAATAGAATCATAGGTATGGGGATCATTTGGAGGGTTATCAGCTGGGAGGGGGATGGGGGAGAATGGGGAAAATGGTGCAGGAATCAAGAAGCATAATTGGTAGGCACAAAATAGACAGGAGGATGTTAAAAACAGTATAGGAAATGGACACCCATGGACATGAACTAAGGAGGTTTTGATGGAGGCAAGAAGGGTACTGGGCAGAGGGGGGGGCAAAAGGAAAAATAATTGGGACAACTGTAACAGCACAATCAATAAAATATACTTAAAAAAGAAAACATTTATTAAGAATAAGACCACCCTTCTATCAAATTTATCAATATAACGGAATACTAGAATACACTAGACAATGACTTGAGAGTTCTGGAAGTAAATTCAGCTAACCAAGCCAGACAAATGAAGATGTTTGCAAATATTAAAAAACTAAAAGTTTACTTCCACCTCTTTCATAATAGTCAACAAAAATGTTCTCCAGAAAAAAAAAGAAAACAAGAAAAAACAAGAAATTAGACATGGATTCTAGAAAAGAGTGGCTCCAACCTTGGAGCTGAGTAAAGGGAAGTTCTCAGTTCTGTGGAAGAGTTAAAGAACAAATAGGCTAAGTGGAAGCAGATGGCCAAACTTTTATTAGGGACAATCACCCAAGACAGAAGAAAGAGAGAACCTCTGTAAAATAATATAAAAAATGGAAATACCTGATATAACAAAGTAGGTAAAATACAAAGGGGAGGATAAAGCAATTTGAAACTCCAGGAAAAATCAAGCCATTCCAAAAGCTTGTGTCCTTGCAGGGTGGTTCAGTTGTTTGGACCGTTGCCCCATACACCAAAAGACTGAGGGTTTCATCCTCAGTTGAGGTGCGTACAGGAGGCAACTGAAAGATGTTTTCTCTCTCTCTCTCTCTCTCTCTCTCTCTCTCCCTTCTCTCTAAAATCAATAAAAAAAACATATCCTTGGGTGAGAATTTTTAAAAAAAGCTTGTGGGTCAAATATGAGGCACGAATATGTGGGCAATTTACAATAAGGGGAGATAATCCATTTGATCCTGATTCTCTTTTTTTTAAATTATTTTTTAAGATTTTATTTATTTTTAGAGAGGGTAAGGGAGGGAGAAAGAGAGGGAGAGAAACATCAATGTGTGATTGCCTCCCGCACGCCCCCTACTGGGGACCTAACCCACAACCCTGGTATGCACCCTAGACTTTGGTTCTCAGGCTGGAACTCAATCCACTGAGCCACACCAGCCAGAGCTGATACATCTTTTAAGTGTCTAAGTAGTACTGGCCCTCCACTTTTTGGGAATAGGGTTTTGTCTGTAACCAAGTTACTGACTGTGAAAAGGGAGGTATTCTGGCCTTCTCTTATTATCAATTTCAGGACAGAATTGATTAGTCATGTTTAGAAGAAATTGTGTGTTTTTTTGTGTTATTGTAAAAAGAAACAGAAAAAAAAAAATCCTGGTTTAATCTGAGGTAGGACACCATGGCACATTACTGCCACCAGTTGGCAGCACACCTTAATTGCAAGAGCAGAAAAGAAGGGAAAACCATTTCTCATTTTTTCAAAGGTCTAGCAGCAAATGTCCTGTAATCAAGTGAAAAGAGCAAAGGAAGAATACTAAATGCATGGAGAATAAAGTGAGACAGTGGTCATGATCCCTAACATACTGTTTTACAGGTTTGTGGAGGTAGAGAAAATGAAGAGTTAGGAAGCATAATCAGAAGACCTCTCTTTGACCTAAATATCCAGTAGCTGCACTTGGAACTCTGTAAAAGTGGTGGGAAGGAAAGAATAATTAATGAAGTGTTACTATGAAAAGTCTTTCTTACAGCATCTGCATGACAAAAGCTACAAAACTCTGATGAATGCAATCAGAGAAACTAAATAAATAGATATTCTAGGTTGATGAGTAGAAAGATTTGGTATCATTAAAATGTCAGTTCTTCCCAAATTGATTATAGATTCAATGCCATACAAGTCAAAATCTAAATCAATATCAACTGATTCTACAATTTATATGGAGAGGCAGAAGACCTAGCACAATACTGAAAAAGAAGAACAAAATTGGAGGACTGATGCTACCTGACTTCAAGATTTACCATTAAGCTACAGTAATCAAAACATTGTAATATTGGCAAAAGAACAGGCAAATAGATAAATGGAACATAACTAAGAGCCCAGAAATAGACTCCCATAAATATACTCAAGTGATTTTAGAAAAAGGAGCAAAAGCCATACAATGGAATAAAGATAGTCTCTTCAACAAATAGTACTGCAACAATTGGATATCCACATCAAAAAAAAAAAGATTCTAGGTAAAGATCTTACATTCTTCACAAAAATAAACTTAAAAGATTATAGACCTAAACATAAAATGCAAACCTATAAAACATCTAGACACAGGGGAAATACCTAGATGACCTTGGATATGGTGATACCTTTTAGATACACCACCAAAGACACAATTCATGAAAGAAATAATTGATAAACTGGCCCTTATTAAAAATTTGTGCCCTGCAAAACACAATGTCAAGAGAATCAGAAGATAAGCCACAGACTAGAAGAACATATTTGCAAAAGATATTTAATAAAAGACTATTATCCAAAATAGAAAGAACCCTTAAAACTGTAACAAAACAAACAACCCAAATAAAAAATGGGCTAAATACCTTAATAGACATCTCAGCAAAGAAGGTATACAGATGGGAAATAAGTGTATGAAAAGATGCTCTACATCATATGTAATCAGGAAAATGCAAAGTATAACAACAGTAAGACACCACCATAGACCTATTAGAATGACCAGAAATATGGAACACTGACAACACCAAATGCTGTGAGGATGTGGAGCAAAATGAATTTTTTACATTGTGGGAATACAAAATAGTACAAGCCACTTTGGAACACAATTTTAGTTTCTTACAAAAGTAATCATACTCTGCATATGATCCAGCAATCACACTGCTTGGTATTTACCCAAAGGGGTTGAAAACTTATGTCCACATAAAAATCCTGCATAGGAATATTTATAGCAGCTTTATTCACAGTTGCCAAAACTTGGAAGCAACCAAGATGTTCCTCAATGGGGGAATGGATAAATAAACTGTAGCACATCTGGACAATGGATTATTATTCAGCACTAAAAAGAAATAAGCTATCAAGTCCCAAAAAGACATGGAAGAAGCTTAAATGCATATTACTAAATAAAAGAAGCCAATCTGAAAACACTACGTACTATATAATTTCAACCATATGATATTCTACAACAGGAACAACTATGGAGAGAGTAAAAAGATAAATGCTAGCCAGGGATGAGGAGGAGGGGAAATGAAGACACAGAACACAGAGGATCTTTAGGGCAATGAAAATACTAGAATGATATTATAATGATGGACATATGTCATTATACATTTGTCCAAAGCCATAGAATGTACGACACCAAGAGTGAACCCTAGGGTATGAACTTGGGGTGATTCTGATGTGTCAATATAAGTTCCCCCTTGGTAACAAATGCATGAATCTGGTGAGTGATGTTGATAATGGGGAAACCTTGGTACCTTCCTCTCAATTTTGTTGTGAACCTAAAAAACTGTAAAAAAAAATCATTTAAAAAAGCTTTCTGTTAAAGGAATACCATTATTATCATGAAAACAAGTTAACTGGATATTATTAAGCAGAACTCTAAGGTCCATGTAATAACTTAGAAATCTTCTTCATGGAAAAAGTATCCATAAAGAAAAAAGACATGAAGTTGAGTCAAATTTTTAAAGGAGTTCTTCCATCTAAATAGTCACAAATTAGCTGTGTTAAAAAGCAGTGTTATTTATATTACTGATTAATCATTTATCTGGAATGTATTTATATTACATTTACATTAATATAGTTTTTTAATGCAATTCTAAAATTTGTAATGTTAAATATTTAGTTTTGGACCAGGTTGGCTAAAAGATTGAAATAGAAGTCTAATGAGCACGTGTCTTCTTTAGAAATCTAGCCTATCTAGGATGAATCCTCAAGGTAGGCCAAGTCCCATTTTGGATAATTTGAAATGAGCAATGAGGGAGAAATTCCAATGCCAAGAACCTTCAAGTAAGCAAGTAGTTGTTCTATTGCTACTTTACTCCATAACCTAAATAATATTTAAGAACCATTAGCTCTTACCCACACTAGTTCCAAATATTCTTTTTGATATTTTGTTCACATATATGACTCAAAACTTATATGAAAATTATGGTGTTGAAATCTTTGCCGAGAACTTTGGAATCTTGATTTAAACTTTCATGGAAGCAGAGGCTCCTGGGAAATGTGTAATTTTATAACAAAGCCAACACATTATGGAACCTATTACTTGATCTTACCAGGTAGCTAAAGATTGAATATATCTGCCTTTTGCTTATGTTTATGATTATTCTGACTAGACCAATTAATGTGAAATTTGTAATAAAATTGAAATTGAAAAAAGATCAAGGCATTTCTTAAATGTCATTAAGTATTTTAAATTATATTTTGTAAATCATATGACCCACATAACATTTTTGTGCATTTTTAATTCTTTATTATGATTTTAAAATATTTATTTATTTATTTACTTTTAGATTTTATTAATTTTTAGAGAGAGGGGAAGGGAGGAAGAAAGAGAGGGAGAGAAACATCAATCTGTTGCCTATCATACAGGCCGTGACCGGGGCTGGAACTGCAACCTAGGTACATGCGTTGATGTGGAATCAGACCAGTAATTCCACATCACTTTGCTTTGGGAGAGGATGCCCAACCAACTGAGCCACACCAGGCAGGGCTTTTACACATTTTTTTAAAGGGAAGGGAATGAAAGACAATTATTTTTTAGAAGGCTATTATAATTGTTCTGGTGTAAGGCAACGGGAATTGGTGGGGAGGGAAGGGCTTAGCTTAAATAAGGATAGGGCAGAAAAAAAGCAAGGCATTTGAATGAGAATATGATAGGACTTGGGCTTTTTGAAGAAAAAGAGTCAATCTGGCCCTACAATTTAGAGTGTAATGGACTAGGTAATTATTTACAAACACTACTCAAGAGAGAGATCAAAATGAAGAAAATTTTAGATTTCCATAAACTCAGAATGTTGACTACCCATGTTTTTAGGTATTTTTAAAAAATTACTAAAAAACTTGAGACCTTCTGGCCAAGATGGAGGCATAGGTAGATAAACTTAATCTCCTAACATAACCCAAAGGACAACAACAAATGTAAAAAACAAAAACAACCAGAACTGCCAGAAAATCAAACTGTATGGAAGTCCCGCAACCAAGGAGCTAAAGAAGAAGCACTCATCTAGACTGGTAAGAGGGGTGGAGATGGGCATCTGGGGCAGAGATAATGCGTGACAAGGCAGACCAGGCAGGTGAGGCAACAGCTGGTGGTCCCACATTTGTGTGTGGGTGAACTGGGAGGAACAACTGGAGAGTGAGACAGACCACACACCTAGGGTTCCAGTGTGGGAAACTAAAGCCTCAAAACCTCTGGTGGTAAAAACCTGTGGGGGTTGTGGTGGCAGGAGAAACACCCATCCTCACAGGAGAGTTTGCTGGAGAGACCCATGGGGTCCTAGAATGTACACAAACATACGCACCTGGGAATCAGCAACAGAAGGGCCCAATTTGCTTGTGGGTAGCAGACGAAGTGACTGAAAGTGGTCTGACAGCTGAGCAAACAGCATTGTTCCCTGTCTAACCTATCCTCATATTCAGCACCATGACAAAGTGGCCTGTTCAGCAGCAAAGTGGGTTGCCCTGCCCTGGCAAATACCTAAGGCTCCACTCCTTACAATGTAACAGGTGCACCAAGACGAAAAATATGGCCCAAATGAAAGAACAGATCAAAACTCCAGAAAAAGAACTAAGTGACAAAGAGATAGCCAACCTATCAGATGCGCAGTTCAAAAACTGGTAATCAGCATGTTCACGGAATGATTGAGTACAGTCACAAGCTAGAGGAAAAAGTGAAGGCTACGCAAAGTGAAATAAAGAAAAATATATAGAGAACCAACAGTGAAGGGAAGGAAACCAGGACTCAAATCAACGACCTGGAACAGAAGGAAGAGATAAACATGCAAGCAGAATAGAATGAAGACACAAAAATTGAAAAAAAATGAGGAGAGGCTTAGGAACCTCTGGGACAACTTTAAATGCCCCAACATCTGAATCATAGTGGTGCCAGAAGGAAACAAGGGAGAGCAAAAAATTGAAAACTTATTTGACCAGATAACAAAGGAGAACTTCCCCCATCTGGCAAAGGAAATAGACTTCCAGGAAGTCCAGGAAGCTCAGAGAGTACCAAGGAAGTTGAACCCAAGGAAGCACACACCAAGGCACATCATAATTAAATTACCCATTATTAAAGATAAGGAGAGAATCTTAAAAGCAACAAGAGAAAAGGAGACAGTTACCTACAAAGGAGTTCCCATAAGGTTATCAGCTGATTTCTCAAAAGAAACCTTATAAGCAAGAAGGAGCTGGAAAGAAATATTCAAAGTCATGAAAGGCAAGGACCTACATCCAAGATTACTCTACCCAGCAAAGCTATCATTTAGAATGGAAGGGTAGATAAAGAACTTCCCAGATAAGATAGAGGAGTTAGAGTTCATCATCACCAAGCCCTTATTACAGGAAATGTTAAAGGGACTTAACTAACAAAAAGAAGATAAAAAATATAAACAGTAAAATGACAACAAACTCACAACTATCAACAAGTGAACCTAAAAACAAAAACAATAACCAACCAAGCAAACAACTAGAACAGAAACATAATCATAAAAATGGAGATCGCATGGAGGGTTATCAGTGGGGTGGGGGAAGGGGGAGAATAGGGGAAAAGGTATGGGTAATAAGAAGCATAATTGGTAGGTTCAAAATAGACAGGGGGTGGTTAAGAATAGTATAGGAAATGGAGAAGGCAAAGAACTTGCATGTAAAAACCCATGAACCTGAACTAAGAAGGGGAATGCTGGTGGGAGGGGGGTGAAGGGCAAAGGGGAATAAAGGGGAGGAAAAAATAGGACAACTCTAATAACATAATCAATAAAATATAATTTAAATTACTAAAAAATTTCTTAGCAAGATAAAAACAATGTAATATCAATGATATTTCTATATGAGAAAGGTGCTATCGTTATGGCCATCTTATAGTTAAGGAAATTGAGGCACAAAGAGATTTATCCCAAATCACAAAGCTTTCCAGAGTAGCCTGGTTCCAGATTCCATGTTCTTAATTGTTACACTTGCTGAAATTGTAATGCTACTAAGAGAAATTAGGAAATCTGAATAAGAAAGATGCATTGTGTTGTATGTTAAACTTTGAGCTGGAGTTTTCGGGCAAGTAAGCTGATCATGAGAAATCTTAGTTATGGAATAATCAGGAACAGACAGCAATTTTGGGAGACTTGAAGAGAAAGAATGTAATGTAGTACAGAACAGAGAACTAGGAGTTGAATTATGGGATGGAATAAAGTGGAGGAGCTAGCAAAGGAATCAGAAGACCAATAAACCCGGTAGCTTGTTTTAGAAATTGTCTTAAAAGAAAGAGAAATGGGGTTTCAAGGGGTAGGGGGAATAGGTATATGGTGTGCCAAGAAAATGAAGAATGAGTAAACAGTTGGAAATTAGAACTCGGGTAACTTGAAAGTGTAATTTCAATGTGCTGCCATGGAGTCATTGATAAAAGCTAAAGATTAAGGTGGAAATGAAGGGGTAAATCTCGAGAAAAGGTGTGAACCCCAAGAATATTCATTTGATGTGAATCCCAAGAAGGAACTTACCTGCTGAGATGGACTTCCTATGGTTAACTGAGGGCCCAAATTTTATAAATAGTAAGATCATAGTGATCATGTGGTGACAGGTTTCTCACATCCTCTGGGTACTAAGAAATTTGGAAAGAATTCTTGGTTTCCTGCACTTTGCCCTGCCTGCCTGCTCATGCTAGCTAGCAGATGTCAACAACTACAGGGAAACCCTGGTTTCCTCTTAATGGGCTGAGATGTGCCCTGTCCAACAGAAATGGGCAATTTGGATGACCTCATTTACATAAAACAGACCTGAGAACTTGGGTGGGAAATTTTGCTATAAAATGTGGTCACCCCTTTGGTGGAACACAATTTAGACTGCTGCCTGAATCTGTATGTCCTGGGTGGCTGCTCCTTTTTGGTCAAATAAATGCTTTTTTATCCTTTATTACATTATAAAACTTTGGTTTACAGTTAACAGTACAGCGACTAGAGGGAGTAGTAGCACTGAAGTTTTAAAGAATGGAAACTGTATAAAAATTGGAAGAAGCCAGCAGATAAGAAGATATTGAAGCTATCTTTGTAAGACTTCATGAAATGGTGGGAGGAAGTGGGAAGGAAGGTTGGCATATGCAGTCTAGGGAGAAAGACTGGTGTTGGAGAGAAGGGGAGAATGGATTAATTTGATGAGGATTTTTGAGATAAAAATAGGGTATGTCTACAGATATTTTAATATGGAGATAATATCAAACCAGAATGGGAATCCCATAGCTTTGATCCCAAGAAACCAGGTGAAGTTATCTATTGGTATAGATTGGGACTGGCACCTTGAACAATGAAATTTAGATAGTCTTGGAGAATGAGGCAACCAGAGATTAGTAAACAAATAATTTTAAGTGGGAATTCAGTCTGGAATTCATACCTGACCATGTCAGTTGTGCCTTTCTCCAGTGAAAAGCCACACACTTTGTGACCCCTGGGAGAGAAACCAGAAATTGGGGAAGCCTATTAGAGATTGGCCCTGAAGACTGTAACAGAGTTGAGTGATTCTAGTTATTACTATACAATTTTAGTCATAAATGAAGTTGATGACCTGGGAGATAAAAGACTAGATTTGTATTGCAAAGCTGTGAGCCAGTGAAAGGTAGGGGCCATGGCTAAGGCCACGGTGAGGCAGGTGTGAAGAGTAGTGAAGAGGTCATGTTCAACGGCATATTTTGGCTTTGATTTCACGTTAGTCGATTATTTCCCCTTCGGCGGGTATAAGGCTAGGCACATCCATTTCAGAGCCACTGAGAGCAATCCTAAAACGTGGGAGGACAAATCTAACTCAAAAGCTGAGGCTGTGTATTTCTAGTCTAGCGGCATTCCTTTTTCACTAACTGGCCAATGCTGCCGCCTTATGCAAAGCCGGCACCACGAAAAGGATCTGCTTTACAGAGTCAGGGACAACGCCAATCGATCGGCCTGGGGCGGGCACTCCAGCGTGTAGATGAGCGGCGAAGACGGCCGCAAATAGTTACCTCGCCCGGTAAACCGCTTCGTCAACAGTCAACAGTCAACAATAAATTGCTAAAACAATGAAAGGTCCTAGTTAAAAAGGAGAGGTGGACGCAGAGTTTTGCGCCGCTACTCCCTGCCAATTCCGCAGAGCGCGTCCCACGCGGGGGTGGGGGCAGCAAGAAAACGCCACTCCCGGGACCTGAGCAGGAGCCTTGGCGAAGGGGCTGCAGTGGGGGCCGTGTTTCTCTCCTCGTCTAGGTAAAGTTCCAAAAATGGCGGTCAGCAACCCAGCTCCAGCTAGACGCGCAGGCGCCACCGTGGCCGTCTTTCCGCCCGCCTCAGGCAATCCCACGACCGTTTAAAACGCCTTCAACCAGCGGTATCAGCTTCTTGCGATTGGCTGAGCTGCGGTAGCACTCCGTGCAGGGGCGGGGTCGCCACGCAGAGGCTACGTTTCCCGCCCAGCTGGTGCGCGTGCGCGTAACCCACACTAGAACGCGTTTGCGCGCGTCCCCGTCGTGGACCCCAGCTCGCGCCTCAGCTCCCTCCCCTTTCCGGGTAGGCCCGTCCCGTCAGCGAGGCAGTATGCACCGCGGCCAGCAGAGGGCGGTCTGGACCCAAGTCTGCAGCGGCGCCATTGGCGTGTGGAAAATGCCACCAGATGGCGGGTTAGGATTGCAGCTCCGTTGAAGGCGCGGCCCCCGCTCCCGAACCCCCGGCGACCACCCCGTAACAACCCCCCCACATCGGGAATAACACACCGGAGACTTTTGGGGGGAAACTAGGTCGACGGCCGGCGGCGCCCGGATGGGCAGCTGAGGTGAGTACGGGCGGCGGCGATAGCGGCGGGGGGCGGGAAAGAGGGGGAATGCGGCGGCAGTAGCGCGGGGGCTGGAGACGCCGATCCAAAATGGAGGCCGGGAGAGAGCGAGAGAGCGCGAGCTGGGAGCGGGCGGGCGGGCCCGGCGCGGGCTCCGCGCGGGGGAGGGAGGCCGCGCGGGCCTGTGCGCGGTGCGGCGGTCACTGACCGTCCGGGCGCGCGGGGGCGGCGGCTGTGGGCGCGGCGGGCACCTCGGAGCCCTGGTCGCTCGTCACCCATCCCGCGGGCCCCGAAAATTGTGCCCCCGCCCGCTCGAGCACTACGGCGGCGGGCGCGGAAGCCTTTGTGGCGCGCTCGGGCCCGCCGCCAAGCCCGCCCTCCGCCCTCCCCCACGTCCGGACTTCGGGACTTGCCCGCGCCAGGAAGGGCCGGGACGAGGAGGGCTTGTGCGAATGCCCTCCGCCGCCCTGCCTTTTTGCGGTGTTTCAGCGGCAGCGTCGTCACATGACAGACAACGAGCTCGCCTCAGTGGAGGGGCCTGGGGGTCGCTCTGCTTGTTGGCCGGCTCAGGCTTTTTCTTGTTGGGGTGGGGCGGGGCTGGGAGCTGGCGACCATGGGAAAGGGGGCGTCGAAGCCTAGCTTCCCGCTATCTGCCTTCCCCGCCCCCGACGGAGGCCTTCTTGTGAAACGTGTCCAGCTCGGAGCACTGCCCTGCTATTTGCCAACCCTCGGGGCGATGAGACCAATAAAAGTTGTTTTACCTCTTTTCTCGGGGAGGGAGCAGGGTGAAGAGCTAGGAAATTGGAGTGCTTACAGTTGGACCTGGGCCTTGGCTGGGGTTCTGAACTGGGCACTGCTTGTATTCCGTAGGGCCTGAGAAATTTTCAGGTTTTAAGATTGTCACCTCACCCCTTTTCTCCACGTGTGAAATGTTGTCTGTTCTCTTCACATTGCAGAGAATCGTGCCCCGGCAGTATAAGTCATGGGGTGGTTTTGGGAGCTTATGGACTCAACCATGCTGTTTTGTGTTTCTGTTTGTATGTTACTATAGCCAATTATTTGCTGTTAAGACGGTACAGTTTATTCCTTTTCGTGGTTGTAACCACGAAGGACTGTATTTTGTATCATAGCAAATAAAGTTAGTGTTTGTTAAAGCAGTTGAATTGGCATCAAGAAAGTTGATTTGCAGCTTAAGTGAAATTTGAATGTAACTCCACCTTTTAGTTTTGTGTGTATGTTTTCAAGAAAAATTACAAATTCTGATGCTGAAGCACTTAGGGAAATATACGCAACAGTTAAAATAAAACAACTTGTTTATTTTATGATATATTGTGTCACTTTATCATTTTTATAATGTATAAAGAATTCAGATTCAAAAGCTTGTCCAAAGGATGGAATGTTGAAAGATCCGGAAAGGTTGTTTACTTGCTTGTGATTTTTGAGACTACTTATAACACAAAATGTTGGCTATCTAAAGTTCTAGTACACCCACAGGTGTTTTGCTACATTTTCAAAATGTATTTTACATTTATTCAAGTGGTATACCAGTGGTTATTTTTACAACCAACTACTTTTGAATGGAAATTTCTCTTTAGCTTTGTTGTTTTGACAAAATAAGGGATATTTAGATGTGAAATACGGAAAATTGTTACTAGGATTGCAACGTGTCCAGTTGCAGACAGTAATCTGTCTACAACTTTGAGGACAGTAATACAATTATTGTTTATTTGAATGGCCTTTTTTGTGGGGGTGCTTTAAGGGGCCTGTAGTGTAGGGGTGAGCACAGGACTGAAATTACTTTAAACATTCCCTAGGTTTTTGATCTTTGGGATGTCACTCTTGAGCTTTATTTTCCTCATGACTAAAATGAAGATAATAATACTGTGGTTGTTTACAAGATGTGTGTGAAAAAGCCTCTTTTAATTGCTAAAACTTTAAAATTTTATACAGATTTTTTAAAAGATTTTATTTATTTATTTTTAGAGAGGGAAGGGAGGGAGAAAGAGAGAGAAACACACACACACATCAATGTGTGGTTGCTGGGGGCCGTGGCCTGCAACCCAGGCATGTGCCCTGACTGGGAATCGAACCTGTGATGCTTTGGTTTGCAGCCCAGGCTCAATCCACTGAGCTACGCCAGCCAGGGCATTTTATACAGTTTTAATCTTATTTCCTTGATTGTGGATCTGTAGTGCTTTGAGAAAGTATAATACACTCTGGGGAAAAAGATAAAAGGTCCCCCCCTGCCCTTTATTTTCTTTGCTGCTTTGTCCTTTGTTGAGGGAGTGTATTAGTTTTTTTTAATGTGTAGCAAAGTACCATAAATTTAGCAGCTTAAACAACACCTCTTTATTATCTTACAGTTTCTGTATGTCAGACATCTGGATACTTTTTAAAACCAGGCTCTCAGGTCAGCATCTCACCAGGCTGAAATCAAGATGTGAGCTGTGGCTGCAATTCTCGTTTGAGGCTTAAGGTCTTCTTCCAAGCTCACTACTTGTTGGCAGAATTAATTTCCTTGTGGCTGTATGACTGAAGACGTTTTTGCCAGCTCTTGGTCAGGTAGCATTCTCAGTTCCTTACTACTTGTCCAAACAGGCAGTTACAACGTGGCTATTTGCTTTCCTCTAGGCAAGCTGGACCAGTCTCTGACTTCCTCTGTCTCACACCTCTAGACTCCCCTTTAAAACCTCTTTAAAAGCTTATCTGATTAGGTCAAGCCCATCCAGGATAATCTCCTTTTTTGTGAACTCAGCCAATTAGGAATTTTAAATATAAATGCAGAAATCTGTTTTGTATCTAACAGTCACAAGAGTTATATCCCAAGATCTCTCCCACACTCTAGGGGAGGGAGGGTATTAGACAGGGATGTGAGGCATGGAGGGTTCTTAGTATTTTGCCTGCCATGGGGAAAGAAGTATCTTCACATTTGCCTCTTTAGAACCTGGACAAATGAGGAGATCACATAGGCAGAACTGTAATTCCACTAGATAAGTTTACTTATACTTATTTTGTCTTTCTTCACACTTTTTCTTTTCCTGTATTTCCTGCTACCTCAGTTTAAGTGTCTCCCTCTGTAAAGCGTTTTATTGCATTTAAAGGAAACTAAAATTAAAGTTAAAACATTTAAAAAGAAGGAAGGCAATGGAAGATACTATTGCAATCTTATTATTCCTTCACACATGTTCTACCCATTGTAGAGAAGAGATTGAATCTCAGAGAAGTTAAAGAATAAGTCGTAGTCTTATTTAGAGACAGGTAGATCATACAGTCATTGCACCACACAGTTGCTGTGGTGTGATTGGTGCAGCAACTTGTGAGGAGGAAATTCTTATGGAAGTGAATAGTTATTTGAAAATGGCAAAGTAGAGATATTGGTAGAAAAAAGAAGATAACAGAAGTTTGGTCATGGTACGTACCATGGCTTAACAGTCTGTCAACATAGGAAACATCAAGACCTGTAGAGAATTTTTAAGAGTTTATTTGAGCCAAACTGACAGCAGTGCTGGGAAGCAAGATCTTGTGCTTCAGAGAATGACTTGCAATTTTTCTTAGACACTTGGAATTTAGGAGGGAACATAAGGAAGATTACATGAAGGTTGGATAAAGCAAGACCAAGCCTGGTGTTGAATTATAGGATACTTCTTACCAAGATTATGTGCTCTTCTGAGGGTAGTTATGCTTCCCAGGGATCTGGAAAAGAGGCATTTCAGTGGTGTGTTAATCATAGATATACCAAAACAACAGGGCTTGCTTAAGGCAAAGATATCCTTTTACTAGGCAAGTTACAGATCTGAGCCATGACTACCACCCTGACCTTCCCAGTTAGGAATCTATGATCAAATCACTCTGTGATGTTACTTTCAGTTAGATTTATTATAGAGCTCCCCTTTTGTCCACAACGTCGAGAAGCAAAATATTTCAAGAGGAGGCATTTAGGACAGTTTTATTTGGTTGGCCAAAAAGTGTGTTTGGCTTTTTTTTCCCATAAGATGGCTGTAGTAGCGCTTAGTTGTCTTGAATTTCATTCAAAAGAGTTTTGTTAGATTGTACTGTGACAGCTGTCATGTCAGTGAGCATTAAAAAACACATCAAAATTGGCGAATTTTTGTGTAGCCATTTTAATATTGAAGATGGAATAAAATATGCAACGTTTTTTGGCATAGTATGCTTTATTATTTTAAGAAAGGCAAAAATGCAACTGAGAAGCGAAAAAAGATTTTGCAGTGTATGGAGAAGGTACTGTGACTGGTTGAATGTGTCAAAAGTGGTTTGCAAAATTGGGTGCTGGAGATTTCTGACTGGACAATGCTTCATGGTTGGGTAAACCAGTTGAAGTCGATAGCGATCAAATCGAGGCATTAATTGAGAACAATCAATGTTGTACCATGTGGGAGATAGCTGACAAACTCAAAATATCCAAATCAATAAAGTTATTGGTGAAAATGAAAAATGTGTCTTTTGTTTTGTGGGAAAAAACATGGACTTTTTGGCCAACCCAATAGTAAAAGGTATCAAGCTTTAAAGAATAAAGTCAGGTGTTAAAACTGTTGGGGAGATACAGTTTAATTTCTTAATAGAGAGGTGATACAGCAGGGGCTTGGTAAATCTTTGTTAGTGGAATAAAAATATACTCGTAAATCTTTAGAATTTAGATGATTCTTGCTACTCTGATGTTCCTTGTGTAGGGAAAATTAGTCAAAGACCTAAACTGCCCTTGCATAAGCCTCAGAAAGAGATGATTCTTGAGGTGGGAATTAGAGTTGTGTCTACAGAGTAGGAGGTATCAGTTACCTGTCATTTTGGTAGTTAAAGAGGCTAGGATTCCAGCTTCCTGTCTTTCACCACTGACAGAAGCCTTGTCTAATTGAAAAATGTGGTTCTTTTTAAGTGAGCTTTAAGTAGGTCATAGTCCAGTTGGTTTTATAGAGTATTTCTCCATGTAATACATTCCTTCCTTATTGCTTTCCTCATGTTTTTTCCTTCTAATTCTATTCTTGCCAGTTAGTGTTTGAAGGACATCTCATGTTCTACTTGCTTTGTAAAAGACCTTCTTTTGTGCTGTAGGCCTAAATGATGCACCAGTTAGTGGCCCAAAGGTGTCTAAGGAGTTTTGTTGTAATTAAAAAACTATACTAATGGCTTTTTAACTTACTGGAAGCTCAGTTAAAAAAGCATTTTACGTTATGACTCAGTACAAACACACAATGAAAATAAGTTTCATGAAACAACATTTTATGGTGTGCACTCTGGTATTCTTTTTTTTTTTTTTTCCCAAATGAAGAATGTTGGTTGCAACTTGCCTAAGAGATAGCCATGATCCACAGTTGGAAAAGCACTGAATTATACTCTCATTGGTAATTAGGAGAGTGCAAAGTAAAACCATAAATCCTGATATCCAGTGTTGGTGAGCATGTGAAGAATATAAATTGATAGTCATTTTGCAAATGGATTTGTTTTATCTAGTAAATTGAAGTATAGGTACCTTAAATCTAGCAGTTACTCTTCTGTCTATATTCCTATAAGAGAAATTCTTGTATTTATATACCAGGATATAAATAAAAATGTTTATAATAGCCTTGTTTGCAGTAGCCAGTATTTAGAAACAAAGTGTCCATGAGTGGTAAAATGGATAAATAAATGGTAGTTTTAAAAAGTTAAAATGATCTTGATTCCTAAAATAATGTAGGATAACCTCACTTGGTCACAGTATATTATCCTTTTTATATTTAATCTTTTGCTGGGAATTTTGGGATATTTCTTCATGAGAGATACTGTATTGTAGTTTTCTTTGGTTATAATGTCTTTCAGGTTTCATCATTAGGATTATGATGGTTTCATACATTGAGAGGTGTTCTATCTATTTACTGAGTTTGTGCAATACTGACATTAATTCTTTCTGGAATGT
This sequence comes from Phyllostomus discolor, assembly GCF_004126475.2. Classification (NCBI taxonomy): domain Eukaryota; kingdom Metazoa; phylum Chordata; class Mammalia; order Chiroptera; family Phyllostomidae; genus Phyllostomus; species Phyllostomus discolor. The sequence continues at coordinate 33,248,425 of NC_040909.2, read as the reverse complement.
TTGCTGGAATTCACCAGTGATACTATTTGGACTTGGAATTTTCTTTGTGAGGTTTTTTTGGTAACATTCAGTTTTTTTAGTAGACATAGGCTATTCAGATTTTGTTTCATTTTACGTTAGTTTTGGTAAGTTATTTCCTTGTTAGCCTCCTAATGTCTGTAGGATCTGTAGTGATATCTCCTCTTTAATTTTTGGTGGTACTAATGTGTTCTTTTTTTCCCTTTAACAGTGTAATTCACGTTTATCAATTTTTACATCTTTTCAAATAATAACATTGTCAGTTTTCTCCCTTCTTGTCCTCTATTTCATTTATTTTTGTTATCTATTAATTTTTTCTTATACGTACTTTGCTCTTTTTTTAGCTTCTTAAAGTGGAACCTAGGTCATAGAGTTTAGACATTCCTCTCCCTACCCCCCTCTCCCCTTCCCTCTCCTCTTCTCCCCCCTGCCATCTCCCCTCTCCTTGCCCTCTCCCCTGCCCTTCCCCCATTTGTATTACACAGTTTGCATAATATAGCTTTTTCTATCCTTTACTTAAAACTCTTTGTATTTAAGATGCAACTCTTTAAAATTGCATATAGTTGAGTTTTGCTTTTTTATCCTTTTGGCAATATTGAATTGGAATCTCTTTTAATTGTAATAAATGTTGATTATGTGCTAACACCTAGAAAATTCTGTGAAGGGTCTGAGATTATACCCCACTTACAGGCTAGCAAGTGTAAACTAATGGATGGTCTTTGGAGACAATTCAAGGCCAACAGGAATCCCTAATTTGTGGTGTGGTGAGGAAGGAAGCTTTATTCAGTGCAAAACAGCTCAATTGTGATACAGCACGGTTGTGAGGCAACCCTGGGGCCGGGCTTTACTCCATCTGGACAGCTGTGCTCTGCTCCTTGCTGATTTGCTTTGCACTATGCTGGTACATTCTGTGCTTTCACGTGCTCCCATCTGTGCCAGTTTGTTCTGGTCTGTAGTGGACTGCTTTGTTCTATTGTAGTGCAAAATATTAATTGTTTTAGCTTAGCCTGGAGATGCACTTTTTAGTTTTGATGGAGAAGTAAAGTGTGCACCCAGAGCCAGAGGGGAGTTGGTTTATATAGACAGAAGTCCCTGCCCCTGATCGCTGATTGGCCTGTCCTTATGCATATGAGGGCTCCAAAACACACTGTCCTGATTGGTCAGAATAGAGTGGCTCTGGTTGGTCCAAGCTGCACAACTCTGATTGGATGGGGTAAGTCTTAGTCCTATTCTTTGAAATAGTATTTTGGGAACTCTTATAAGGGCTGGATCAGATGGCAGTCACATAGTGAAGGTAGGCAGCTCAGTGCAGGCTTCTCCCTGAAGTGCAGTTTGCATGAGAGGCCTCCTGTAGAAATGGCTGCTAGGCTCTGTCTTTTTAAAAAAATTTGAGTCCAGTTAGTCACCTGGAGCCATTCTTAGTAGGCGTCATCTTAGGATTCACACAAGTTATCCTGTCACAGTTTTATTGGATGTTAGTAGGAGCCATGAGACTTTATGATCAGAGATGAAGAACAGTGTATTATTGCAGTAGTAGTCACCACCGAATCAGCATTTGTGTGAGATCTATGAGCCCCACTTTGCACAGGTTGTGTGATGATGTGACACCTACACATTAAGTGAGTGGACTGTGTTTTAAGAGAAGAATCCCAAGCTTGGGGAAACCTGAATCTTTATAATGGGTAGTAAGCATGCCTCCTCTTTTTTCTCTGAGAGTGATGCCTGATTATATCAGGTTATTATTTTTCCTGTCTCATTCAGAGCATTGAAAGATAGGCTTCTTCTATTCTCTAGGAGAGATAGTATGAAGTAGCAAATGTGCAAACATTTTTATGACAGTGAACAATATGAAAGTTAAAGAACATCTTAAGCTGTGTTCTACTTTAGTGTTAAATCCAACATTAACTTGGGAAGAAAGTGCCTTACTGTGTACCTTGTACTGCTAGGAACAATTTAAAAGTTTATGCTCACAGATGAAAGAAGCACTGTCATATGGTAAGTGGCTAAGAATGCCATTATCCATTGTGCAAGAGAGTTCCTGACATTCGAGTCACACTGCCTGCTTAAAATTCTAATTTACCCCCTCCCAGGTAGATATACTTGGGCAACTTTTTTAACCTCTCTAAGCCTGTTTTCTCATCTGTAATACGGGGATAATAAAAGCATGCCTCTGTTAGGGATTACTGTAGAGGTTAAAAAGGTAGCTTTTAAGTATTAGATTATATTACATTTTATATAAATTGAAAGGGCATTAATTTTAAATTTAAAATGTAAATAAAATTATAATCTAAATAAATGATGAAGTTACTTTCCAGAAGTCAAGAATTTTAATTGATACTGGTAATTGGTTTTTTATCTGCACATAGAACTGATAAAAACTTTATTAATGGGAATGGTCAGAGAATGTTCTGTTGTTAATTGAGAGTTGAGGATTTATGGCCTGTATTTTTTCTGCTTATTATTAAATATATTTCAAACAATCAGGCTCTTTTTCTTTCTTCAGAAAGTATCAAATTCTAGAAAGGCAGTGTAATGCTTTCTTTGTAATTGAGAAACTTTGATGGTTGTATCAGGATTATTATTTGATTTTTATTATTTATAATTGACTTGATTATTATTTGATTTTTTTGTGTATATAATTTTGCAAAGAGACAAGGAATGAATCTTTACCAAGAGCAAAACATATCTTGAACGTTACCTCTTTGAGTTAGTTACTAGGCAAAATAAGATGGTAGATGATTGCTTTTTCGCCCCTCATAAAAGTGGGATACAAAAAACAAAACCCTGGTTAACCTAAGAATTTTTTTTTCAGTTATGATTTAAAATTTTTTTTGTAAATGTAAAGGCAGCATGATGCAGGAGAGAGAAAACTAGGGCCAGAGACTTGAGTTTTAATTACAGCTTTAGTACTAACTACCTCTTTGTCTTTGAGTTATTGCCTTTTGGGGGCCTTTGTTTCTTCATGGTAAAATTAGTAACTTGGACCTTGTTTCAAAGATTCTTTTAAATTTTTTAGTACCTGTTGAAATAATTAGGAAATCAACTCTGAATACATAATGTAGAATGTTTGATTTGAAAGGCTTTAGTTTGGAAAAACCTAATTATGTTATCAGCAGGCTTCTTTGGCCTTCTTGTCTCCCAACTGGTTATTCAAATAATTCATGCTTTCCCCTAGCTGATAAGTGTACAGACCGATTACATTAATAATTAGATAGTATGCAGGGGTGTCCAACCTTTTGGCATCTCTGTGCCACACTGGAAGAAGAGTTGTCTTGGGCCACACATTAAATACATTGTGACATGCAATCACAAAAAAATCTCACAATGTTTTAAGTGAATTTATGATTTTATGTTGGGCTGCATTCCTAGCCATCCTGGGCTGCATGCAGCCTGTGGGCCACAATTTGGACACCCCTGGTAGTTTTTGGTGCCAGCTTTGTGTATGTGTTTACTTCATTTGATGAGAGATAGATTAACACATGTTTTCACATAGTTTTATTCAATGTGAGTTATTCAAACATTTATTGAACATCTACAATGAGCCATAAATGGGTGTAAAGACATTAAAGCACAGTTTTGTCTTTCTGATGTACAGAGAACGCAATTTATGATACAGAACTTAGGTGATACATTCTCTAAAAATCCTTTTCTGATTCACGCTTTTTCAAATCCAGGTTTGGTCTGAGTGTTCTTCCTTTCTGTTTTGGTTGTATGCTGTGCAAGGACTGCCATGACTGATTGTGAAATTGGTGCTCCACATAAAGGTGCTTGCCCAAGGGAGTTGGTGGAGACTGAAATCCAGATTTTAGTCTGCTTGACAGACCGTCTGTTTGCTTTTTTACCCTTTTCTTATTCACCTGCCCAAAGGAGGCCTTTTTCCCTAATTCTTAAAAAGAATTTGTGTATACTAGCAGATAACTACCCTGTGCATTAGTGTACATTAAGAACATTTTATAGTGTGTTGTTTTGTATCTAAGTTTTATACTAGGTAACAAATACCTTGGTGGTTTGTTGAAGTGAGTAAATGCTTCCTGAAATTGAATTCTATGTAATTTTGCAAGAGAAGTGTAAGCTAGCTAGGCAAGAGTGTGATAATGGAGATGGGAATGACATTTCAGGTAATTGCAAAGGGACAGGCTTGTGATCTAATGTTGCCCATTGGTTTCTCAAACTGTGGTCTTTGCACCAGCAGTGTCAGCATTACCTGAAAATTTCTTAGAATTCAAGTCTTTGTACCTAAGATTAGCAATTTGTGTTTCAGGAGGTTCTTCAGGTGATTCTGATGCAGGCTGAAGTTGGAGAGCCACTACTATAGCCCACTTCTTGAGGAAGCATTAACTGAGTGTGTTCAGAGCACAGAGTGCCTATGAGGAGTGATTAAAATATAGAGCTGTAAGCAGTGACCAGAGTGTCTAGTGTGCCAAACTAGATTTTGAACTTTGTCCTTAGGTCCATGGCTGCACATTAGAATCATCTGGGAGCTTTAAAAATACACCAGTGATTGGGATCTACTCCAGATAACTGATATCAAATCTCTGAGTTTCTGATGCACAGTGAAGGTCATGAACTATATAATTGACCAAACTTGGTTACTAATGATTGTGTACACATTTATTGAGAATGCATCAAATACTATGTCAGGTATCATGATAATAATTAAATAACACAATAATTTTATGTAGGTATTATTCCCATTTCACAAATGAGAGATTAAGTACCTACCTAGGAAGTGGTGGGTTTGAGTACAGGTTTTTGTGACTGAAGTGTGTAGTCTTTTAAGCAGTCTTTTTTTTAAACCTAGGGTTCATGAACTTAGATGGAAAAACAATCATATGTTTATTTCACTACCTGCTAAGTGAGATTTAGCATTTAGTTTGATTTTTGAATATAGGCAATGAATCACAGTTGTGTAAGAAATACCTTTGACTTTGTTACCAATAGAAATCAGAAGTCCTTTCATATTATAGATGTTGTAGACCTTATTTACTGCATTAAAGAAGTATATATATATAACTGTATCATAACTTTGCTTTGTTAATATGTTGATAATTGTATTTGAATGTAATTTATTTTCTAATCATGGTACCATGTGCTGAGGAAGAGAGGTTAGTGGGGCAGGGTAGAAAGGGAATTAAAAAATCCATTTATTTGATTATCTCTCAGAGTATAAACAGTTTCTTTCATTCCCCAGCCCCCTTTTATATATGACTTGTTAAATAGGACTGAATTCCAAGTTTTTTGTTACACATCAAATTGCAGATTAAAGAATATTTTGGATTTAGAGCGTTTTTATTTCCAAGCATTTCCAAAAAGAATTACAGATGATAATATACATTATCTCACCAGACATTCTAACTATCCTGTAGTCTGATACAGTACCATTCAATGGAACTTTCTGCAAAGATGGAAATGTTTCATATGTATACTGTCTGGTACGGTAGTGATTAACCACAGTGATGCAAAGAAACAATATGTTGATAGTACTTCCACATACTAGGTTCTGTTTTAAGCATTTTACATATATTTACTGAAATAATTACAATCACCCTATGTGATGGGTACCATTGTTATGAGGTATGGGTACTGTTATTAAGTTTCAGTTTACAAATGAGGGAACTCAGGCACAGAGAAGGTAAGTGATTTTCCAAAGGCCACATAGTAATTAGCAGAACTGAGATTCAGACCCTGGGTTCCCTTATGTTCCCTTTGTAATGTACTCCTTTATCACTTTCTCCAATCCCTCAAATGCATACACAGAATGCTATCAGAAAGAATAGATTAAAAGGAACATAAGACAAATTATTTTGTTCAAATCATTAACTAAAAGTTATGTAGACTTTTAGTTTATAAATACTTTGTCCTTTGTTATTTTTTGAGTCTAATCATGGACTCAGATTACTGTTTTATTTTCTGTAAGTAAATTTGTATTAGAGATGTAGTAGGTATTTTTAGTAATCAACGCTGTTGTTGTCAAACAGTAATTTAGATTTTTCCCTTCAAGGTTAATTTAAAGATGGGTTCAGAAATTGAATATTAACAGAGGCATACCTTTTTTTTTTAATTGCACTTCATTTTATTGTACTTTGCAGTATTGTGCTTTTCACGAATTGAAGGGTTGTGGCAACCCAGCATTGAACAGTCTGTTGGCATCATTTTTCCAACAGCATTTGCAAAATTCATGTCTGTCACATTTTGGCTATTCTTGTAATATTTCAGACTCTTTTTATTATATAATCTTTGTTATGGTGATTTGTGATTAGAGATCTTCCATGTTACTATTGTAATTATTTCGGGGCACCATGTACCATGCCCATATAAGATGGCAGTCGATAAATATGTGTGTTCTGACTGCACCGCTGACCAGCTGTTCCCCCATCTCTCTCCCTCTCCTTGGGCCTTCCTATTTCCTTAGACACACAATATTAAAATTAGGGTGATTCATAACCCTACAGTGGCCTCTTAAGTGTTGAAGTGAAAGAAAGTTGTGTGCCTCTCACCTTCAATCAAAAACTGGAAATGATTAAACTCAGTGAGGAAGGCATGTTGAAAGCTGAAATATACCAAAAGCTAGGTCTCTTGCGCTCATCAGTTAGCCAAGTTGTGAATGCAGAGGAAAAGTTCTTGAAGGAAATTAAAAGTGCTACTCCAGTGAACACAATGAATGATAAGAAAGCCAAATAGTCGTATTGCTGATTAGAGAAGGTTTTAGTGGTCTGGAAGATCAAACCAGGTACAATATTCCTTTCAGCCTGATTGAGATTAAGGCGCTAATTCTTTTCAACTCCACGAAGGCTGTAAGGTAAGGAAGCTGCAGAAGAAAGTTTGAAGTTAGCAAGTTGGTTCCTGAGGTTTAAGGAAAGAAGCTGCTCCATAACATAAAAGTACTAATACAGAAGCTGCAGCAAGTTATCCAGAAGATCTAGCCAAGATAATTAATGAAAGTAGCTATACTAAACAACAGATTTTCATTATAGACAAAACAGCCTTATATTGGAAGAAGATGCCATTTAGGACTTTTCATAGCTAGAAAGAAGTCAGTGCTTGGCTTCAAAGGACAGGCTGATTCTCTTGTTAGGGGCTTTGTTAGGCTCTTTCTGTCCCCACCTCTGTCTTCTCTACTTCAAGGGGAAATGATCATAAAAATAGTTGGGGAGTGAGAGGGGGATGGTTCTGAGATTATCATCGATGCCAACTGATCTAGTACTTAAGGTTTGCCAGTTACATATTTGTTTGTTTTATCTCAGCTCGATGTTGGAAATAAGGCAGACAAGGTATTTATATCCTCCTGTGACAATCAGTTATTAGGTAAACACATAAAATAACCATATATTGTGGTAAATGCTAAAAGGAGAATAAATGTGAAATGCTATGATGGGTAATAATGGGATACATACATTAAATAGGGAAAGTCAGGAAAGGCATTTTTGAAGATATGAAATTTAAGCTGAGCCAGGCATAGAACCTGGGCAAGAATGGTCCAGGCACAAAGAAGAGCAAAGGCAACAGTCTTTTTAGCAGAAATGGCTCTGATATTTTAGGAACTGAGAGATGGTCATAGTGACTGGAGGGAGCAAAATGCAAGAAGAATGTAGTGGCATCACATGAGGTTAGAGAGGTAGGCCAAAGTCTGTATTATGTAGATTATGTTAGGGTCAGCAAGAACTCTTAAGGAGTGCAGATTTGATTATAAGTAAAATGAGAAACATCTAAAAAACACTGTTCTAGCTCAGTGGTTCTCAACTGCAGGTGATTTTGCTTTCCAGGGAACATATGGCAGTATCTGCAGACATTTTAGGTTGTCACAGCTGGGGGTGATGGTGTATGCAATTGGTATTAGGGGGTAGAGGTCAGGTATGCTGCTAAACATACTACAATGCACAGAACAGCCTCCTATAATGGAATTATTAGTCCAAAACGTCGAGAGTGCCAAGGTTGAGAACTTATGCCCTATCTGTTGTGTGAATACTGGATTGTGGTGGGGGTGGAGTGGAGGAGGGGAGGATTAGGGATTTTGCAGTGTCCAGGTGACAGGTGATAGTGCCTTGGGCCATGGTTGTAATAGAGGTAAACATGAGAAGTTTTCTGATTCTATATGTGTTTTGGAGATAGAGTAGACAATGAGGGAGAGAGATGAGTCAGATGATCTCCAGGTTTCTGACTTTAATAATTGAATGAATGGTGGTGCATCCTAAAATGAGGAGGACTGGAGGGAAGAACAAGAATGAAGGGTACTGATTTAAAAAATCTTAGTTCATGCAACCTGATGTACCATTAATGGAAGGCAGCACTATTTTGCATTTAATAAGAATAAAACATATGTCAAATGTATGTGCAGTCTATAATTGGTTGCACCAGCCACTCACTGCTTTGAAATCTTTTATCTATTCCCACAGATTTGGCAATTTCTTCTGCCTTCATTTGCATTGCTTGGCATGTGATAGGCTTTTCTTTTGTATGTATCTCAGTAACAAAACATAATACAGCTTCATTTACTTGTGGCTGTTCCCATATCCTATAAATAACTTTATTGCTTTGTAAGAAAATATGGAATTGGGATTATTACTAGCAATAATGAATATTGCACTTACTAATCTCAGTTTTTGTACCTTTGTGCACAGTAATTTCATTGCAATGCCAAATTATACACTTGATTTTAGCAAAAAACTGAGAAGCAATCTATGCCAAATTATACAATAATATTTTAAGAGATTCTTTAAAGGTAGTTAAATTCAGCATGCATGTAACTAACAATGCAGATGACTCAGTACATGGTGAACAGCTATGATTGAATTAGTGGATGAACCTTGACAGCTATGTTTAATTGCTGTCTGTCCAGAACAATTATAAAATGCTGTTGATTCTTTTTCTCAGAAATGTTAAAATAAGGGGGAAATGTATATGTTAGAATAGGTGGATCATGATAGATGGCGAGAAGCTTCCCATACCAGCCCATTTAACATATGATATGGGTAGAAATGGATGACTAGTACTACTGATAGTACTAGTGTGAGTATTATGAATGGTTTCTGTGTTCTGGAAGTTCACCTTTCGGAGCAGATCTCTGGTGGCTGAAAGTTTGTATTTGCAATGCCGAAAAGAGGGCAACAGGTAAGAAATACTTCTTAGGCCTTATGTGTAAGCTGAGTGATGGAATTAAAGAGATGACACTTGGATATGTATGTTTTGAGGGTATAAAGTCACTACTAGCAGCACAGTTAGTACTGAGTAAGTTACAGGTAAATATATCTTAATTTTGGAGAACCCAGCTGTCATTTTTTTCACACTGCACTGTAAATTCTAGTTTAATTTACATAGCTTAGGGAAACAGTTTGCTAATAGATTTGCTGCGTTGTATTAAAAGAATAATAACCATCACCCAAAACCAATACTGAACTTTTATTAACCAAGACAAAGTTTCTGCATGTATAAATGATGTATGCATGTATATGTATTTGAGTATAATTCCTTTGATGTATTAAACCCAAATCTACCACCACCACCACCTTTCAGCAGGAGTGTGGCTTCTTTAGACCCTGCCATAGCCAGGCTTCCCAGAAATATCAGGTACTCCTGTCATATCTGATAGTATTTTTTACATAATCATCCTTTTTTGGTGGTTAATTCATTTCCCCAAATAATCATCTCTTTCTGGGATGACCTTTACCAAGAAAAATAACCACATTGGTTAAGTTGCAAATATCCTATTGTGACTTTATTTTACTTGTTTGGCATCTAATTAAAGACTACTTGTATTGGGATAAATTGGTAATTCAGATGTGGCTTTCTTTTATATACTGTTAAGTGTCTTCAGGGCAGAGGTATGTCACTTTTGTGTGTTCCATAGCAGCAGAGCACAGTGTTGAGCAAAATAATAGACATTCAGTAAGTGGTACTTAAATTACACCAAATTGAGTAACTTAGATTCATACTGTAGACATAGCTTTATTGTTAAACTTTAAGCCTACTTATTAGAGATTATTTCATTATTGGTTCAGATATGCTTAATAATAACCATTCTTTCCTGAGTTTTTTTTTTATTGTGCTATTAGTTCCTAAATCTCTTCAGCCACCTTTTTCCTTTCTACTTTATTACTTCATCCATTCCTTACATATTGTTACTGATCAATTTCATTTTGAAGTCAACCTAGACAAAGCTTGGAAATAGGAAATAATTCTTTTGTCCTATGACCTCATTTTAAATAGAAGCAAACACACAGTAAAAAAAGAAAGCTTGTCTTTTAAAGGGTGGTATATTGATTATGTCGGGTGACTGATTTGCTTACAATAAGATTTTTGGTAGTGGTTCATCGAATGATTTGGAAGCTTTCTATGTTGATTCAAAATATTTTTAAGAATTATTGGATTTACATAGAAATGTTGAGGGATGTATAGATTTGTGATTATAATACCAACACTTGACCTTTTTCACTTGGAAGCTTTTTAGTAACCTTAAAAAAGGAAATTTGAATTGTTAGGCAGCAACATCCCATTGTGTAAATAATAAGAAATGGTACTTTGCCATTAAAGACTTATTCATGAATTTCTGCATATGTCATTGAGCTTTTTTTTTATCTTTTTTTAAAAGTAAAAATAAAAGACATTAACAATTTCTTCTCAGTCTTGTAGGGCCCTTTAGACTTTTGAAGTCTCTTTTTTTCTCCCTCCTTCTTGATGTTCTTATCTAGCCTGGACTCTCTTGTAACTTTTGAAATACATTAAGCTGCTTTCTACTTTTTTCTCTTAATTCTATCTGTTTAACCAATAAAGACTTCTCTCCTCTAGCCCCCTTACTTCATCACTTCCCCTCTCAGTAGATGACTGTATCTGTTCATTGAGAGACTTAGATTTAATTACTATTTTATTTCTGGAAGGTGAAATAATTGACATGAAGCTAGATAGAGATTACCTTGATGTTTTGCTGTGCTCAACCCTTGGAAATGTACAGGAAACTAAGAGAAATTTTAGAACAAAATTTGAAAGATGTATCGTTGTGATTATTTTGGTTGAGTCTAGTATGAGCTAATTTTAGTGTAAAATTATTTTTTCATTTATAGTTACATTCTTGGAATAGTTGGGTGTTTTAAAATTTAAGATTAAAGGAAGTTTTGTGTTGTATAAAATGTTCCAAATATCTTATGCCAACTTTTTTATTGCAATATAACATATTAATACATAAAGTATACTACTTATAAACTTGACAATTTTTTATTCATGTAACCACCTCCCAGATCAAGATATAAAACAATTCCAGCACCCCAGAAGGTTCTTTTTATTTCTTCTCAATTATCTCTTCCTCCTATATCCCCATATCCATTCCAGTTCTGACTTTTGTCTATAGTTAATTGTGTACTTTACTGTCTGGTCTTTTTTACTTAACATGACATCTGTGAAGTTTGTGCATATTGTGGCTTGTATCAGCAATTCTTTTTTTATTGCTATGTAGTATTCTACTGTATGAATACACCAAAATGTATTAATCCATTCTTTTGTGCATGAACATTTGGGTTATTTTTAATTTTTGCTTATTATAAAGCAGCTGTGAACATTCTTGTACAAATCTGTTGGTGGACATATGCTCTAATTTCTTCAGATACATATACCTAGGGTGGAGTTGCTGAATCATAGTGTTACAGGTGGGCACAGCTAACCAGGTTCTTGGTAATTGTGGACAAAGAATTGAACTGAACACACAGAGTTTATAGCAGAAAGAGAGAGCAGATTTATTAAGCGATAGTACATTCCATAGAACATGGGAGCAGGCCAACTCCAAGCAGAGATTGACCTCCAGGGCTGGAGGGATTCTGTTTTCATAGGGCAGATATTTCCTGGCTAGTTTTGGCGGGCTTTTATTGCACATGTACAAGTAGTTATATTACTTTAAAGGTACTGCTCATGTGGTCTCCCATGATTTTCCTTAATTGACCACCGGAGAAGGAGATTGCACAATGTTAATTTATTATAATGATATTACAATGAAGCAGAGGTCATGTAGTATCTTCTGCGCAGGTGCATTCATGATTCCCCATGAGTCAGTGCCTTTCCACAAAGCAGGAACAACCAGTCTTAGAACAATGTCTTTGTCCTGTATCCTTGTCCTTTATCTTAGCCCTGGGGCACCTCTGGAGTTGCCCCAGGCAACTCAATAGCATACTTCTTTTTTTAAACATTTTTTTTATTGTTGTTCAAGTACAGTTTTCTGCCTTTTCCCCAACCCTCCCCACCACCCCAGCACTCCCCACCTCTTTCCCCTGTTTCCACCCCCCTTGTTATTGTCCATGCGTTCTTTATAATTGTTCCTATAAACCCTTCACCCTTTTCCCCCATTATCCCCTCTCCTCTCTCCTCTCTGGTCACTGTCAGCCTATTCTCAATTTCAATATTTTGGTTATATTTTGCTTCTTAATACCACTTTGGTAATGGAACCAAAACATTAACTTCACCTTTACTTAACTAGGAGGGGGGACCCTAAAAACCCTAGAATTTATTTATAAAAAATTGTGTATTTGTAGATGTTTAAACTTCAGTCATCTTCAAAGTACTCTCCATTTGATGAAATACATTTATCAAGATCTTTGTTTCACTACCCAAAATAGTTTTAGAACTTTTCAATTTTGATGCCTTTTAGTGCTTTTGCTCATTTTGTTTTACCTCTCCCACACCGGCAAAACATTTCCCTTTGAGGACTTTTTTCATCTGGTAACACACAAAAAAGTGGCTTGGGGCAACATCTGGTGAATAGGGAGGGTGGGGCATGGGGTTCATGCTTTTTGGGGGGGGGTCAAAAACTGCTGAACACTCTTCCCATGTGGACAGATGTGCCCTAAGTCACCCATCATGAAATAGGAATTGGGTTTCAAGAGTCTTCAAAAAAAAAAAATTACTGAAACCTAACACAGCCTCTTACAACAATGCCAGCTGGTACACTGATACAGATGGGTTCCTAGAACACTGACCTAGCGAGGAAAACTACTACAAAAGGTCTACCCTCTAGAAGGTAACTTTATCAAAAGGATTATCTTTTCAGTAAAAAATACAAGAAGCATTAGGCTTTTAAACAAGATTCCAAAAGAAGGCACACCTTTGTTTCATTTACATATAACATTAAAATCCTTATTTGGTTCCAAATTGAACTATTTCGTTTCTGTTAGCACTTTCTTCGCTATTACGTTTAAATCTATTATTTCTCTCCCTTATTAAAAATTATTTTAAGAGATTTTATTTATTTTTAGATAGAGGGGAAGGGAAGGAGAAAGAGTGGGAGAGAAGCATCTGTCAGTTGCCTCTCTTGCACGCCCCTACTAGGGACTGAACCCACAATCCAGGTGTATCCCCTGACTAGGAATGAACCGGCGACCTTGCCCAACCAACTGAGCCACACTGGTCTGGGCTCCTTTATTCATATTTGAGCGTTTTACTCTATAGTATCTATCATCTGTGTTGATCCCTGGAAGATTATCCTTATTTATTAGATTTCTCCGACTTCTCATAAGACTGCAAAAGATAATCATTGGTTTTCCTGGCAGAAGCATAAGTTTTCTTGGTTTTATTTGGTTGGCCTTTTAGACAGTTGCAGTGTCTGAAGTAGAAGGAACTACTGTATTTGGAGACCAAAGACCTAAATTCTAATTCAAGTTAGTTTGTTTATTACCGGCATGTCCTTTTGTAAATTAACTTTTACTTCACTGCCTCACTTGTATTGGGAATACGCATATATGTCCTCCTGGTCATCTCAGAGGATGTTGGCTAGTAAATAAGCTAATGTAACAGTACTATGAAACTATGAAATATGAATATGAGCAGTTGAATTGGGGGGACATTTTATACATTTGCAGATTTCTAAACAGCATTCATCCAGTTTATAAAAGGAACAAAATACGAGTTGCAATTTTCAGAGGCATGTAGCAGGGATGAAGAGTGTCTCTAGGGAAGGTTGTGACTGCCTGATGAGTCAGTTCTCAAGTGTCGCAGGAATTGATGAACTATGTACCAGGCTGGTTCTCAGAATTGATATGTTTAGAAGTCCAGTTTTTTATTTACATCCAGAAGTGATTTGAGTTTCTAATGATTTCAAGTCTGAGGTATAAAGCAGGATGTCACATTATTGGTATACACTGAGAAGTGTAATTTTCAAATGAAATGGACTGTGTTCGACAATCAGTGCATTCTCCTTCTGTAGGAAGATATGTATCAGACACAGAATATAATCTGAAGATTGACCCATAAACCTGGAATGAATCCAAGTGAGCTATATCATCTTAGTGTCAGTATTATTGAGCTATGATAGCCTGGTAAATCTGTCTGCACTACAGCAGATCTGGGTCAGGGCACTATCCACAGACATTGTTGGAGACAAACTGCCAAATTTAATTTGTTTGAACACTCATACTATTTACTTAATTTGGTTTCAGATTTCATGTAGCCAAACAAGACCTGGGTCCTGCTTCCCATGCCACCTTGTTTGGATTTTCTGTATTTACTTTCTTCATTCTTCAGATGAAGTTTCTTATGTTTGATTCCTCTTTATTTTCTCACCATAACTTTACTTCAGTTTTAAAGGAATCTTTTCTGTGTCCCTTGTACTGCTTCACTAACACATTCAATTTATCCTTGCAAAGTGATAAAGATATATTGATTTACCGCTTCCTCCCTGGTTGGAGGAAGAATATGGATTTAGTAGTCAATCCTGGATTTGAGATTGATCAAGTTACTTCTTTGAGATCTATTCATCCATCATCCCACAGGCACTATAGTCCTCCTGCGCCTCCTTGCCTCCTTCTCCTTCATAGTTATATTGAGGTATAATTTATGTAACATTAAATGCCCTTGTTTTTAAGTGTGTGTCAGTTCAGTGATTTTTTAAGTTAATTTGCAAAACCGTGCAACTATCACCACAATCTAATTTTAGTATATTTTCATCGTCCCCAAAATAAAATTCTGGGACCATTTGCAGTCACTTCTCATTTCCATCCCTAACTAGGCAATAATTAATTTGTATTTTATGTCTATAATTTGCCCCTTTTGGACATTTCATATAAATGGAATTGTATAATACGTGGTCATTTGTGTTTGGCTTCCTTAATTTAACACTGTTTTTGAGGATAATTCATGTACTACCATGTTTTAGTACTTTTCGTTTTTATTGCCAAAGAGTTAGTCCATTTTGTTTATCCATTTACCTATTGATATTGAACATTTGGGTTGTTTCCACTTGTTTTGTGGAAAAACGTGGATAATGCTGCAGTTCACTTAATTGTGAATAATGTTGCTTTGAACATTTGTGTACAAGTCTTGGTGTAGACATATTTTCATTTCTTTTGTTGTTACCTAGGAATAGAATTGCTGGGTCATGTAGTAATTTATGTGTAACATTTTAAGAAATTGCCCAATTTTTCCAGAAATGGTTATGCCATTTCTGCTGATCAATGTTTGAGGGTTTCAGCTTGCCTGTTCTTTTTATCTGAATGTTCAGAATGTCTGTTTAGATTTCAATCTAAATTGAAATTCTGACATTTCAGAATGTCACACAACATTAGCTGCTATTAGCAAACAAGAATCATGGCATCACAGCATTTTAGTACTACAGCTAGAAAAAAATAATGAAATTCTGCTTATGTCAAATGCAAAAATATAATGCTGAATGTTTAAAGACCTGGATTTCTATTAGGTGAATGTGGTTACTTGAAAATTTTCAATACAGCAAGAAAAAGTGCTCCCATGAACAGTGGTCAAAATTTATTAACCTATTAAAAATAGCGTTTAATTATGGAAAACTTAAAGCATGCATATGAAGACAGAATAGTCTGGTGAATTCTCACATAATTATTAACCAGCTTCAAAATTGTTGTCATGTGCTGTGTTTCATATTTACCCATACCCCTCTCCCTTATTTTGAAACAAATCCTAGACATCTGAAAGATAAACATATGACCATTATTCTTGTTAAAATGTAAGTCTGTGCTTTCATTGGCTACTTGAAAGGGATGAAGCGGGGGTGGGGGGTGGAGTGAGTGGCGTGAGTAGCCCCGAAGCCGGTCCTACCAAGCTTCAGGGCTTAGAAGTGACGGAGAGCTCACTCAGGTAGTGGCCAATCATCTCTGACTTGATTTCCACCTGGTTGAAAGTCTTCGCATCGTACACGCCCACCGGGTCTGGCAGGATGATCTTTTTCCGTAGGTGTGTCTTCATCACGTCAGGCTTCTCTCTGGGCGGTACTTCCTTCTTGACCTTGCGCAGGCGCTGTAGGGTGCGTGCTGCTTCCTCCCCAGGTTGCAGTTCAGTCGCCGCCGACACCTGATACTGTACAGCTGCGTCAGCTCCTCCCAGTACCTGTCAAGCAGCTGGTTGATATCCACACTGAGGTAGGTGAACTTGTGGAAGGCCCGCTTCTTCTCCGGTTCTTCTGCTCCGCCATCTTGTCAGTTCTTTGGTAAGGATTAACATACGGCCATATTATACCTAAAGTCATTAGTAATTCTTTATTATGAATTACTTTTGAAGAATGAGACGCAAAAGAAAAATTTAAATGTCTATTTTTTTTGAAAATGTAAACACTTACTGATTTCCAACTTTAGGAATTAGATTTTTATATAAATGAGTATGTGTCTGTGTTTTTTTCTTTTCTTTCTTTCCTTCTCTTCTCTCTTCCTCCCTCCCTCCCCCTCCTCCCTCTCCTCCCTCTCTCCCTCCCTCTCCCTCCCTCCTTCCTTCTTTTTTTGTCTTTTTTTCTTTCTTTCTCTCTTTCTTCCTTTCAAAATAAACTTCATCTTTTTTAGGGACTTTTAGGTCCTGTGTCTTTCTCTCCTTCTGTCTCTGGAAAAAAGAATCATAAAATTCATGTTCTGTTTTTTGGGTTGTTTTCTGAAAACACTACAAGTTTCCTGATAAGTAGAATTGATTTCTTTAGTACTAAAATGTCTGTAATATCAAAGTCAATGATAACTATTTATGGTAAATGTGGGCTTTGTTTTTAATTCCAGTACTGATCCATATGGGCTACTCTGTTTTTTTGAGCCTCAGTTTACATGTGAAATGGAGATATCTATCTGTACTTTATTCACTTAAGATTGCCCAAAGGATAAAATGAGGAGGTTAAGTAATAGCATGTGGATTTTACTTGGGGTCAAGGTTTGGGTCAGGGTTAACAATACTGTGTGGCTTTATGTTCTTGCATTTAAAAAGAAAAGAGAAATCGAGGAAGAGGGAAACTATTAATGCTTATTATGTACATTTTATTGTGAAAAACTGTTTACACAATTCCCAAATCCTTACAACAGTGTTTCTGGAAGGGATATATTATTATCTCCATTCCAAAGTGAGGCTCAAAAGTGTGAAGTAATTTGGAGAAGGTACATATTGTTACCCTTACTTTATGTCTGAGAAATGAAGGTTGGAAAAAAGAGAGAAATTTCTAGAAAGTCTTACAGTGAGTTGGTATGAGAATTTGAGTCCAGGGTAGCTTTAATTTGAAAGTTTGATTTCAGGTCAGGATGACAGCATAGGTAAATACAGCTTGCCTCCTTGTGCAGCCACATCAAAACTACAACTAAAATACAGAAAACCATTGCTCAGAACCATCAGAAATCCAGTTGAATGGAAGTCTGACGACTATGGAATTAAAGAAATCTACATCCATCTAGATGGTAGGAGGGGCAGACTCACAAAACAGGCTGGTCCCACACCCATGTGTGGTGGATAAAAATTAGGGAGGGATATCTTGGGAGTGAGGAGTCCCAGCCCGATACCATGCCCTCCAGCCCAGGGTTCCAATGTAAGGAAGATAAGTCCCCCATAACTTCTGGCTTCAAAACCAGCAGGGATTGAGTCAGTGGAAGAAACTGCTCAAGTCCCAAGCAGTTACCCTTAAAGAACCCAACACACGACTGTAATCAGACTGACTCTCTCTGAGGTGCAGCACTGGTGTAGCAGTTTAAGACACCAGTGGCATACAGGGAGGAACTGAAGTGTCTGCTGCCATCAAGGTGGGAGCTGGACAAGGTGGACGACTTTCTCTCAGATAGAAGGGCAGGCAGAGGCCTTTGTCCCTTTACTGAGTACTCTCCTCATGGAGCCACAAGCCATATCTGAGTCTCCATGAACGTGGCTAACACTGTTTGCCTCACTCAGGAGATCCCCTGAGACTCTGTCCCACCCAAATTACAGGCACACCCAAGCTGTTAACCATGACTTTTCCATATGAATGGCTGGTCTTGGTTCATGCTTCACAACTTCCTAAATCCTATCAAACAAGCAGTGGGTAAGCAGTACCAGGCCCAGCACTAGCAGCAGTCAGCCTAGATTCACAGCTTGGCTTTGCCTGGGCATCTCCAAGCCCAGCAAAGTAGCAGCCATCTCAGATTGCTTTAAAGCTCATGAAGTGTGGTCCTGGCAGAACTTGGGTGGGGTCTGAGTTTGGCTTGCCCACCCAGTGGATAGCTACAGACCATATCGGAGCACCACCACCCTGTCCCTGCATAGCTGCTCCTCCATGGAGGGCAGAGATTGGTGGTCAGTGGTCATAGCCAGTCCTTGCAGCTGACTGGCCCGGGGAAACCCTTCCCATTGAACTGTCAACAGCAATCAAGAATCAACTACAAGAGGAGGGTGTACTCAGCCCACACATAGGGCCCACCTTGAGTAGCCAACTTGGGTGGTAGAGGAGGTTGTGACGTTGGACCCTGCAGGGCACCTTCTACATTAGGCCACACTGTTAAGACAGGAATCGATAGCAGTTCTACCTAATACATAGAAACAAACACAGGGAGGCTGCCAAAATGAGAGAGAAACATCTTCCAAATGAAAGAATAGATCAAAACTCCAGAAAAGGAATTACACAAAATGGAGATAAGCAATCTATCAGATGCAGAGTTCAAAACACTGGTTATTAGGATGCCCAAGGAATTTAGTGAAGACCTCGACAGCATAAAAAAGATCCAGGCAGAAATGAAGGATACACTGTTTAAAATAATCATTTACAGGTAAACAATAGTAGAGTGAATGAAACTTAGAATCCAATCAGTGATTTGGAACATAAGGAAGCAAAAACCAAGCAATTAGAATAACAAGAAGAAAAAAGAATCCAAAAAAATCTGAGGATAATGCAAGCAGCCTACAGGGCAACTTCAAGTGTTTCAACATTCACACCATAGGGGTGCCAGAAGGAGAAGAGAAAGAGCAAGAAATTGGAAATCTATTTGAAAAAATAATGAAAGAAAACTTCCCTAATTTGGCAAAGGAAATAGACATGCAAGTGTAGGAAGCACAGAGTCTCAAACAAGATAGATGCAAATAAGTCTCAAACAAGATAGATCCAAGACACATCATAATTAAAATGCCAGATGTTAAAGATATAGAGGGAGAATCTTAAAAGCAGCAAGAGAAAGGCAGTTAGTTACCTACAAGGGAGTTCCCATAAGGCCAATTTCTCAAAAGAAATTTAGCAGGCTAGAAGGGATTGGCGAGAAATATTCAAAGGCATGAAAAGCAGGGAACTACAGCCAAGATTGCTCTACCCAGCAAGGCTATCATTTAGAATCAA
Organism: Phyllostomus discolor; assembly: GCF_004126475.2. NCBI lineage: Eukaryota > Metazoa > Chordata > Mammalia > Chiroptera > Phyllostomidae > Phyllostomus > Phyllostomus discolor. The sequence continues at coordinate 33,228,873 of NC_040909.2, read as the reverse complement.
AGCACAGATAAAGAGCTTCCCAGAAAGCAAAAACTAAAGGTGTTCGTCATCACCCAAACGATTAATGTATGAAACGTTAAAAGGGCTCATTTAAGAAAAAGATCCAAAACTATGAACAATAAAATGATGATAAATACATGTTTCTCAACAATTGAATCTAAAAAGCAAACCAGGCAACAAGTAGAGCAGAAATAGAATAATGGGTATAGAGAGTGTTTTGATGGTTGCCAGATATGCAAGGGATGTGGAGGAGTTGGTGAAGAGGTGAGGGGATTAAGAAGTACAAATAGGTAGTTAACAGAATAGCCATGGGGATGTAAAGTAGACAGAGAATTTATATGCATGACCCATGGACATGAACAATGCTGTGGGGATTGCCTGAGGGAGCTGGGGGCTGGCTGGGTGGAAGGGAACAAAGGTGGAAAAATTTGGACAACTGAAATACCATAAATAATAAAATGTAATTTAAAAATAAAGTAAATTACATGCAAAAAGAAAGGAAATTTTATGCTTTTTTTCTGTTGTGGGCAGTTGTGTACCGGGGAGAGAATGCATAGTTTTACTCTTTTTTTCTTAAGCATTTATAGCTGCTTTGGCCAGTTAGTTAATTATTGTTATTAATAGTCATGTTTGTGGGTTTGGTCAGTAATTAATTTAGGCTTTACAGAAGAGTAGATGTTATTTTAATTTATATTCTGTTTTGTACACAGCTTAATTGGGTTTGTAAGATAAGTATCCTAGAATTCTATTGTCAAAGCTATAGATATAGCAGTGTTTTCAGGATCAGTTATCCAGGGACTAATGTCAACACTTTTGCCGTAAGTATTTACCACCTTTTACTGGTACTTACTGCTATTTAAATTTTTAAATTGTCATTTTCCCCTGCATTCATTTTTAAAGGAAATTAGAATATTATAGTGAATGGGGAAACTAATTTTACTTGCCATAAATAGAAAATAAATAACTAATTAGATTAAAAACTTTTTGTTATGTAACACCTGAAACTGCTCCTTAGCCACAAGTGGTTTGCATATCACTAATTGGAAATCTCAGATTTGTAAGATTAACCCCAAGAGTTTTATCTTTTTCCAATATTAAACAAGCTGATAGAGAAAGTTCGAGGAAGGTGCAGGCATTCATACTAAGTAAGAGCAAGTAAGAGTAGAGCAGAAACCATTTGCACAGAGGCCCAGGTGAGTTAAGTATTGTGAACCATTAGAAGTGATTCATACTGATTTATGTATACTGGTTATATATAACTTTTTAAAGCTGTAGTGATTGTCTAAAATGCCTAGTAGATTTTTCTCATTTTCTTTCTTTTTTTTAATAAAATCTTTTTAAAAATTTATTTATTTTTAGAGAGAGGGAAGGGAGGGAGAAAGAGAGAGAGAGACAGAGACAGACAGACAGACATTAATGTGCGGTTGCTGGCGGCTGTGGCCTGCAACCCAGGCATGTGCCCTGACTGGGAATCGAACCTACCATGCTTTGGTTTGCAGCCCACACTCAATCCACTGAGCTACGGCAGCCAGGGTTCATTTTCTTTTTTTAATTGATTTTTTAATAGAGAAATATATAGATAGAAACATTGATTTCTTGTCCCCCTTATTTATGCATTCATTGGTTGATTCCTTTTAAGTGCCCTGACAGGCAGTTGAACCCACAACCTTGGCTTTTTGGGATGACACTCTTAACCAAATGAGCTACCTGGCTAGGGCTCATTGGCTTTCTGAAGAGAACTTTTAATTGTGAAATAAAACATAGTGCATCAAACAAATGTACTGCTTCAATATTTATAAAGTAAACATTGTGACACTCTAATTTGGTCAAGAACCAGAACATTGTCAGCACCACAGAAATTCCTTCATTGCATGCTCATTTGCATTACAAATTGCAGTACTCATCCTTTATCCTAAATGAACCAGTATCTTGACTTTTATGGTTATAATTGCTTGTTTTTAAAAAATATTTCTACCTACTAAGACTGTATCCTGAAATGTTACAGTTAAGGCTTTGTTTGTTTTTGAGTTTCATGTAGACAGAATCACCCTCTATTTTTTTTCTTGCCACCTTCACTTAATAGTGTGTTTGTGATATCTATTTATGCTGCATGGATCTGTGGTTGATTTTTATTTCTTTAGTGTTCAGTTGTACGTTATGCCTTAATTTATTGTACTGTTGATGTATATTGTATAGCTTTATGCTCTCATATTTACAAATAATGCTTCTAAGAACATTCCTTATATGTTTTTAATGCTCATGTGCAGCCATTTCTGTCCACTCTGTATCTAGGAGTGAAATTTACTGGTCTTAAGAAACTGTCCTTAACTTTTTTAATTAGGCTACTTTAATAGGAATGTTACAACAATTTTTTCTTTCAGTCCTCACATGAGGCTATGTTTATGGATTTTTTAAGGGGGTGAAAGGGAGAGCAAGTGAATGAGAGAAACACTGATGTGAGAAACATCATTTGGTTGTCTCCTGCTCATACCCCAACTGGGGATCGAACCCACAGCCTTTTGGTCCACAAGATGGTGCTTGAATCAACTGAGCCCCCTGGAGAGGGTGTTTCATTTCTTTCTTTTTTAGTGTGTGTGAAAGAATTTTATTCTATCTCTAAGTCAAATTGTCCAAAGCATCTCCATACTGGGAGAGTCCAATATGCTACACAAATTGCTTCTGATAACATTTTCCTTTCGTTTTCAAAGAAGTTGGACAAAGGGATTATTGTATATTATAATAAAATATATGACCATATATGACCATATCACTTAACTCAGCTTGGTTAAGTAGATTGTATTTTACTATATTTGGCTTTTAGTTGCATTTAATGGTAACTTCTCATTAAAATAGTTGCTTAACTAAAATGATTTATTTACTGTTTTCTAGTTTTAAATTTTTCTTGTAAAATTTACTTTGCAATAAATAGTTTCTGCTAGGGGCTATGACTTAAACATTCAAGTGAAATATATTATGCACATTGCAACTTCGTTGCAATTGAGGTGGAGTATAAAAATTTTTTTTAAATTCTAGGATTGTGGAAAGGAAAAGTACAGTATAATTCTGCATAGTGGTGTGTGTATATGAGAGAGAGAAAGAAAAGAATTAGGAGCACTGGAGTAGAGAGGGAAGTATTAGAGATTAAAGGGAAAATGAAATATCAAAAATAAATATCTTAGAGAAGGGAATGCTAAAATCATTTTTAACACCTTAGTTTTTTGAAAACCATTACGAATTCAGATTTCAATACTGTAAGAGAATTAATCTTTAGACATAAGCATTTTAATAAAAACAATGGAATTTTGTGAAGGTGAACTTTTCTAGGCCTTAAGATAATCAGAAAGGAAGAAAAAAGAACAAAAAGCACCATATTTCTGGGGGTATATAATATAAGCAAAAAAAGTTGCATTATATTTTATCAATAAGTTCTGTGGTACTTATCTGAAGTTCTCAAACCCTCCTTTAATGAGGGAAAAGTTCATTTAAACTGACATAAATAACTGTAGTTGTTCATCTATATAAATTGTATTGTAATCTGACATGCCTGGATTATAAATTCTCCATTAGGGTTGGTTATAAAGCAGGCATAGCACATGGTTAAGATAATTGTAGGAATTCACTGTGTGTTTGAAAGATTCCATGATTCTTATTCTTTAAAGATTTTATTTATTTAATTTTAGAGAGGGAGAAAGGCAGAGAGAGAAACATCAATATGAGAGAGAAACATTGATTGGTTGCTTCTTATAAGTGCCCCAACTGGGGACCAAACTCCCAACCCAGATATGTGCCCTGACTCAGAATCAAACCTGCAGCCTTCACTTTGCTCAGCAACGTCCAACGAATGAATCATACTAGCCACGGTTGAAAGATTCCATGATTCTTTACTGCACATTATTTTTCAGGGGGTTAGGGGAGTGAATCAAGCATCTAAACATAGTATAAATACCCATAAGTAGGCAGTAAAACTGTTTCTTATTAGTGTATGACAATACATATTGGTTCCCCAACATTAACCTTTGCTTTAGTAAAAAATAAAAATTGAGGTGTTTACATAACATGCAGTTAGCTATTTTAAAGTGTTTTATTCTGTGACATTTAGTGCATTTGTACTGTACTAACTCTATTTTCAAAATGTCTTTATCACACCAGAAGAACACCCCATGTCCATTAAATAATCACTTCCTGTTCCCCAGACCCCCAACAAAAATCAGTGCTTTTGACAACTAACTTACCTGCTTTCACCTTTACGGATTTGCTTATTTTTATGGTATTTCATATACATGAAATAGTTTAATGTGTATTGGGCTTTTATTAGCATAATGTTTTTTGAGTTTCATCCAAGTGGTAGTTTGTACCAATACTTACTCCTTTTTACGGGTGAATGATATTCTGTTGTATGTGTATACCACAGTTTGTTTGTCTGATACATATTTTAGTCATTGTTGATAATGCTGCTATATATATTTGTGTAGAAATTTCTGTGTGAACATATGTTTTCATTTTTCTAGGGTGTCTAGCTAGGATTGGAATTGCTGGATTGTACAGTTAATTCTTTGTTTTGTTTTTTGAGGAACTGCCAAACTCTTCTCAGCAGCTGCTGCTGCACCATGTTCTATTTCCACCAGCAATGTAGGATTTCTGTTGCTCCACATCCTTGCCAACACCTATTTTTATTTTTGTTTTGATTAGAGAAAAAAAATCATTGCTTTGATTACTATAGCTTTATAGTAAGCTTTGAAATTGAGACATGTGAGCCCTCTGACTTTGTTCTTCCTTTTCAAAATTGTTTTGACTATTTGAGGCTCCTTTGCTTCCGTATGAATTTCAGTATTGGCTTTCTATTTGCATGTCCTACTGTGTGACAAGTAGTATCTCATTGTGCTTTTGGCTTGAATTTTCTTTTTTCTTTTTTTTTTAAAGATTTTATTTATTTTTAGGGAGGGAAGGGAGGAAGATAGAGAGAAACATCAATGTGTGGTTGCTGGGGGTTATGGCCTGCAACCCAGGCATGTACCCTGGCTGGGAATCGAACCTGTGATGAATTTTCTTAATGAATAGTGCAGTTGAGTTTGTTGGCTAATTGTACAGGGGTGGACAAAAGTAGATTTGCAGTTGTAATACAAATAAAATTTACAATAATTAATAAATTATAATAGAAGAATAAGCGCTGTTTCATCTACTCTCAACTATTGAATGAATCCACTTTTGCTGACCCCATATGTCAGCATTGGAAAAATGTCTTTTCATGCTTAAAGAGTACTTTGTTGCTGAATTAAAATAATTCTTTACATATTCTGTGTTTTAGACCCTTATCAGTTATATCGTTTTCAGATATTTTCTCCCATTCTGTGAGTTGTCTTTTTACTCATTTGATAGTGTTTGAAGTTAAATATCAGGTACAATTTATGTGTTTTTTTTTTTTTTTTCCCCTGTAAGTGCTTGTGTTCTGGTATTTCTAAGAAACCATTGCCAATTCCAAGGACATAGGTTACCCCACCTGTGATTTTTTTCTGACAGCTTTATAATTTTAGCACTTAAATTTAGGTCTTTGTTATATTTTGAGGTTTTTTTTAAGATTTTATTTATTTTTAGAGAGAGAGGGGAGGGGAGGGAGGGAGGAAGAAAGGGGAGAAACATCCATATGAGAAACATCAATCACTTGCCTCTCATAACACATCCTACTGGGGACCGAACCTGCAACCCAGGCATGTACCCCGACTAGGAATCAAACTGGTGATCTTTTGCTTTGTGGGATGATGCTGAACCAACTGAGCCACACAGGTCAGATCCTATTTTGAGTTAAGTTTTATGTATGGTGTGATAGGAGTCCAAGTTTGTTCTATTTCATGATGGTATCAAATTATCCCATTTTTTGTTGAAGAGACCACCTTCCCCATTGAATTGTCTTGAATCCTTCTCAATAATCAATTGACTATGTATGTATGGGTTTATTTTTGGACTCTCAATTTTTTCTGTTGGCATATATCTCTATCCTTATGCCAGTACCACATTGTTTTGATTGCAATAGCTTTGTAATAAGTTTTGCAATTGGGAAGTATGAGCCTCCTACTTTTTCTTTTTCAATCTTTTTTTTTACTATTTGTGGCTCCTTGTAATCCCGTATGAATTCAGGGGTTGATTTTTTTCATTTCTGCAAAAAGGGCCTTTGGAATTTTGGTATTGATTGCACTGAATCTGTAGATAGCTCTGGGAAGTACTGTCACTTCAGCAATATTAAATACTCCTTCAAATCCACTGGATGCCTTTCCATTTAATTTTCTCCTTAATTTCTTTCAGCAGGGTTTTTGTGTTTGTGTGTGTGTTTTTTTTTTTTTTTTTTTTTTTTAAGATTTTATTTATTTTTAGAGAGGGGAAAGGAGAAAGGAGAGAAACATCAATGTGTGGTTGCCTCTCGTGCACGCTCCCTACTGGGGACCTGGCCCACAACCCAAGCATGTGCCTTGACTGGGAATCCAACTGGTGATCCTTTGGTTCGCAGGCTGGCACTCAATCCACTGAGCCACACCAGCCAGGGCTGTTTTGTTGCTTTAAAGTTATAAGTTACAAGTTTAAAGTTACAAGTCTTTAACCCCCTTAGTTAAAATTATTCTAAGCTGTTTTATTTTTGGGTATTATTTTAAATGCAGTTGTTTTTTTTTAATTTCCTTTTTGGATTGTTCATTGCAAATGGAAACACAACTGAGTTTTACATGTTGATCTTGTATCCTGTAACTTGGTTTGATTCACTTATTAGCTTAGTAGTTTATTTGTAGATTCTTTGGTATACTGTATATAGGATCATATCATGTGCAACTGAAAGTAGTTATACTTCTTCCTTTCCATTATGGAATTTTAAAATTCTTTTTCCTACCTAATTGCTCTAAGATTTCCAGTACAATGTTAAATATTACTGGGCCTCCTTTTTTTGCTCTTGATCTTAGGGGCAGAACTTTTATTTTAGTCTTTTATCATTGAGTATGATGTTAGCTGTGGGCTTTTCATGAATTCCTTTTATTTTATAAGGAAGCTCCCTGAATTCCTAATTTGAGTGGTGTTTTTAGCATGAAAGGGTGTTTAGTTTTGTTAAATGTTCTTTGTTTTTTTTTGTTTGTTTGTTTGGTTTTTTTTGGTGTGTGTGTGTTTCTGGAAATAATCATGTGTTTTTTTTCCTTCATTCTAATAATATGATTTATTACATTGATGATACTATGTTGAATTACCTTACATTCCTGGAATAAATCTCAGTTTGTCATGCTGTATCATCCTTCTAATGTACTCTTGTATTTGGTTTGCTAGTATTTTGTTGAGGAGTTTTACGTGTATATTCATAAAGAATACTGGCCTATGTTTTTTTTTTTTCCTGTATCTTTGTCTAGCTTTGGTATCAGGGTGATGTTACTTTAATAGAATGTGTTAGGAAGCATTAATTACTTTTGTAATTTTTGGAAGAGTTTAATAACATTAGTCTTAATTATTTTTAAAACTTTTGGTAGAATTCACTGGTGAAGCCATCTGGACCTGGACTTAGCTTTTTTTGGAGTATTTTGATTATTGATTCTCTTGTTATAGGTCTGTTGAAATTTCCTTTTTCTTCTTGAGTTACTATAGAAAGTTTCTGTGTTTTTAGGAATTTGCTCTTTTCATTTAGATTATCTAGTTGTACAGTTAGTTGTTCATAGTGTTCTCTTATAGTCCCTTTATTTTCTCTGAGATTGGTAGTAATGTCCTCACATTCATTTTTGATTTTAGTTATTTGTATTTGTCCATTTTTAAAAAATTGAGCAAAGATTTGTTACTTGTAATTTTTTTTTAAAGACTAACTTGGTGTTATTGATTCTGTTTTTCTATTCTCTATTTCATAATCTATTCCCTAGTCTCTATATTTTCCTTCTTTTTGCTGACTTTGGGTTTAAATTGGTCTACTTATTTTAATTCTTTAAGATATAAAATTAGGTTATTGATTTGAGATAGTTTTTCTTCATTAGTATAGGCATTTACAGTTATAAATTACCTTCTGAGCTCTGCTTTTGCTGTATACCAAGGTTTTGGTAAGTTATATTTTTATTTTAATTGGCCTCAAGTTATTTTCTGATTTTTCTTGTGAATTATTCTTGACCTATTTCTTGGATGAGGGAGGCCTACAGTGCTAATTTTCCAGTTTTCTTTTAGTTTATTGATTTCTAATTTCATTCCATTGTGGTCAGAGAAAATATATTGTAGATTTCAGTCTGTAAATTTATTGAGGATTATTTGTGCCTAACATAGTCTGTCCTGGAGAATATTCTGTGTATTTGAGAAGAGTGTGTGTTCTGCCTCCTCTGGTGAGTGTTTTATATATGTATGTTCAACTTGACTTACAGTGTTCAGATCCTCTATTTCCTTACTGATATTTCATCTAGATGTTCTAGCCACTGTTGAAATGGGGTTTTGTAGTCACCAACTTTTATTCCACTGTATCTTTTTCCTTTAAGCTCTCAGTGTTTGTCTATGTATTTTGGAGATTCTTTCCTGCTTATAATCATCATTTTGATAAATTAATCTTCTTAATATAAGTTGTCCTTCATAATAATTTTTTACTTAAAATCTATTTTGTCTGCTGTTAGTATTGCTACCTCAGCCCTCTTTTGGTTACTATATGAATGTGATAGCCTTTTCTATACTTCCAGGCTATTTGTGTCTTTGAATCTGTAGTGAGTCTGTAAGGAGCACATAGTTGAATCATATTTTTAATTCATTTTGCTAGTCTTTGCCTTCAAATTTGAGTTTAAACCTTTTACATTTAAAGCATTAACTAATAAGAATTTCTGCCATTTTGCTATTGTATATGGTACTGAAGTCCATGAAGTCTTCATGGTCAGCCAGTGACCTGGCATTTCTTGAGTTAATGGATCCAATAAAGAAAAAAAGAAAAAAAAAAAAGCGTTCTCTGTCTTAAATTTTCTTGAGAGATGCTGTCCAGGAAGCTACTTCAGTTCAATAGGGTTGAAATAGTCACCAGCCTCTGGGCTATTCTTTTAGTGATCTGTTAGTCAGATGAAAATACAATCCCAGTTTTTGAGAGATTGTATTCCTGATGACCACCCTGGCACCAGTAAGCTGCAACAAGAATGCACGTTGCCATATCCAGAGGTGCCTGCCTCCAGGCTGGTGGATGGGGGGTGGTAGCTATTACACACAATGCAGAAATTAATGACAGTTAAGTAGCTTCTTCTTTAAGCACTCTTGTGGACGCTGCATGTGTCCAGAATTATGAAATAGTTGATTGTAGTAGTTCTTGGCAACTCAGTTATTTTTTCCAGTGGAAGGAACAATTTTTGGAGATTCTCTGTCATTTTCTGTAATGGTAGCTCAGCCTTCACTTTTACATATTGACATTTTATCTAAACAATTTGCCGGCCTAAAATCTATAAATGAGCCATGATAATTGAAGTGAATTTTAAGCTTAACTGTAAGTGAAAATATAATAACTTATGAAACTATATTAGCTGATTTAATTTAATAACTTAAATTTAACTTTGGCCACTATTGGTTGGAAATAATTTTAACAAGTAGTACTTTTTATTTAAAAAAATAAGTGTAAAAGAATAACCAAGTTGGGTGTGAAATGATAATTAAAATCTAATTTAATACTATAGTTAAACTGTGGGGGGCAAAGAAATAGCTCTACCTACTTTTTGATACTCAGTAGTATGGGTAAAAATAATGGATTTGTAAAATGATTCTCTCAAAAGTAATAGCTACCTTTTATTGAGTAATGGCTGTATTCGTTGAATACTGAAAGATGCATTGGATATGATCTATTATAATTCTTAAACACCTACAGCATATGTATTTATCTTTTCAGTTGAGAATATTGATGTTCAGAAAGGCAACTATATTTACATTTGGGGGAGGAATATCAGCTATTAAGTGGCAAAGATAAGAAGCAAGTGCAGGTCTTTCTGGCTCTTTGTACTTCTGAGTGTTTTTGATTGTAGGATACACAATGACTTCTGTGACTTATCTGAAAAGGTAGAACGAACACTACTCTCTCTGTAGAGACAATTTTCTAATGATGAGATACTGGGTACTGAATGGTTCTTCCTTTGGTAAGATTTTTAAATATCTGTATAAAAAGATACAGACATTTGAGGACAGAATAGTTGTGGTTGTATGCCAACTAGTGGTTAGCTTTTCATCAAGATCTAAAAAGTTCAAGGACAACAACCAGCTTTTACAAAAAGTCTATTTTAATATAATATTTCTCAGATAATTGGGTATTTAAAAAATAATATATTTAAAAGTTTTTGAAGATTCAGTAACTCAGGATAGGGATTGTTACATTTACTTAAAGTATTTGAGAAGACACATTTATGTACTTTTAAATTGTTCTTGAGAGATTTAGCATTAACATCTTGCTCATAATCCCATTATAAATAACAGGAAGGTTCATATATTCTGTAACTAGAAGGGACTTTTGAAATAATTAAGTCCTGTATATTCACTTAACAGATGAGAAAACCCAATTTGAAAGTTACTGAGTTTAAAAACCACTTTAGTGATTCTTTCCTTTGTCTTAAAATTTTAAGTGTTTAATTGCTGAAGATTAGGAATGGAGGATAGCACAAGCATCCAGAAATCATTTTCTATAAATGCCCATGCTAGGTAAAGCTGTCTCAGTGGAGAGGAAGAAACAGTTTGAGAGGTACGCCAAAAAGGAGAGGAGCTGGAAGGACATTGTCACATTATAGGTATACAGAAAAACATAACACATCAAAAAAGGAAGAATGAGCAGTTGTTTTTCAACAATAGGACACCTTGGTATTCTAAAGTAATTTATAGGTATTTATCAGGAAGAGTGGAGGTGAGGCAGAGTAGAGTTTATTGCCCCAAATGTACCTTTTTGGGATGTGAATATTTTAAAACTGGTTATTTTTAAAGCCCAGAAGGCTCAGGAAGAACCTTTGACCTTACCCTGTATAAAAGAATTTAAGGCAGAAGAGCCAATTCTAGGAAGGAGCTATCACTGTAGATAACTATAGCGTAATATGAACGAGGTATTGTAGACAGGGGGAGCCTAGCAACATCCATTTGACCAAAGTCCTCTCTGTGTCATACTGTCTCTGCATGGCCCAGCAAACATGTTTATCAACGTTTACTTTTGAATCTTCATGTGAATCGCCTTTCCTCAACTTTGAAGTCCTAAACCACCATTACCTCTTCTCTTTAGCACATGATAGCAATTAAGCCCCAATTTGTCCTGGGGCCTCATAGGCTTATGTAAACCCTTGTATGTACGTTCGTATTTAAACTTGGTTAATTTCTCCTGTTAATCTGTCTCATGTCTATTTAATTCTTAGGCCAGTCAGAGGAACCAGAAGGGTTAGTAAAATTTCTTCTTCTTCTGTAGAGGGATGTAACATGGTAACAGGCATAAAATTTTTTAAATGGTCATATGTAGAAATGATATGAGTACTTGGTAGCATCCTTTTTATTAGGAGTATTCAGATTTATTGCTATTAACTTTTTACTGGTTCCTCTGAAAATATTTCTCTTTTAGAAAAACTTGAATGTGAGAGACTTAAAAATTGTTAATTGCAAACTGTAGTAGTCATTTTGTACATTTTAATTTAGTGGTTGTAAATCTAATGACAGGGTTATATAAAAATTGTCTAAGGAGTTTTTTTTAGAAAGCATGTATCCATTTATGTCTCCCTTTGATAAAACAATGTGTAAATTTAAAGTCAGAGTAAAGAGAAAGATACTATTTATATTTTGAAAAATACTACCCAGGTGATTATTCTGCATCAGTTTCCCTTCCTACTTTACAAAAAAGAGTGTAAAAAGAAAGAAATTCAAACTAAAATCTTTTGTCACAGACCGGAAAGTAATTTGGCAGGAGTCTTGTTGATCAAGAGAGCTTTAAAATAAGGAGTTTTAAGATGTTTACTTAAAGCTGAAACTGCATTGATACTTTGGATAAGAGATAATGACAGACTGATGTTGCAGAGGAAGACTTACTCAAATTATCTTTAGAAAAAAATAGGGGTCAGAGGTGAATCATAGGTAGACAGACAAATGAAATTGGGGCAATGAACTATAAATGTTAGCAGAATTAAGAATGACCTTTTAGTTTAAACTTTTAAAGTTAAAATGAATTCAGCAAATGTGACACGTTCCATTCTAGATAAATGAGTGAACAAAGAAGGAAAGATCCCTGTCCTAATGGAAGTTACAGCATTTCAGTTTGGGTGGGGGGGCACAGTAAGTAAATGAAATGTAAGTAATAAGTACTGTTAGAAAAGAAAAAAGTGGAGTAAGGTAAGGTGATGGAGAGTGTTGGGAGGCCGAAGGCTGCAAATTTTATTATGATAAAATAGTAAGGAAAAACTAAGCACTGCAAATCTAAAGCAGGGTTATCCAACCTGTGGCCTGCATGCAACCTTGGATGACTACAAATGTGGCCCAATACAAAATCATAAATTTACTTAAAACATTATGAGATTGTTTTGGTTATGTATCACAATGTATTTAATGTGTGGCCTAAGACAACTTTCCTTCTTCCAGTGTGGCCCAGAGACATGAAAAAGTTGGATACCCCTGAAGCATTAACTGTCTGATGTAAATACACATATGGTGGTGGGGGAAAGCGAGCTTTGCAGATAACCTGGTGGTGATGTCAGTGTAGGGACCTACATAATACAAACCAGGAATTTGTGAAAGATTTCTAGGCTAAAGATATAAAAATGTGATCATTATTTTGGATGATATTTAAAACCGTAAGACTAAATGCAGTCATCCGCAGGGGCTGAGTACAGATATTGATGGGAACAAAATGATACCACCCCAAAATATGCCTCTAGCATATTGATTTTTTTAAGCCTTTTTTTTTTTTAAGATTTTACTTAGATTTTTGAGAGAAGAGAAGGGACGAAGAAAGGGAGAGAGAGACATTGATGGGTGAGAGAAACGCGTATCCGTTGCCTCTTGTGCCCCTGCCTGGGGACCTGAACCACAACCCATGTATGTTCCCTGACCAGGAATTGAACTGGGGACCTTTTGGTTCACAGGATGATTCTCAGCCCACTGAGACACACCAGCCAGGGCTAAACTGGTTACTTTAAAGAAACGGGCCCTGGCTGATGTGGCTCAGTGGATCGAGTGCTGGCCTGTGAACTAAAGGGTCGCTGGTTCAGTTGCTAGTCAGGGCACATGCCTGGGTTGCAGGCCAGGTCCCCAGTTGGAGGCACGTGAGAGGCAACCACACATGGATGTTTTTTTTCTCTGCTTCTTTCTCCTTCCCTTCCTCTCTCTAAAAATAAATAAATAAACTCTTTTAAATAAAATAAACAGGCAATACTGATGAAGCTCTGAAAACTGAAAAGTTAACCTTTTGTAAGGAATATTTACATTTATAATGAAAATCTTCATTTGTAAGGATGCCTCCCTCTCTGTGCCAGGAAGAGAAGGATGATTCTAAATCTCTAGAAAGTTTTTAATAATGGAGAAGGCAGTGACTTCAATTTGTGTTAACAACCTTAGCCTTTTTACTGTGCTTCTTCAGATAACCCCCATAACTGACTCTTCAGTCCCAACATCCTCTTTTCTCTTCAGCTGCAGATGGCATTTAGGTGGTGGCTTAGGCCATTTGTGGATGTTTTTCAGTTTTCCTTGGTTTCTTCCATGGATACAGGAGGTATATATGGTAGTAAACTTTTATTTTTTTCCTGTCAGTCTGCTATTAATTTTATTGTTAGAGTAGCCAAAGAACCTAGAAGAGAAGAAAGGGAACATTTTACTCTTCTATAATACAGAAGAGTACCACGGTTTATTTTGCAGGGGTATATGTTCTATTTGTTAGGGGTTGGGGAGGAGAGAAGGATCCAGTAAAGTCGGTACCAGCAAAGGACAGCTAGAAGAATATGGAGTTCTAGAAGCCAACGGAGGCTTTCAATTTTGACTGTGCTGGTGATAGTCAACCTAAGATGAAGACTGAGTATTAATCATTGGGTTTAAAAAGAAACAAGTAGTTAATAGTGACCTTGATTAGCTGTTTTGGTGGCATAGTGGGGGGAAGGGCTTATAGGAGTGGGTTTAAGAGAATGAAATAAGAGATGTTAGAAATAGCAATGTAGACGGTTTTTTTGAGGCATTTTGTTGCAAATGGAGCAAAGAAATAGTGTCTACAGTAGAAAATAGACTCTAGAGGAGGTTTTTTAAAGAAACTGAAAAAATTTTGTCATTGGCAGACCTCACATATTGGTGTTGTAAGATTATACATTAGTGTCATAAGATTATAATGGATTATAAACAAAAAGTTAGTTTGTCGTGTTGAAAGAAAAAGCTGGACCTGATCAGGATGTTGAATTTATTATACTACTAGCTCTTGGTGGTTTAAATAGAGGAGGAGGCTCAGTGTGCTGTCCACCTACTCTGTGTCTGCCTAAGGATGGTCTTAGAGTTTGCCAGTGTTGGGGAGGAAGGGAGCCTGGAGCCTACTCACACCCACCCCTGCACATGCACACACACTCATACTCATGTGCACAGACTCACTTCACTTCCTTCAGTTTCTCTTTATCTCTTTCCTCCCAGTGTTTCTCTCTCTCTCTCTTCACTGTCCTTCTCTCCCTTTTTCTCCTTAAGTTTTATCTGTCTGGATCTCTTTTAATCTCTGCCCTCTCCTTCTCTCCTTTTCCTTTCATCTCCTTCCCTTCCTTCTCCTGATATCTACTCTTCCTCCAAGGTTGCATCTCTTCACAGCCCTCCCTAAGCACCCAACCCCTAACGTATTGCGTGCACATAGACATGCAGATGTTATCTTTTATGCCTTATTTTTACTGTCCTTTTCTAATTTTGCATGTGTTTAGATAAATAAATAATACTGTGTTACAATTGCCTACAGTATTCAGTACACTACCATGTGGTACAGACTTATAGCCTGGGAGTAATAGGCTATACCATACAACCTAGGTGTGTAGTAGGCAGTATCATCTTGGTTTGTGTAAGTACAGCCTGTGATGTTTCACAGTGAAGAGATTACCTATCAACATTTCTCTGAACATGTCCCTGTCATTAGGTGGCACATGACTTTATAAAAGATAGCATATGAGAATTCCCATTTGTCTTTTTTCTAAGGAGGTAACTATTGTTAATGGTTTTCTCTGTATGCTTCCATGCCCTTTTTCCTAGCTACTGTACTTAATAGATATGTACTCATACATATGCAGTTGACCCTTGAACCACTCAGGGGCCGAGGGTATCTAACTCCTGTGTAGTTAAAAATCCTCTTACAACTACAGCTGACCCTTGGTATATATGGATTCCTAACTATGGAGTTGACCCTTGAAAAATGCAGGTTTGAAGTGCAGTCACTTGGGGGGGGGGTATGCATATAAGTGACTTGTGTAGTTCAAGCCTGTGATGTTCAAGGGTCACCTGTATATAATTAAAAGCAAAATATAACTAGGCTGTGTGGGATTGAATAGTGGTCACCCAAAAGTATGTCCAACTCCTAACCTCTGGAACCTGTGAATGTAACTTTTAGAGAAAGGGTCTTCTCAGATATAATTCAGGATCTCAAGGTAAGGCCATCTTGGGTTAAGGTGGGCAATAAATTTAATGGCAGTCTCCTTGGAAGAGAGGATGAAATGCAGAGAAGCAGGCTATGTAAAGACAACAGACATAGGGAGTAGAAGACAACAGACAGAGGGAGTAGGTGATGTGAAATTGGAGGCAGAGACTGAAATTAAGCAATCTGTAAGCCAAGGGACACTTGGAGTCAACAGCAACTGGAAGAAGCAAGGAAGGATTTTTCTCTATAGCCTTGGGAAGGTTCAGGGCCGTGCCTACACTTAGATTTCTCTCCCCAAGAAATTGTGGATTAAATTTCTGCTCTAAACCACCACATTTGTGATAATTTGTTATGGCAACCCAAGGAAACTAATTTGGCTAATACTATATATCTTGTTCTACAGCTTTGAACTTTATATTGTAAATATTTTTTGTGTTACTACATATGGTTGGATTTTGTTCTTTTATAACAGCTGCTTTGTGTTTCCACAGGGTGAATCTACTATGCATGGTATATCCATGGATGGTGTAGTATGGACATTTAGCTTATTTCTAAATGTTGTTGCTTAAGTACATTTCTGTTAAGTTTCTAGATTTGCCAAATATGCCCTTTTAAAATACTGTTTTTCTTTATATTGCCAGCAATGAACATTATAAATCTTTAATTTCTTTTATATGATGGGTGAAAAATAGTATATCACTGCTTTATTTTACTTTTTTCTACTTGCTAGTGAAATTAAATATTTTGTCGTGCTTGGCCATTTGTAAAGCCTCCTAAAAATGAAACTCAAAAAGGAATGTTTAAAAGAAAATATTGAAGTTTAATAAACTTTTAAGTATGCTTTTGAGAGACAAATGTGTAATTTTCCTTGTAGTTCTGTTATCTCCTTTTATTAATAAAAATTTGACTGAAAGAGTTCAAGATCAGTCTCCATTCTCCCCCCAACCAGATGTGCCACTTTCACACATGAATCATTGTGAGCTGAAGGAAAATCAAGACACAACAATTTTAAGAAAAACTTTTTATCTTTCTTAATTGCCTAAAAGAATTTAGATAGGGATGCCTGGATAGAGAGATAACTTTTTATTTGATTATCTGTCTGTTTGGCTGGACAAACATTTAATGAGTAAATACCTGCTCTTCTTATCCTGTGAGTTACTCTCCTCAGTGAATCTGCAGAACCCTGTCCTATTCCTTACCTTAGCTCAGAATGACATATAAGCCTTAGTGGCCTGCTTTGTCCTTGCCTCTCATTGTCTTTGTGGGGCTTCTTTACACATGAAATTAATTAGTTTTTTTTTCTTCTGTTATCCTGTCTTATGCTGCTTTGATTATTAGAACAATCATTAGAAATTGGAAGGGTGGAGGGAAAAAATTTTTCTTCCTTACAGCTAATACAAAATGTTAAAAAAGTGTGGGGGGGACACTTTGTAACCTTTGAAGGCAAAAGTAGAAACTTGTTTGACTTACTGAACCTAAAAATACAAGTAGTCCTGCATAAAATAAAATTACTGGTAACTTGCAGAAAACTGGCGCTTTATAACTATTAGAAAGCCACTTTTGTGATGAACTGTTAATTCTTACCTTTTATGATCATGAGTTGTAGATAGAACTTCTTATACCACTCTTTGAGCCCTATGCTTAGATTTGTAATTTTTTTTTTTCGGGTGGGCATATGTGTGCACGTGTGTGTGTGTGTGTGTGTGTGTGGGTTTAATGCCCAAAATATACTCTGGTAAATTGTTACATTGTCTTCAGGAAAGTTATGGCTTAGTTTATCATTTAAAGTAGGGGTTTAAATAATGAATGACATGGTCCTTTCATAATAAAAACCCTGTTATTTTCTGACAATCAGTGACATCATGATAATCTTAATTATTGAAATTAAAAATATTCAGGGCTACTTAAATTATTTGAAGTGAAGATAAATAATCCAAAAGGAAAGACTTACTGCTCCTGTAATAATAGACTTAACAGGAAATGTCATCAGTGAATTCAGTTGCTGCATGTTCCTCACTTTGAAGTAAGTGGTGAATTGATCAAGAAACTACTATATACACTATCCCATCCAACACTGAGGATTTGATTGATACAGTTTTTTCTTTAGGTATCCTACTTTTAATGATAGACCAATGTTGGTTGAGTCATAGGCCTGTGAAAGATAGTTACTTTTCTAAGATATTCAGAAATATGTTTTCTAAATATGTAAATGTTCAGAAACTCTATGTAAGTTTTGTGAATTTTGTTTAAATCTTGAAAAAAATTATCTTCAGTTTTCTTTACATTGCCTTACATCTGGCCAGAGGAGCTAGAGTGAAAAATGAAAAATTGTCATGAAGTTAAGAAAGGCTAAACAGTACTGCAGAAATGGTACATGAGGAGGCAAGTCAACAGCATTTAGGAATGAAAGTGAATGAAAGAGTTAGCCTTTAAAGTTCTTGTCTTGCTGGATGTGAACATAGTTATGAATGACATTGAAAAACATTGAAGGAAATAATGAACATCAGGCCATTATCAAGTGATGATGAGAAAATACAGTCAATTTTCTAAGCAGAAACGGTTTTTGATTATGTGGATGAATAGGAAAAACTCTCCTGTAGGTCTCCTCTTTTGTACTACAACATTGAGTGCCTTGTGACTATATGAGTGGGTTTTCCATGTATGAAACAGTTCCATGACACCAACTGGGAACTGGGTATCCCAAAATTTTCCTCAATGCTGGTACAACTTTCCTGAGGTTAGCATCAGATCCCACAAGTTAAGGACTCAGTCCTGCCCATCCCAACTCCTCCCTGTTCAGGCAGGCACACACAGTTTCAGAAACCAATAGCTAGTCCGGATGGTTACTTATGCTTTTGACTTACTGACTGTAAATTGGAGTTTCCCACAACCCCTTCCTTGGGTTCAATTAATTTGCTAGAGTGGCTCATGGAACTCAGGAAAAAAGTTTTCTTACTCATATGGGCTTATTATAAAAGGATACAGATAGATGGAAAAGATGTGTAGAGCAAGGTGTGGGGGAAGGGGCGTGGCATCCTCCCAGCGCCCCCCCCAACATGTTCACTTACCCAGAAAGCTCTCCAAATTCCATCTTTTGGGGTTTTTACTGAAGCCCAATCAAGCAGGCATGATCGATTAAATCATAGACAGTTGGTGGTTAAATCATCCTCTAGCCCTCTTCCTTCCCCAGAGGTCAGGGGATGGGATTGTTCCAGCTAACCCTCTAATCACATGGTTGGTTCCATGTACAACAAACCCCTCTTCTTTGGGGGTTTCCAAAAATCACCTAATTAATTCAGACTGAGGTGTTATTGAAAGGGGCTTGCTGTGAATAACCAAAGATAACTTTATCACTCTGGTCAGTAAGGAAATTACAAGGGTTTTAGGAGCTCTCTGCCATGAAGACCAAATATATATTTATTATAATAAACAATCAGACACAGAATGCTTAAGTATTTGAATAAAGTAGTGATCTCAACAAAGACATTATCTTCCTATAAAATTGAGTATGTAATTGAGACATTAAAGGAAGACATTTTAATGGGAGCAAAAGATGGTTTGATCTCTCTCATAAGACAACTGGTTAGCAAATCAAAAGGCTGTGAAAACTGAGCACCAATACACAAAATATTTTCTAAAATGAGTAGCTCAGTTCAGTTGTTTAATGTGCACAAGATAGAAAACAATTTCTTGATTCTTGACTATAAAGCAGATATGGTTGAATTGTTAGATGCAGAAGCTCAGGAATGTAGATTTCTGCCTGAGTCCCCATGGGAACAAAATCTTTATCAACATTTATTTATTAATCTCAAACCTTCTAAAATGATCTCTCACAATAGGGGATTTTTATAAAGGGGAACCCCTATTTTACAGGAAACTACATTCCCTGAAGCAATGATTTCCCATGTTTTAGATGGGTTGAAATAACCAGAAAACAAGAGTGTTCTCCACAAACTTGTTTACTATTTTATGATATGAAATAGGATTCCAAGAAGAGAAAATTACACCTTCAGGAAGTACGAGATCATTTTAAGAATTACATTGCAACCATTATTCCAGAAACCAGTAGGTCTTGAATGGCTGTCAATGACTCGTCTTTCAGAATTAATCTGATAAAAAAACATTGAGGGGCAAGAGAGTATATAGGTTTAAGTTTTGGCTTTGTCACTTACTTGATTTTTGGGCAAGTCATGTATCTCCTTTAGTCACAGTTTCCTGTTCTGTAAATTGATAGTTATGCCTGTTAATGAAGCTGAGGGAATGTTCCTGAAAGTGATTTGTAAACTGTCAAATGATATATATTTAAGAATGTTTTGCTAGATACGTTCTGCTTTTAAAGGTTGTAATGGAAAGCTATGGGTAAACAGAAAAAAAAAAGAGAAAAATGTTTAACAGTGGAGTCTTACTAAAATTCCAAATTAAATTTTATTTTTTAAATTTTACAGAGAGGATTTAATGTCAAGAGTTATAGCAAAAGTTGACAGTTGGCTCAATTATCATTTACTTTTCCTCAATAAATATTTTTAAAAAATCCCAAACAGGACCTGTTTTAATGTTAAAAGTTTAATAATCATTGGGTTTTTTATAGTTACATTTATTTCATTAAAAAAAGATTGAGTAGCTGTTGACATCAGAAACAACTGAAGTGTTAGTTAAAAATCTGACCTCTGATGCTCACCCAAGACTTTGTCATCAACATTTGTTACACATTGGAATTATCTGGGGAGTTAAAAAAGTTCTGATGGCTGGATTTTACCTCCAGAGAATCTAATTTAATTGGTCTGGAGTCGTTGCTAGCATTTCTTAAATTGAATCATTGTATAGAATTACCTGGAGTGCTTCTTAAAATGGGAATTGTTGGGCCCCAAACTGAGAGTTTGTGATTCAGTTGCTCATGGTTGGGGCCTGAGATCTTGCAGTTCTAGTAAGTTCACAGAAGATGCTGATGCTAGTCTAGGGACCACACTTTCAGAATTGTACTCTGAGCATTTAATTTGGAGGATATGTAATATTAAATGAGAAAACTTAAGTTCATAAAGAACATAGGAAATGTAATAGATTTCAAAGTAAAGAGTGGTAAGTCTGGTAAATGCTAAATTTTAACTTACAAAGTAGAAAGAATATTACTATATTTATTATAACTGTAAGTCTAAAATTTTCTGAGTTCACTTACAATGAAAAACCCTAAATATTATAAATAATAACTTACCAAAAGAATGTCCTGAGAGATGTTAAAGAACGCAAATGTTTTTGTCAGGTTTGTTTTCGTGTAATTTGCATATAGTAAAATTTATTCTTTCATAAGTTTTGACAGATGCATTAGTTTTGCAGCCATCAACAGAATCAAAATACAGAGTGTAACCATTGCCTCATGCCCCTGTGTGGTGTAACCCTTCCTCCAACCCCAGCTTCTTTCAAGCACTGATCTCTTCTCACCTTATAGTTCTGCCTATTCCAGAATGTCACATAAATGGAAGCATCTGGTATGGAACCTTTTGATTCTGGCTTCCTTCACGAAGCATAATGCACTTGAGATCCATCCATATTGCTGAGGTAATCAGTCCATTCTTTTTTCCTTTCCTTGCTTGCTTCCCTCCCTCCCTTTGCAATTCAGGTTTATAGCGAAATTGAGCTGAAAGTGGAGTCCACATATAGTCACTGCCCCCACCCACCCCATGTGCATCCTCCCCCACTAGCACAGAGTGGTTCATTGGTTATAGTCAGTGGACCTGTATGGATAGTACCCAAAGTCCATAGTTTACATTAGGATTCATTCTTGTACATTCTATGAGTTTTGACAAAGTCAAATGTACCATCACATGTACCATCAGTATAGTATCATACAGACTGGTTTGCCCTAAAAACCTGTGCTTTGCCTATTCATCCTTCCCACTCCCTTAACCCCTGGCAACCACTGATCTTTGTACTGCCCTCCATAGTTTTTCCAGAATGCCATACAGTTGGAATTACATTGTATTTAGTGGTGTTTCCAGATTGACTTTTTTCACTTAATAATATGTATGTCTTTTCATGACATGATAGCTCATTCTTTGTATTCCTGAATAGTACAACGATTTATCCATTCACCTGCTAAGGCTATCTTAGTTGCTTCTAAGTTTTAGCAGTTATGGATAAAGCTGCTATAAACATCTATGTGTAGGTTTTTATGTGAACAGAAGTTTTAAATTCATTTGGATAACTTTCAAGTCTTGTAGTTGCTGCTTTTATATATATGGTCAGTGTATGTTTAGTTTTTTAAGAAACTGCCAAACTATCTTTCAAGTGGCTGGTATTTTGCGTTCTTGCCAGTAATGTAAGAGAGTTCCTGTTCTTCTACATCCTTTGCAGCATTTGATATTGTAAGTGTTGCATGTTTTGGCCACTGTAATAGATGCTTAAATGGCATTCTGTTGTTTTGTATGATGTCAAGTATCCTTACATATGTATACATGCCCTATATTTATCGTCTTTGGTGAAGTATCTGTTCAGCTCTTCAGATCCGTTGTCCTTTTAAAAGTTGGATTATTCGTTTTAGTTACTGTTGAGTTTTAAGAGTTGTTTTTGTATTTTGCCCTGGCCAGGTAGCTCAATTGGTTAGAGAGTCATCTGTATATGACAAGGTTGTAGGTTCAGACCCCAGTTGGGGCACATATGAGAATCAACCAATGAAGGCATAAATAAGTGGAACAACAACAAACCCCCCAAAAGTTTTTTTAAAATTTTTTTAGTGTGCAAGTCTTTTCAAAAATTTTAAAATTCTTTTTTGATGCCATAAAGGGAATTGCTTTAATTTTATTTTCAATGTGTTCATATGTGGTTTATAGAGACACAACTGATTTTTTTAAAATGAAATTTATTAAGGTAACATTGGTTAATAAAATTATATAGGTTTCAGGGGTACGGTTCTATAATACATAATCTGTATATTGTATTGTGTGTTTACCACCCCAAGTCCAGTCTCCTTCCATCACTATTTATTCCCCTTTACCTCCTGCCCACCCCCTTTCTCTCTGATAATCACTATGCTGTTGTCTATGAGTTTTTTCCCTTCATCCCCTTCATCTTTCTCACCTAGCCCCAGAAATCACCCTCCCCTCTGACAGCGTCAATTTGTTCTCTGTATCTGAGTCTGTTTCTGTTTTATGTGTTAGTTTATTTTGTTCGTTAGAGTCCACATATAAGTGAAATCATATGGTACTTCTCTTTTTCTGACTGGTTTATTTTACTTAGTATAATACTCTTCAGGCAGATCCATGCTGTCCCAAAAGTAAGATTTTCTTCTTTTTCTTTTATGGCTGAGGGAGTAGTATTCCATTATGTAAATGTACTACCCCTTTTTTATCCACTCATTTACTGATGGACACTTGAGCTGCTTCCAGATCTTGGCATAGAGAGTAAAATCTTTGACATTTCTTGTAGCAATAATTTTCTGATATATCTCTTTGAGCAAGGGAAATAAAAGAAAAAAAAATAAGTGGGACTCCATCAAACTAAAAAGTTTTGCACAGCAAAGGAAACCATTAACAAAATGTAAGGACAACCCACTGAATGGGAAAACATTCACCAAAGATACATCTCATAAGGATTTAATATCCAAAATTTATAAAGAACTTATAAAAACTCAATACCCAAAAAGATCCAATTGAGAAATGGGCAAAGGACCTGAATAGACACTTAACCAAAGAGAACATAAAGATGGCCAATAGGCATATGAAAAGATGCTCAACATCCCTAATCATCAGAGAGATGTAAATTAAAACCACAATGAGATGTCACCTCACACTTGTTAGAATGTCTATCATCAATAAATCAAATGGTAAGTATTGCTGAGGATGTGGTGCAGCTACTGTGGAAAGCAGTATAGAGTTTCCTCAAAAAATAAAAAATGGAACTGCCATGTGATCCAAGCATTCCACTTCTGGGAATATCCAAAGAAATATGAAACACGAATTTGAAAGAATATATGCACCCCTATGTTGTGTGAAGCATTATTTATAATAGCCATTTTATTGTGTTAACTATATTCCTCTGATTCCTTCTTTCCTTCCCTTTCCTTTCCTTTCCTTTCCTTTCCTTTCCTTTCCTTTCCTTTCCTTTCCTTTCCTTTCCTTTCCTTTCCTTTCCTTTCCTTCCTTTCCTTCTTTCCTTTCCTTCCTTCCTTCCCTTCCTTCCTTCCTTCCTTCCTTCCTTCTTTCCTTCCTTCCTTCCTTCCCTTCCTTCCCTCCCTTCCCTCCCTCCCTCCCTCCCTCCCTTCCTTCCTTCCTTCCTTCCTTTTCTTGTTACTGGTTTGGCGGTAACCAACTCCTTTAGCTTTTGGTTGGGAAGCTGTTTATTTCTCCTTCAATTTTAAATAATAGCCTTGCTGTGTAAAGTAGTCTTGGTTGTAGGTCCTTGTTCGTCACTTTGAATATATCTTGCCAATTCAATTTTCAGCAAAGTTTTGTTGAGAAACCAGCTGACATCTTATAGATGCTCACTTGCAGTTTACTGTCTTTCTCTTGATGCTTTTAAAATTCTCTCTTTAACTTTTGTCATTTTAATTTTGACATGGCTTGATGTGGCCCCCTTTGAATTCATCCTGTTTGGGACTCTCTGTCTTGTACTTGTGTGTTTTTTTTTTCTTTACCAGGTTAGGAAAGTTTTCAGACATTATTTATTCAAGTAAGTTCTTGATTCCTTGCTGTGTTTTCCTTCTGGTACTTCTGTGATGTGGATCTTGTTACACTTCATGTTATCCCAAAGGTCCTTTAAACTTTCCTTATCTTTAAAAATTCTTTTCTTTTGGTGCTCTGATTGGGTGCTTTTTACTACCTCGTCTTCTGAATTGCTGATTTAATTCTCTGCTTAATTCAACTGTTTATTCCTTCTAGTGTATTCTTTATTTCAGACATTGTGTTTTTCATTTCTGACTGCTTTTTTTAATGGTTTCTGTCCCTTTTTTTTCATATTGTTGTAGTTCTAAGTTCCTTGAGCATCCTTATAACCATTTTTTTTTAAACTCTTAAGTCTGGTAAATTACTTGCCTCCATTTCATGTAGCTCTTTTTCTAGAGAGTTCTCTTGTTCTTTAATTTGGGGCATGTTTATTTGTTTTCCCATTTTGGCTGCTGCTTTATGTTTGTTTCTTTGTGTCAAGTAGATCTGCTATGACTCTCAGTCGTGGTAGGGTGGTCTTACAGTAGATGTCCTGTAGGAACCCAGGTGGCACAGTATTTTTGATCACTTGAGCTGTGTGCTCCAGGAATATCCCGTGTGTGGGTTATGTGGGGCCTCCTGTTGTAATTGAGTCTTGATTGCGATTGGCCTATTTGTGTATGGGGTTGAGTCTTAGGCTGGCTGGCTGTGAGAATCAACCTTCACCACAGTATATGATCTGCTGTGCAGGTGCTAACCACATGAAGCAGCCATAGCAGTCTGGTGCCTGCTGAGATCTCCCTTTGGCTATACTGCTTGTGAAACTAATTGGATCCTACTCTAAGGTTGTGTTGGTTTTGGCTTCTTGGGAGAGACTCTGGTGCAGACTAATATTGGACACTGCTGGTAACCAGCTTTGGGCAACCTGATTGGAGCTGTGAAGTGATCCACAGTTTGTGATTGCCTCTGCTGGACCTGGGTATGTGCATAAAGGACTAAGTTCTCTGAGGTTGGCTTTTACTAGCAACAGGCCTGGGGGCAAGTCAGCAAAAGTCCCAAGGCACCCTGAGATTCATCTCTCCCCGCTTCCACCTTCCAGCTGCCTGTTTGTCTCAGTCACTGAAAGAGCCTCTGGGAGTACTCGAGTTTCATGAGATAGGTTCTCAGTGAGTCACCAGGTAGGGGCGAGTGATGGTCACCAGGTCTGTACAAGTTCAAACTTGGTTGCCAGTGTTGGGTCTGAGACCACTCAGCCAATGTCCTAGGGCATACTAACTCTATCTGCCACCCTCTGGATGCTTGCACACCTTTGTGGTGGGTCAGAGTCGTAAGGGAGTCTTCAGGGTGAGGCCAGCAGAGTTTATTAGGCAGAAACAGACCAAGATTTGGCTGTGTGAAGGGGGGCTCTGCACTGTTTCGGAGTGCAAGGGAAAAATGTCCTCCCGTTCTAGGGCCACACAACTCAGTCTGTCCCATATTCTACCAGGAACCTGATCTCAGCATTTGGGGCTGTCAGGAGTCGGGAGGATAGGCTTAATCTCCCATGAAGGGGAGGCACCAGTCAGGTTCACAGGAAAATGGGCAAAATGGCCTCCCACCCAAAGCCGCATAACTCAGTCACCAACACCCCTGAGGCAGCTGACTTCTCAGCAAGGCACAAGCGTCACAGGGTTGGGCTACTGAGAATGCAGAGGGTAGAACTATTGCATTCCCCCAGGTTGATGCCATATGGAGGGGAGTACAACACCCAAGAATGATGTCTGCAGGGTGTGAGGGAGGAACAGGGTCCAGGGATCCTGGTGGCTGTCCCTTTTTGTCTCTTCCCAAAGCTACAAATCTCCAGTCTCTCATGCTACTCTAGTTGGCCCTGCCCTCTTTCTGCCACAGCCCGGGGTAAGTGGCTGCAAACAAGATTTTGTGCCTTGGTCCTTTAAGAGGGTGCCTGTGTCTCTAGTGTACTCCTGTGTCTCTGGTTGACAGAATCGCCACTGGTTTTCACAGGTAGATGTTACATGGGTGTCACTGCCTGGCTCTGGTGCTCTGGGCTTGGAACCCCAGCTTGGCATTGGGACCCCAACCTTCTAAGGGGGAACCTTTGAGTCTAAGATATCCCTCTGTAATCTCAGTTGCTGTCTGTAGGAGTAAGGCCAGCCCCTTTAGCATCTCTGCCCTTCTTACCAGTCCCCATGTGGCTATTTCTGTAAATTTTTGGTTATAATACTTATTTTCAGCTAGTCTTCAGTTGGTTATTCAGGTTCATTGCTCTATATTTTTGCTGTAATTCCGGTTTGGTCCTGGAGAAGTTGAATGTGTAACATCCATCTATGCTGCTGCTATCTTGGATCCCTCCATGACACAACTGATTTTGAATGTTGATTTTGTATCATACAACTTTGATGTTTTTTTTAGTGCTAAAAAGTTGTGTGGAATATTTAGCATTTTTATGTATGTCATTTACAAACAAACAGGCAGTTTTACTCTTCTAATTTGGATGCTATTTTTTTTCTTTCCCAATTTCTGTGGTTTCTAATACTTAGGATTTACAGTACCTTGTTGAATAGAAGTGGTGAAAATGTGCATTCTTAACTTTTTCCAGATTTCAGCCTTTCACTATTAAAATATAAGCTGTGATTTTTCATGTATTGCCTTTACATTGCGATAGTGTCCTATTAGTTTGTTGAGTGTTTTGTAGTCATGAAAGGGTGTTGAAGTTTGGCAGATGTGTTTATTGTGTCAACTGTGATGATCATGTAATTTCCCCCCCTCATTTCATTAATGTGTATTGCTTTGAATTTTATATGTGGGAACATCCTCATTTTCTAGGAATAAATCTCGTTTGGTTATGGTGTATAATTTTAATAATTTATTGAGTTCAGTTTGTTAGTGTTTAGTTTATTTTTAAAAATAAAGATACTTTTGTTTATACAATAGTAGTGTTTGTAAGTTGGAGGTGCTGTGTTCATTTAGAGAGTTTGTAGAGCCTGGTATTTTAGTTCTCATATATGAGCCAAAGTTAATATGCTTCCTTATTTAGATTATGCTTGAGTTAAGGGAATATAATGTTCCCCTGAGGCTACAGGCCGATTTATAATATAACTAAAGGGCTTAATTTCCCGTATGAAAGTTGCTCATTTAAGTCTTACAATTAAATAGTTTGATAGTTTCCATTTTTAATATTAGATGCATATTCTGCTACTAGGGCTATTTTCAGGTAATATAATTTTAATCAGTGATATCACAACTTCAAATTATTTTCTTTTCCTCAGTATAATGCAATTGATACTTTACATTTATATTTCATATTTATATATTTTTACCACTCATTTTTTTTAGTATGTTACAACCATCAATACTTAGTTTAATTTTCTTTCTTATATATAAGGAATTCTTTTGTCCTTATTTTGGACAACATTTAAATCTTGATGTGTTTTCTTAAAATTAAAAAATATTTAGTTTCTAAGGCCTGGCTGGCGTAGCTCAGTGGATTGAGCGCCGGCTGGGAACCAAAGTGTCCCGGGTTTGATTCCCAGCCAGGGTACATTCCTGGGTTGCAGGCCATAACCCCCAGCAACCGCACATTGATGTGTGTGTGTGTCTCTCTCTCTATCTCCCTCCCTTCCCTCCCTAAAAATAAATAAATAAATAAAAAATCTAAAAAAAAAAATACTTAGTTTGTAATTTTACATAAAGCCAGAAATGAAAATTTATCCCCTTGTACCATTCATTTCGTTTTTTGTCAACTTTTCCTTTCTACTTCATCTGAACTACCCCCCATCTTAAATCTGTGTTAATAGCATTCATTGTATTATATATTGCTCCATATTTATCTTTTTTCATATAATTTTATACAGCTTTGTTGTGATAATGAGTTTTTAAAAATGGGATCATTATATATAGTTTCCTGCAGCTTTCTGTTTTCACTAGTAATACCTCAGAGAAAACCCCCATCTAAGATATAACTCTCTTGTCCATCTAAGGTATAACTCTTAATTCATTATTTTCATGACTCCATAACAAATGCTTTGTGATGTGTAATATAAAATTTATTTAACCATTCCCACATTTATGGTACTATTCTTCTAATTCTTTGCCATTTGAAACAATGTTGTATCTTTGAATATATGTTCTTTACTTTAAGATACTTTAATTTCTGTGGGATAGATTCGTAGAAGTTGAATTGCTGGATTGAAGGGTTTTTAATATTTTTTATTTTAGTAAATATTGCCAAATTGCTTTCCATAAAAATTTTTTCACAAGCAATTTGTGAAGATACTCTTTCTCCTGCATCTCTGCCAGGAATTGCACTGTTTTTTAAACATTTGCCAGCCTAATAAATATAATGTTATATTTTATTGTTACTTTTAATTTTGAGTTTCCTTGAGTACTTATGAGTTGGAACATCTTTTCTTAAGGTTCATGGACATTTGGTTTTGCTCGTCTGTCATTTGTTCTTTCCATGTCATTTGCTGAAATTCTATTTGGGTTGTTTGTCTTTTTCAAATTGTAAGAGCTCACTGAGTGCTAACAACCTTAATCTTTGTTATCTCTGCTGCAAATGTTTTTATTTTCGCCCAAGCATGAAAACTTTTAATTATTACGTAAATGTCTTTGTACTTTTTAGTTTTGAGTTGTGAATAAAATGTTGCCTAGACTCTTTCCTACAAGACACTTGCTTTTATTTTGTACAATTCACATTAATCTTGAGGTTTTTATGGCATGTTTTATAATATTAGGGTACTCAGTTTTACAGGAATGTCCAGCCTATGGCCCACATGCCACCCAGGATGGTTGTGAATGAGGCCCAACACAAAATTGTAAATGTAATACTATGCTAAGTTGTTTTCTGTGGCAGTCTAATACTTGAAGCAGGTTCCAACCTCTCATTTTTCATCTTTGCCTGGTCTGCAGCATTACTTCTTATATATACAAGTGACCATTTCCTTAAAAATATAGCAAAAAACCCTTTGGATTCTTACTTATATTATGTGAAATTTATTAATTAATATAGGTGACAACTGACACTCTGAATGCTTTCCAGATTATGATAATGTTTATGCCTTTTAATGAGAATGTTTAGTTTCTTCATATTAGTCCCAATCTAATTCATTCAAAAGTATTATATAGGTCTTGTTGTGGTTGTAATGAAAACATTTTAATCTCACATTTTCAAGATTATTGTTTGTCTAGCACAGAGACTATTGCTTTTTGTATATTGCTCTTTTTTTCCAACCATCAGTTGGTGAATGGATAATCAAAATGTGGCATATTTATACAATGAAATAATAGCCATAAAAAGAACAAAATGCTGATTCATTCTGTAGCATGAATTTTGAAAACATGCAAATTGAAAAAGTCAAGCCTAAAAGTTCATATAGTATATGTGTCTATTTATGTGAAATGTTCAGATTAGGGAAATGTGAAGAGATAGAAGGTAGATTAGTGATTGCCAGGGGTCACAGATAGGGGGAATGGAGAGTTATTGCTAACCAGTACAGCGTACTTTTTGGAATGATACAAATGTTCTGGAATTGATGATTATTACAGCCTTGTGAATATACTAGAACTGCTGAAGTGCATATTTTAAAAGGGTGTAGTTTATGGTATGTGAATTACATCTCAATTTTAAAAAAAGAAAAGGTGACTGGTTGTGTCAGTCGGGCTGAATTTAGCATTAGATAACAGAAAATCTGACTTCAGTGGATGGTAAAATAGGACTTTATTTTTCTTACAATTGCTAGTATTTATTCATTGGTACAGTGATGTTAAAACAGAAGTCTCCATAGTTAATTCTTGGCCTCTCTTTCATGTTCACATATGGTTGTTATAGATCCAAGTGCTGAAAGATAGAGGAATGGGAAATAACAATGACTGTACCAGGAACTCCAAAGCAATCTTCATGCCTTAATGGCCGGACCATGTTAACTGGTTATTCTTGGCCTGGAATGTGTCTGGGGAAAAGATGGTGGTGAGGAATGAAATCTGGGTCATGAAGTTCTTGCGGCATCTATATCCTTATTTTAACTAATGTGATTTACTGTTTCATAATTTGAAAGGACGTTTGTTACTGGTTTTTATTTATGGAAAGGGAAAGAAGGTACTAATTATTTAAGACTATATTTAACTTTGTTTATAACAGGTTAATTAGAACTGACATGCAGTAAAGTGTATATATTTATAATGTACAGCTTACTGAATTTTGATGTAAGTGTAGAACCGGAAACATCAAATACCACATCAAGATGCTTTTTTTTACTAGTGTGCTTTTTTCTTGTTGGGATATATTTGATATATAACAATATAGTCATGTGATGTATAGCGGCATTTTGGTTAACAACAGATTGCATATATGATATCAGTCCCTATAAGATTATAATGGAGCTGAAAAATTCCTACTGCCTGACACAGACACCGGCTGGCAGGGTGGTTCCCAACAACTGCCTAGTGATGTCACAGCTATAGTAAAGTGGTAATGCAATTCATTACTCACGTTTGTGGTTACAGTTTTGTTAATAAACCTGTATAGAACATAAATTATGAACAATACATAATAAATGACTATGTTACTGGTTTATGTATTTGCCATACTATACTGTTATTATTTTTATATACTTTTTGTTTACATATTATAGTTTCTTTTTATTGTAACTTTAGGGTGTACTCTTTCTACTGGTAAAAAGAATGTTTTGCTGTAAAACAGTATGACTTGTTTTGTCGACAGCAGCCTCATATATCTCGTGTTTATCATATCTTTTGATTGCATCATTTTCTCTTGTCCTTGATTTAATCTCAGGTTGTTTGGTACAGTAACATGTTGTATAAACTTGTAGCCTAGGAGCAATATGTTATACCATTTAGGTTTATGTAAGTATATTCTGATGTTTGAATGTCAACAAAATTGCCCAACATATATTTCTTAGAATGTATCAATGTCGTTAAGTGACACATGACTATATACTAGTTTCAGGTATACGGTGTAATGATTCAATATTTTTATGGGTTGTGCAGTAATAACCACAATAAATTTAGTTAATATCTATCGCCGCACAGTTACAATTTTTTTCTTGTGATGAAAACTTTTAAGACAACTCTCAGCAACTTTTAGATATGCAAAATGTTACTATTAACTATAGTCATTGTGCTATGCATTATATCTCCAAGACTGAACTTATTTTATAACTAGAACTTTATACCTGTTGTCCACCTTCACTTATTTTGCCTACCCTAACCTCCCCTCCCCACCCTCCCTTCCTGCCTTTGGCAACCACCAATCCATTCTTTGTATTTATGAACGAGGTATTTTTTGCTTGTTTGTTTGGGGGAAGTTGTTTTGTTTTTGTTTTATTAGGTTCTCCTTATAAGTGACCTTGTATGGTATTTGTCTTTTCCTGTCAGAGTTATTTCCCATAGCATAATGCCCTGCAGGTTCCTCCATGTTGTCACAAATGGAAGGATTTCTTTCCTTTTTATGGCTGAATAATATTTTAGCGCAGGTAGTGTGTGTGTGTGTGTGTGTGTGTGATTATTTTGTTTATCCATTTCTCTATTGATGGAGACTTGAGTTGCTTCCATATCTTGACTATTGTAAATAATGCTTCAGTGAACAGGATAGTATAGCTATCGCTTTGAAACTGTTTTTGTTTCCTTTGGAAAAATACTGAGAAGTTTAATTGCTGGGTCATGTGGTAGTTTTCCATAGTGGTTGAACCAGTTTACATTCCTACCAATAGGGCACAAAGGTCCTTTTCTCCACATTCTTGCCTCTTACTTATCTCTTGTTTTTGATAATAGCCATTCTAACAGGTGTGAGATGATATTTCATTGTGGTTTGTTTTGACTTGCATTTCCAAGATGATTAGTGATATTGAGCACCTTTTCATGTACCTCTTGGCCATTTTTATGCCTCTTGAAAAAAATGTCTATTTAGATCCTCTGCCCAGTTTTAAATTGTTTGGTTTTATGTTATGGATTGTATGTGTTTTTTTAGGTAGTTTGGATATTAACCTCTTATCAGATAGATATTTTGCAAATATTTTCCCCCATTTTGTAGTTTGCCTTTAATTTTTTTATGGTTTTCTTGAACCATAACAAAAAGAAACCTTTCAGAAGCTTTTTAGCTTGGTGTAGTCCCACATACATTTTGCTAGTCCCACTTACATTTTGCAAATGTTTACATTTGCTTTTAGCATCAAATCCAAAATAATCACTAAGACTGAAATCAAGGATCACCTATGGTTTCTTCCAGGAGTTTTATGTTTTAGGTCTTATTTTCAAATCTGTAATTCATTTTAAATCAATTTATAATAGAGAGGGGAAGGGGGAGAGAGAGAAACATTGACTTGTCGCTCCACCCTTTTATGCATTCATTGGTTGATTCTCGTGTGTACTCCAACCAGGGATTGAACCACAGTTAACCAGGAGTGCAACTTTGGCATAGTGGATGATGCTCTAACCACTGGCTACTCTGTCATGGTGTTCTGTTTTTATTACTATAGCTTTGTAATATAGTTTGAAATAAGGAAGCATGGTGCCTCCAGCTTTGTTCTTTCTCAAGGTTGCTTTGGATAGTTGGTGTTTTTTGTGGCTCCAATATAAATTTGAGGATTGATCTTTCTATTTCTGTGGAAAAAAATAGCATTGGCATTTTGATAGGGATGGCATTGAGTCTATAGATTGCTTTGTGTAGTATGGACATTTTAAGAGTATTTTTCCAATCTGTGATCATGGAATATCTTTGTGTGCATTTTTTGTCTTCAGTTTCTTTCATCAGTATTGTGCAGTTTACAGTGTACAGGTCTTTTACCTCCTGAGTTAAATTTATTCCTTGTTGGATTTTCTGTTTTGCAACTGTGAATGGGGTTGTTTTCTTGATGTTTATTTGTTGAAATTAAGTTTATTGAGGAATAGTGTTCATATAATGTGTGAATTTTAAGTGTAAGGTTTTATTTTTGACAAATATATATATTTTTGTAACTACCACCACCATCACCATCACAGTCAAGATGAAGAACAGTTCTAGCACATCAGAAAGTTCTCATATCCCTTTTCAGTCAGTTACCTCTCTACCAGTCTTATCTCAGGCAGCCATTGTTCTGTTCTCTGTCACTACATGTGACAATAATTTTTAAAAAATTATTTATTTATAGAGAGAAGGGAAGGGAGTGAGAGAAAGAAAGAAAGGAAGAGAAAAGTCAATGTTGTTGCCTCTCATGAATCCACCAAACTAGAGTGCCCCAGCCTGAAACCCCCAGGTGTGTGCCCTGACCGGGAATTGAACCACCGACCCTTTGGTTCACAGGCTGGCAATCAATCCACTGGGCCACACTAGCCAGGACTACATGTGACAGTTTTTAAAAAGAATTTCATACAGATAAATTCCTCCAGTGTGTATTGTTTGGCTTCTTATTTAAAAAAAATTTTTAGTTGTATCTTTCCATTACCATTTAACCCCCATATAACACCCCCCTCCCTGCTTCAATGTGTCCACCCTGTTGTCCATGTCCATGGGTCCTTTTCTCTTTTTGCTGAATCCCCCAACCCCTAACCTCCCCATCTGCCCAGTAGCTATTAGTCTGCTCTCTCTCTGAGTCTATTTTTCTTGTTAGTTCAGTTTGTTCATTAGGTTTCACATATAAGTAACATCATTTCTCATTTCTTTTGGTGAGGCAGTGTCTTTTAAGACTCATTTCTGTTATTCCACGTAACAACAGTTTATTTTTTTTTTTGGTGCATATCATTCTGTTGTATGAATATGTTCAGTTGTTTTATCCTTTCATTTGTTGGACATTTAGATTGCTATCAGTTTGGGGCTATTGTGAATAAATCCCTATTTGAACCTTTGTGTAGAAGTCTGTGTGTGGGAATGAGTTTTTGTTTTTATAAATAACATCTGTTTACATTACCTACAAACATTTCTCTATATGAGGATATCACCATTATTTGCCTAAGAAAAATAATAGTAATTTTTTACTATAATTTACTGATTACTTCATATTTAAATTTACCCAAGTGATTCTAAAAGTCTTTCACTTCACTACCCCCATACCTCTGTATGTGGGTACTTGACCATATTAAGGTCCATAGTGGTTGTCGTTTTTTTAAAGTTAGAATAACTCACTTTTTCTATAAGATACTTAATTTCTTTTAAATATACAAGGCTTGTTTAATTATCTCTTTTTAATCTTTTTTTAAATATAATTTTATTTATTTATTTATTTATTTTTAGAGAGGGAAGGGGGAGAGAGAGGGAGAGAGAGGGAGAGAGAGAGAGAGAGAGAGAGAGACATCAATGTGCGGTTGCTGGGGGTCATGGCCTGCAACCTAGGCATGTGCCCTGACTGGGAATCGAACCTGCGATGCCTGGTTCGCAGCCCGTGCTCAATCCACTGAGCTATGCCAGCCAGGGCTAATTATCTCTTTTTAATCTTTACCTGAGGATATATTTATTGAGAGAGAGAGGGGTGGGGGGAGGAGAGAGAGAGAAACATTGTTCTGTTGCCTCTTGTACGCAACCTGGGATCAAACAAACCCACAACCTAGATATGTGCCCTGACCTAAGATTGGGCTCACAATCCTTTGGTGTACAGGACAATGCTCAAACCAACTAAGACACCCAGCCAAGGCAAGGCTTCTTATTTTTAAGGGTCCCAACCTGTTTTTTTCCCAGCTGTTTCAGAGATTTGTTTTCTGTTGCCTTTCACACGCCCCCAACTAGGGACTCGGGACTGCAACATAAGCTTGCGCCCTAACTGGGAATTGAATGGGTAACCTTTCAGTTGTTAGGCTGACACTCAATCCACTGAGCCATATCAGCCAGAGTTTAACTTGTTCTTCTGTATTTCTTGTGAACTGAAAACATGCTGAATGATAGTGTTTGCTGACCATTTGTAGTTGTGTAACTAGTTTGTTCCGTACAGTAGTTACTGAGCCCGGGATGAATAGATACTTTTTTTCTCATTTTATTTAGGGGAGGAAAGAAAAGTACTATTATAACTGAAGTAGAACACATGAGTGGTAAGATCTAAAGGAGTTGAAGGATGAACAAACATAAGTTTTGGTCATCAGAAATAACTACTTGCTGTAGAGTTGAGAAAACTAACATGAATGGGACCAACAGTCCTATTGTATGTTTTATATATAGGCTAGGATATCACTGCCTCAATATTTCGATGTTATCAGAACCATTATTTAAGGAGAAAGGGGAGAAGTTTTTCATTTCAAAGTCTACA
This sequence comes from Phyllostomus discolor, assembly GCF_004126475.2. Classification (NCBI taxonomy): domain Eukaryota; kingdom Metazoa; phylum Chordata; class Mammalia; order Chiroptera; family Phyllostomidae; genus Phyllostomus; species Phyllostomus discolor. Next base: position 33,193,465 of record NC_040909.2, on the reverse strand, counting down.
CATTAGATGACAGCCTTTATTCTGAAAAAAATAGTTAAAGATAAAGAATTAAGCATTTTTGCTGCATTTTTAGGCAGAGCTATAGTTCATCTCTGGTTGTAGAGGGGACATTTTTTTTATTAGAAAAATGTTAGTAAAGAAGTGTGGGAAAATATTTTACAATTTAATAAAGTAACTGATTCAAGTAAGGATCATCAGTGGATTCTAACACCATTATATATGAAAGTTATTCTGGGTAACAACATCGTTCCACAAATTGCCAAGGGAAGGGTCTGGTACATCTTACCATCTTATTAACTAAATGATCAGATTTATCATCAATCATGGCAGAAAAGAACTGTGACTTTATGTTCTTTCTGAAGTGATGTAATATAAAATGCACAATATCAACTATTTGTGCAAAAAAGGTTTAACCATAAATCAGTCAAGCATGTAGACTTAATTTTCAGTTCACAAGAACTGAATATTCCATATTGGTATGCTCCATGTAGTCTGTTTTTCTGCCTTGTTTCTGAATTACCAATTTAAGTAGCTTTTTCACTGTGGCTTTTGTGTAACAGTAGTCTTGTATTTCAAAATCTGAAGTTCACCTGCTATTTTAATTCTGTTTCTAGCTTCTTTTGATTAATTCCCTAGCTCATGTATATGTGTGTTGTTGTGCATGGAATGGAGTAGTTACTACATTTGTTAAATGTTTACCTTGTTCCAGGTTCCCCAATTGTCCATTTTTACATCTTGATGACAATGCTTTGTTAATTTCTGTGTTTCATGGTAAAATTTTCATGAAAATATGTGAAAGTCAAAAAATACTAAATACCAAAATATTTTCATTGTCTTTTTTCTTTGCATTGTGTAAAAAAATGTACATCTCATATATACAAATATGTTTGTTTAAGCATAATACATCTGGAAAGAGAGAGACAAAATTAGTCACAATGTGTCCAATTTCCCTGGGTCAGTGGTTGCAGAAGTCTTACTTTCACTATGAATATATCCTTATTCACCTTTTAACTTCCACTCCCCAAATTTAATACCTTCTGTTTGTAAGCACACATCTCTGTGTACATACACATCCCATTAAAAAATTTCTATCTTAACCAACGCATTTAGCAGGAGCAATAATTTTCAGTTTGTAAGTTTCATTTTGTGAGCTAATTCGAATTCTAATGACATTTCTAATATTCTAGTTAAGTGCATGTGTGTTGGCTAGAATGCCAGCTACAGGTCAAGGGGATTCTTGCTTTGCTAAACAATAATAAAAAAATAGAGAAATGTTTGATTGAAACTGTAGAAATGTGTGTTATTGGTAAGTGGGTTATATAAGTCAGCTCGTATTTCAGCAGCTCAACTTAACTACCTATATACCGCCTTGTAAGTTACTGAAGATGAAAATATTTACTATTCCTTTATCTCTGGTTCTATGCTTACATCACTAAGTTTATTTATAGCTGTTTATCATTTCAGTATATTACTTTAGCTTTAAAGTCCTTCTGCAAAAGCCCTTTTGTTTTGTTTTTTTTTTTACTTAGTTTATTTTTATATTTTTTAATGCTGTTAAAGGAGTAATCTACAGATACGTTGGGTTGAGACATTGGGTTCTCACCTTTATTTCTTATCCATCTATATTTTGAAGTTAGTAGTCTGTATTAAGAACCAAATGGACTATGAGACAGTTAATGCCTGTCATAGGTCTATGAAGCATTTGCAAAAGAAAAAGCATGAGCTATATGGTTACATGGTATATATGCTATTTTAAAAATATTTTTAAAAAAGAGATAAATATCTCATTGCAAAATTAACAGCCACTTTATTTTTGTATTGTTTCTGGACTCCTCATAGATACAAAAACAAAACCCACCAAAAGCTGAAAAATCATCTGTTATTGAACCCCCCCTGCTGGTATCAATTAACATTTATTCTAGCCTGTATTGGGATACATGATTTTTCCTTGAAAATACAAGTTGCTAAAAAGAAAAAGAAAATTTAGAGTTTTTTAAAGCTATTTAAAGTGAATGTACTGTGATTCTGTTAAAATAGGGTCCTGATTGAAAGTGTGAGTTCTGCAGGAGCCTTACTGGTATAGTCTAAAAATCACTTAATTATGAATCACTATTTTTTTCCTACCATTGCAACTTGTTTGTTTGGTGACCTTGGCTTCATACATTAAATTCTGTGTTTATTAAATGGAAAGAGTAATATGTAGTTACAGGCTTTTACCATAGATGTTGCTGCTAATACCGAATGATCCTATAAACTTGAAAAGATTAGTGAATTATGTGACTGTAAATTGTTTCTGACAGCTCTGTATTAAAATCATTTAAAAATTTCTGATAATTATGTGATATGTCTTAGTTATTTGAGTTACTAAATGCCATGATTTTATTAGTTGAATGTAAAGCTGTTTTATGGAAAAATTAAATGCATGTATTGGGTGTAAAAAGGCAGAGCACTTTTTTGAAGCAAATGTTATAATTTGCAAATGTGTTTTTTTATGAGTTAATATGGCCAAATAATTTTCTGTAGTAGTATAAGCTCTGAAGTTGAGAACATTTCAGTTTGCCAGTTCAGAGCTTTTTTTCACATAACTTTTTATGATTGTTTACTTCTTCTCTATTGTGAAAATCTTGTAATGTGAATTGTAAGACATACAGAAAATACAAATAAGCAAAAAGTGAAGTTCTTATCTCACCACTCTGTAGCTAACCACTGTTACAACATTTTGATGCTAATCCTTCTAATTTTTGTGTGTGTGTGTTGAAGGCTCAGGCTTATACACAAGCACAGAAGTTAATTCTAAATACACGTTGGTTACTTTTTTCAGTTAAAAGTTACTTTTTGTGACATGATTTTTTAAAATTCTTTTTAGAAGTGCAGCCTTGTTCAAACAGTTCTTAAGGAGAAATGTAGTATATAAAATACATAAAAGTGGAGCTGCTTTGAATGAATGTGGCATGGAAATGTAAAGCCTTGGTGTTTGGATTTCTTCATTAGCCTGAATAATCTGTTTAGGAGCGATACCTCTGAAAAACTGTAGTGCTTACTACAGGAAGAATAGTTGGACATTACTGCTGTCTGCATTTTAAATGGCTGCAGAGTATTCCCTTAAAATGGCATTTCTGACAGCCCTGTAGATGTTCTGCTTAGAGCTCCCTTGATAGAAACCTGCCTTGAGGAATGTTGTTAGCTTACAGCCTCTAGCAACATAGCCTTTGGGATTTGTTGCAGCAATGAGCCTAGGCCACATTCTCCCTGGGCAGTTAGTTCCCTGCCAATAACTGAGACTTTCCAGCAGAGCAGGAAAGTACAGTCTAGACATTTCTTTCCAACATGGGACTTCTCTAAGGGCAGTCTTTGTACCTGAGCTCCCTGTTGGATTGGCAGACCAGAGTTGCAATGGTATGAGGATTACACAATTGTCAGACCTGCATTGAAACCTGAAAGCTTTCTCTACTTATTACTCAACTCCTGCTCCTTCTCCTCTTCATTCTTCATAGGCATTTTACACAATGACTTTCTTAACATTTTTAACTTCATGTTGGGTCTGCTTCTCAGAAAACCTGACCTGACATACATTCAGATGTGTTTGTTGTGTGTGTGTTTAACATAAATATTTTTAGGAGTTAATAGATAATATTATATATTCATGGTTTTAAAAAAGCAGAGAAATGGACCAAATGAAAAGTGAAATATTCATGCCTTCTCTAAACCCTTAGGAAACTGACTTCACATGTTCATTTTTATACTTATGTTACATTCTTACTTTGTTTATCAATTTTAGGTAGTATCTATTTCACTTTTCTGAAAGATAAGGAAATTAGTTATCTAACATTCCTTTTATCTTTCCTCTTCATCTTTTAATTTTTGTTAATTAGTGATTTTTTACCTTGTCAAGACTTTGTTTATACTTAATTATATGTCTGTAATTTAGACTGTGCTTTGACTATAAATTAATTTTAAAAATTAAAAGTCAACGTTAGCACTTGCTATAATTATGTGAATATAATTGTCCTGAACCAAGTGATTTGATTGAAACTATAAAGGAGGAATATAATTCCATATACCTTATTCTGCCAAGGAAAGTCTTCAAGTTTCCTTCTGGATGTTCAGATGTCTCTGTTCCTTGTGGCTCATGTTGTCTTCTGCAGTGGTTAAGAACACAAGCTATCTACTATGGACATACCTGTTTCATTGCGCTTTGCTTTATTGAGCTTCACTGGTGTTGCTGTGGTGGTGGTGTGTTTTTTTGTTTGTTTGTTTTTTAACCAAATTGAAGGCAAGACCCTCCACCAGCAAAACGATTATGGCTCGTTTTATTGTGAGACTTGTTTTATTACACTGGTCTGAAACCAAGCAGTGTCTCTGAGGTATGCCTCTACTTGGGGTTGAATCTCAGCATTGGTGGTTTTTGGCAATGTGATCTTGAGCAAGTTACTTAAACTCTCTGTGTGTAAGAATTCTGAACTATGAAACTGATGTAACAGTTCATATATTAGTTTTCTATTGCCATTGTAATAAATTGCCACATATTTAGTATTTTATACTTTACATTGGTCAGAAATGGATCAGTGGGAACTTGGACTAGGCTGAGTCTTTGTGTGGTCTCACAAGGCTAAAACCTGTAGGCTGGGCTAGTTCCTTTCTGACAGCTTTAAAAAGGAAACTTTCCTTGATCTTTCAAATTGTTGGCAGAAATGGTTTCCAAGTGATTGTAGGACTGAGGTCCCATTTCCTTGCTTGCTGTTAACTTGGGGGAAGTGAGTCATTCTCGGCTTCTAGAAGCTACTCACATTCTTTGATTTATGGTATCCTTCATCTAAGAATGGAGATGATTGAGAATTGAATTCCTCACCTGCTTCAAATCTCTTTTGCTCCTTCTGCTGATCCTTGATCTTTTGCTGTTCTTTGACTTTTAAGAACCCATGTGATTACATTTACACCCACCTGTATAATCTACGATAATCTTTCTATTTTAAAGTTCCTCACTCTTTGCCACATACTAAGAGACACAGGGTAACAAGATGTGAAGATCATGGGTTACCACTGTCTTGCTTACTACCACAGTCTTCCCTCTCTGATTCGCATCAGTCTTACATACAAATTACATTCACCCCATCTCAAGGTCCTCAAAGGTCTTATCCTATTACAATATCAATTCAAAGTTTAAAATCCTATCTAAATCTTACCAGCTCAAGTCCCAAATCTCATCTCTCTCATATGGAAATCAGTTAAATCAGGCATGAATGAAGCTTTCTATCTGTGGACCTGTGAAACTAAAGAAACAAGTTATTTCCTCCAAAACCACAATGGTGGGACAGCCTCAGGATGCAAGTTATAGGCATTTACGTTCAAAAAGGGATAAAATAGAAAAAAAGGAGTCACAAGCCTTCCAAAGTTTCAAAAACCAGCTGGGGAAACACAACTAGATTTCTTTAAAAAATTATTTATTTTTACTTTCCAGTTACAGCTGACATACAATATTATATTAGTTTCAGGTGTACAACATAGTAATTAGACATTTGTATAACTTACAAAGTGATCACCCCCATAAGGAACATGTACTAAATTTCAGAGCCTGGGAATACTGTGTTTTGCTGTGTATAATGCACTCCTATGTATAATGCACACCCATGTTTTTGTGCTCATTAGACACAGGATTATTATAACCATTATACCCACTGTAGGTAATCATTATACGTATGTATAATGTGCACCCTTATTTTTTCCCTCAAAAATTTGGGCAAAAAGGCTCATTACAAACTGCAAAATATGATAATACTCTGTGATTGGCATCTTTACCCTCTCCTCTGTTCTCTCTTTGGTTATTTATGTTTGTTTAATTCATATTTGGCAATTCTTGGTTGTTTGTCCATACTCATGAAAAAAAGATTAAGTTGGTCAATTTAGGTAACTGGAGTGAGGTTCTTTACTGCAGGTTTATTTTATTCAGAGGTCTCTGCCTGGACTGTAGCATGTTGTGGGCTTCTTTATTTACTCGAAGGCATGCATTCAGAAAGGAGTAAAAATTGATTAGGGGGTTAAAAAAGTTGCCCTTTTTATGTATAAGCCATAGATAATATATATACCATGCAAGCAACTATTCAGTATATCTGTATTACTAAAAATTTCACAAGTGAAGGGCGATTAGGGTGAAAATACTTTAAAAACTTCCTTGCAGAGAATCGGTAATGGAAAGAAAGCTAGAGAAATAGTGCTCTAGGTGCATGGTTGAGGAGGAGGCAGGCTGTTAAGTACTCACAAATGCCAAACTAATTATTGCTTATCTGGGGAGTGGAATGCTACTGTATTTCAAAGTGCTGCTCTGTTTTTCTTTTAGGCCTTAACACCTACCCTAGGAGCTCTCCACAGATCTGCATACTTTATTTAAAGCACTACCTTTCAACTTTAAAAACTGTGATCCAGAATATAAAACATTCTATATTGCAGTTTAGTACATACACATGAACTTATAAATACATAAATATATAACTGAGCAAAAGTTCCATAAAACAGTATATACACTCACTTTATATTTTCTAGATCATTGAAAATTATTAGTTGTAACCCATCAAAATTGTTTCAAACCTATAGTTTGAAGAACACTTACACTGGTACCTGAATTTAATCCTGAGGTGACAGCCATTGCTCTCAGCTCTTTTCTCTTTTCTCAAGGAGAGAGGGAGAGGCCTAGTTAATTAAGTCATTTGGAATGCAGTTTCTTAATTACTGATTTACTGATTTATAGCTTTGATGATACCACACCCCTACTTCCTGTTTTTTGTTTATTTTAAATTTGGATCCATTCTGAGCTTTATTGGGAAGACTCAAATTGCTATCTTGGTTACAGTTTCCTTTCCTCACTGTTTCATAATCCTATCTCATTTGTTTATATTTTCCAGGTGTCACCCAAAATTTTTGATTTGACAGTAGAGTGCTTTTTTTCTCATACATTGATGATTTGATTTATTTTCTTTGTGAGTTTGTTTAAAAAAACAGAACAAATTTCTGTCATTACCTGAAGACCAGGAGTTGCACTTGTAATCTCAGTCTGCCATCTTGAATTGGAATCCTGTGGTTTATTTAACAGTTCTAAAGTGTTATATGTTGGTGTTTTTCAGTTTTTCTAAAAGTTTATTATTGCTAAATCTGAATACAAAGCCATGATTGTTTTTAGGAATGATAATATGTTGACTGCCTATGTGACATATCTACTTACTTATAAAATCTTTAATTCCCTTTTCCACTGGTGCTAATTATAACTAATTGGGTTATGGTTAAGAGTGAGGCTGTTTCTGAAGTTGTCAGAGTTTTTTCAGTTCCATTTCTGCACTTAGTTGCTATGTACCTTTGGACAAATTACCCCATTTCTATGTACCGGTTTGCTTATTCTAAACAGGTATGGTAGTGTAGTATGTCTTACAGGGATATTCGAGAGTTGAAAATTTTTAGCCTTACTTGGTAGGCTTAAATGATTAATACATGTGGAAATTTGTTATTCCAGGAACTGGAGTGTATGACCTATGTGACTCCATGAGGTCAACAAGCAATTCACCCTTTGTGCTCCAAGGGTCTGCAAGCGATGGAGATGGTATCTGAGCCATTGTGTTCCAGGGAGGGAATGTCCTTGTTAAAGAATGGTTGATCAACAGATAAAGAAGTACTAGGAAAATCATCTCTTATCCAATTAACCGTTTTTCCAGACCCCTTCTTCTCTTTATAAAAAGGTCAGTTTGAGATGAAATGTTAAGACGGTTTTTGAGGGTACATAACCCACGTCTTCTTAGATTGCCAGCATCTGAATAAAGCACCCATAAAGATTCAATCCTTGTCTCTACTTAGTGGTTCTGGTGGTGAGAGGAATCCGCACGAATGCCAACTTTTTGGGTTTCAGGTCTTCATATAACATCATCAGTAGGTTCTTAGAAAATGTGACTTTAAGCAAAATGACATATAATGAAACCTATTTTACAAAGGCTACTTGATAGAAACAAGAGTTAAGTTCCTACACCATATTTCCAGGCACAAAAACATTTCCAAACTTCTAAATAAAGACCACATAGCACTTTTAATATTAAACATTGAAATAAATGTGAGCTATACATACATTTAAGAAAGATTAATATAAACAAGTAAGGTAATTATTTTCTAACCTATTCTTCGAGTTCAGGGTCTTGGGTGGCCAGAACCTATCCTGGCAGCTTAGGGAGCAAAGTGGGAACCAGTGTTGGACAAGACATCATTTGGTCACAGAGTTCATGAACACACACACTCACTCATTCTGGGGCCACTTAGACACTCTAGTTAACCTACTGTGCACATCTTTGGGATATGGAGAAAAAACTGGAGTACCTGGAGAAAACTGATGCAGAAATGGTGAGAAACATGCAAACTATGCACAGACAGTGGGCCCCGGCCAGAAATTGCTTGTTTTTCTTTTAATCAACATTATAAGGAAACAGTAGCATTCAAAGAAAGGACTTTGCTTTATGTACTTCACAGGGTTGTTGGGAGAATTAAATGTTAGAACATGTACAGAAAGGTCTTAGGACAGACAGTAGACATGTACTAAGCATTTAATAACTAATTTGTCCGTATCATCATCATATATACTCATCCATACATTTATGTCCTTTTACCTAAAAAGAAAAATCATATAAAGGGTTGGAAAAAAATAGTTTTAAAGTTGTAAAACCACTAAGTACAATAATTAAATGATAACATAAGGATAAAATGTTTTGTGTACTCAGAACTGTAAACCCACTTTTGCCCACCCCTGTACCTTTTATCCTCTTGAGTGGTTTTTATCTAGGCTAAATAGTTGAACCAGTACTCCTTTTTTGTTTGTTTTTAACCTATTTGATTTCTAATTCATTTTTCTTTCCTGGAATTATTAAGCTGGGAAATTGGTATAGCTAAGAATGAGTTTGCTAAATTAAAGGGAGAAACGGTGAGAGACGGAGAAACATCAGTTTGTAGAGATGAAGGGTTGTCACTTACATGGGCTTGTGGATAATGTTAGGGGTGAGGGATATAGAGTCAGACTCTTTAGAACATTGATTTCACAATTTACTGGCTATGTGTAAAGTGAAATTCTGAGATATTGTGAAGATCACATAAATTAACACATAAATTGGTCAGAAGTGTTAGCTATAAGTAGCAGTAACATTGTTGGGATTTTTAATTCAGTGTTTGATCATGTTCAGAGTTTGAGTAAGTATAAGGAGTACAGGGTTGAAATAAAGGGTATTGAAAGGGGAATGTACAACATTTCCCTCTCTCTAGAGACGGAATAGCACTTGGGACAAAGGAATTATATAGATGAATGAGTACTTCATTAATACAATAATATGTCACTCATTGGGCCTTCTAGAGTTGTTTGGGGCCACTCGTAGTCATCGCTGTGGCGACTTGTTGCTAGTTCTCTCACTTAACAGCCATTAAAAATTTTCACTCTTTAATCCCTGTTATACCTTACTTTCTGAATATCTGCTAATAGTAATTAACAGTGTTAGTCTGTTTTTAAAAATTCTTCCTTTGCAGTTGTACAAAATTTACAGTTAAAATATATACAAAACAGAGTCTTGTGTCACAGCTTAGAATATGTTGCTCACTATTTTTCCAGTTTTTGAGTATTAGAGTATGGTTATTAGTAATATCAGTATGTTTTATCTAGTTATCCTATTTGTAGCAATTATTTTTCCTGATTAAAAACCACTTTGGGTAATTCTTTAAAAAATTTTTTTAATACTCACCTGAGGACATTTTTTTCATTGCTTTTAGAGGGAGAGAGAGAGAGAGAGGGAGAGGGAGAGAGAATGAGAATGAGAATATAACATTGATTTGAAAGAGGAACATTGGTTGGTCGCCTTCCAGACATGCCTGGATTGGGAATCGAACCCTCAACCTTTGTCTGAGGGAAGATGCTCTAACCAACTGAACCACACTGGACAGGGCTTGACTAATATTTTCAATGAGTTCTGTAGATTTACATGAATTACATATTTCAGTATAGTTTTAAAATAGATTTTGCTACGTTTTGTTTACTCTTGTTCTTTAATCATGAACATTCATTGTTAATTTTGAAGTTACTTTTCAGAGACAGGTTTATTTTTGAAAATTTCTTATTGCAGAATAGCACATTGTTCAAATGACTTCAGTGCTTAATGCTGGCTAGCTGTTCATCTTTTTTATGAGATTGAACTTCCTTGGGGTAGTGTTTGAAGAAGAGTTATCTGTCTCTGATGAATTGCCAAAAGTGATTTTTTTTTTGAGAACTGTAGAACGTCTTTTGTGTTTACTGTTTGCCTGCATACTTTTCATTATCCATGAAGTGTGTGTCAACACACACTTCATATGTGTGTTGAAAACATTTTATTGTATCACTTTTAAGGCCAACTTCCTATTAGTAAAGTTGCATGAAAATTTGGCAGTTTATTACACCATATGTTCATTCATTATCCCCATGGTCCCTTGCTAAATGTGGTCCTGATTATTCTTTTTTTTACTCTGGCAATTTTGTGCATTACTGAAAGGTGTGCAGTTATTGTGTGTTATTAATTATAAGCTTGACTTCTGAAATTTAAAAACCAAAGTAACATTTTGGTTCAAGAATATTGAATGTCCCTTCTGTTTTGAAGTAGTTGCCCTGCTAAGTAGTTTAGTTTTTTGTTTCATTTGGGTAATGTGCTGTGTTGAGCTTTGGTTGTTAATTGATAGATGTAGTATCTTCCGTGAGAGCTTTTAAAATGCATAACACGTATTTCAGAAAGCAGCTGTTGCTATGGCAACTCTCGGGTCACTTGCAGCTCAGCTTACATGATTGGCTGTTAATGGAGTCTAATATGCTTGAGAAGAGAATTGAGCAAATGAAAGAGGGTTTTGAAGGAATCCTCTTAAACCTTGAAGTTTAACAGAACAGCACACAAAAATTTAACACTTATATTGCTGTTATATAGTTTTACTGGAAGTAGTTTTATGAATAATAAAAGTGAGACAGGACAGATTTGGGGGAAATTTTTTTCTAAACCTTTTTAAGAATGTTGGAGGTTTGTTTTGTCACCATTCCTCATTTTACTGTTGTCTAAAGAAACACTGTCACAGGTATTAGTTACATTCTGTATTCTACTTTCTCTAGCACCTACCTCAGAGGAGTTTATTAGGTTGAGACATGGAAGGCTGTTGATTGTGCAGCGTCAGAAAGAATGGTAAAACCAGGAATAAAGTCTGAATTAACTCTGGTTATGTGAGTTAGATTAGTCTGCTCTCTCTTGAGTTCTTAAGGTAGTGCCATGAACCTGCCTCTGTGTTAAGGGGCATGTGAATGGTGTGAAAAGAGAGGTGGGGGTGTCTACTTTGGTTTTGAGGACTCTAAACTGAGTAAAATCAAGTTTAGATAAGAACTGCCATAATCAAAATTAACATAGCCATGAAAAATGACACAGTAATATTTATTTTGAAATGATGGAGTTTTCATTAGTATCTACCTACCATCTCTTTTGTAAATGGTGCTAGAATGAGGGCAGTTTCACTAATTTTGGCAGTTAATACCAAATGTAATTATGAAGTTTAAAATTCAGATATAATATATTAAAATAAGCTAATATCACCTTGACAGTCATGTCAGCTGGTTAGTTCAGCTAGTGTAGGAAATAAGATTCAGACATGTAGCTTATTTTAAGTATCTGCTGTTTTCTACATAGAGCTTTAAAAATACTGATTATGGTGGTGGTGTTAAATTGATACATTAAGTAAGTTATAGCTATGTTGGTATGTATAGTTATATTAGATTGTTTGATTTTCCTAGGAAAAATAACATGAAAAAATTATTCATTGTTTACTGGCACCCTAAATTACCTTTGGTGTATTATTTCCTTTATTAAGGGAATGCTTTGAGATGTTAAAATCTTTTTATAATAGATTACATACAGATAGAGGTAGGGCATCCCCATTATTTTTTTTTTTTGACAAAACACTTCAGAAATTCAATAAATGCCTTTTGAACACTAAAATTTGTAAGTCCATTATCAGTATGACCTTTCAAAATACTTTTAAAAATTACTTTGTTTTAAATGATAGTGTCGGTGTGACCTAGTGATCTTGGTCTGCCTGGGGCAGTTCTGGTAGTACTGGATTATTCTGTTAACTAATGTAATTATTAATAGCATTCCTATTTTGTATTTAATACCAGGAAATTTAAAGAAAATTTAGAAAATCGCATAAACATGTAACTTGACAGCCACTATTCAAATTTTACATATGAACATTTTCTTTTTAGTGTTTTTTTTGTGCACATGAGTGCATATAAAATATCTGTTGTAGAGGTCATCTTTTATATTTTTTAAGTCATTTCTAGGTTTTTGTTTGTTTTTGCTATTACAAATAGTTCAGGACAAGTGGACACCTTTCCATTTACATATATTCACAATTTTTATTTAGGGACATAAAAGTATTGATATTTTTAAATTTTAGATCATTGATATTTACAGGTCTTGATGTGTATTTGTTGCTTTCTAGAAGAACTTGTAATGTTTTTGACTCTGAAATTATCTTAACTTTATTTGTTGGACCACAAGTACTGAGAGTTGAATTAATCCTGTCCTCAGTTTATGGCACATTGTTATTGGTTTTGCTTCCATCTTATTTTCTTTTTTCTGCAGTATTCATTCTTTCCTCCCATAGCTGTTCATTTAACATGCTTAAGATACACATGTATTTGTATGCAAAAGATCCGTTCATGTTCTCTATTTTTTTTTTTCAATCTAATGGCGTCTTAGTATTACATACTATGCATCTTCCATGTTTCACTTAACCATTACTCCAATGAGGTAATGTAGGTGGTGTGTCTGGAAAAAGTCTAACCATTGTTAATGTAACGAGAATGGTTTCTGCCACATCGATGTAAGCTGGCAGCCAGGGGGAGTGGACTGGAATGTTCATGCGTGAACAAACAACTTCACTGTACTAGTCAGTGGGGACGGTAGATGCTGTTAAGTGAACAGGTGTACTGTATTGTCATCACATTCAAAATGACTGAGCGAGTAGAGAAACAAATCTGCATCAGATTTTGCATTAAGCTGGCACATTCCTCCGAGGAAACTGTTCCAGTGGGTTCAGAAGGCCACAGCTATGGACAACTGGTGATTGGCAGGTTCATACACACCTGCTATGCAGAGTTTTTTGGTGAAACAGCTAATCACCTAGGTGACTTAGCCCCTTACAGCCCAGATTTGTTGCTCTGTGACTTCTGGCTTTTCTCAAAACTGAAATCATCTTTGAAAGGGAAGAGATTTCAGACCATCAACGAGATTCAGGAAAAATGCGTTAAGGCAGCTGATGGTGATTGGGAGAACTGTGTGAGGTCCCAAGGTGGCTACTTTGAAGGAGACTGAGACATCATTGTTCTATATACAGTGTTTCTTATATCTTGCATCTTCTTCAGTAAATGTCTCTTTTCCATAGGATGTGGCTGGATACCTTCTGGACAGACCTTGTATGTTGTAATTTCCCTAGCTGTCTACTATCACAAGCAATGCTAAAAAGAACATTTTCATACATATCCTCTTATCGGTATATATTTAGGAGTTGTATTCTTGGGTTAAAGTATGCATTTACCCAGTTTCACTAACTCTTCCGAATAGTTGCACCAGTGTGTACCGCCACCAGGAGAACATGAAAATTCCTGTATCTTCACTACAGCTAAATTCCAATAACCGGTGTGATCATTCCTATCAAAATTAGTAGGAAAGGTAGAGAGATTTTTTTGATCTAGCTGACTACCTTCAGGCTCTCTGACTGTAATTGTTTTCCAGGCACTTCTCTTCCAATCTTTCCAGGGTTGTAGCGCTACAGTGTTTTGCCAGGTGGGACAGGGAAGTGGTTAAGGGCATGTACTCTGGATCTAGTCAGCTTGGGGTTGAATCCTGTCTCTTATGTTCAGTAATAATGTGATCCTGGGCTTATTTAACTACTGGATACTTCATTTTTGTAATTTGTAAAATGACGTTAAGAGGAGTTTTCCACCCTTGTGATGATTAAATTTGTGAATGTGTGTATAGTGTTAGAATAGTGGCTGGCATATAGTAAATGCTATGTAAAAGTGAGTTACTGTTACGAAACTTAAAAAAAAAACAGCTAGAATTAGAATGGAATTGCATTGAATTGCATTTGAGGGAGAAATTACAGCCTAAGTTGCCCCATCCAAAGCTTGGAATGGCTCTGAATTGATCAAAACTTTTAATGTATTTTAATAAAATTAGATTTTCTTTTTTCTTTTTTTTTTTTATAGTACTTGTTCTTGCTCACTAGTTCTTAATCAGGGGCAATTTTGTCCTCTCAGGACCATTTGCATTATCTGAGGACATTTATTTTGACAATTTGGGAGATCCTGCTGAATTTAGTTGTAAAAGGCCAGGAATTCTACTAACCATTCCACAATGCACAGGCTAGCCTCCACAACAAAATTATGCAGCTCAATAAAATGAATAATGTTGAGGATGAGAAACCTTTTATAGATATATGGCTTTTGTTGCCATTGTGAACCGTATTTAAATCTTTTCTTTATTTTTTAAAATTAAATTTATTGAGGTGACATTGGTTAATAGGGTCATATAGGTTTCAAGGGTACATTATTATGATACATGATTTGTATATTGTATTGTGTGCCCACCATGCAAAGTCAAATCATCTGTCACCATATGTTTGGCCCCTTTTGCCATTTACTACCCTCCCCACCTTCTTCCTTCTGGTAACCACCATACATGTTGTCCATGCCTCTGAGTTTGTTTTATATTCCACATATGAGTGAAATGATAGGGTTCTTAGCTTTTTTGACTGACTGAGTCTTGCTTAGCATAATATTCTTGGTCCATCCATGTTGTCACAAACAGCATTATACTATATTTCATCTTATGGATGAGTAGTATTTCATAGTTTATATGTACCATATGGTTTAATATCCAATCCTCTATCGAAGGACACTGGTTGTCTTCATGTCTTGGCCAGCATGAATAATGTTGCAGTGAACATAGGGGTGCATATATCTTTGTGAATAAATGTTTTGAGTTTTGGTGTTTTTGGTTTTTTTTTTTTAAGATTCTTACTTTTAGACAGAGAGGAAAGAGAGGAAGAGAAACAATGTGTGGCTACCTCTCACGCACCCACAACTGGGAATCTGGCCCACAACCCAGGCCATGTGCCCTCCTGACTAGGAATCAAACCAGAGACCCTTTGGTTCACAGGCTGGGGCTCAATCCACTGAGCCACACCAGCCAGGGCAATGTTTCAGTATTTTGGGTACATATCAGAAGAGGGATTGCTGGGTCATGTGGTAACTCTTAAGTTTTTGCGGAACCACCAAACTGTTTTCCACAGTTGTTGTACCAGTTTACATTCCCACCAGAGTGAAAAGAGGTTCATTTTTCTCCACAGCCTTACTTCTGTTTTGTTGATAATAGCCGCTTACAGGTGAGAGAACTGTAGTTTTTATTTGCATTGCCCTGATAATGCAGTTGAGCATCTTTTAAAATTTTTTTTTATTATAGTTAATTGATTATGCTATTACAGTTGTCTCAATTCCCCCCCCTTCACTCCCCTCCACCCCGCACACCTTCTCCCACCCACATTCCCCACATTAGTTCATGTCCATGTGTCAGTTCTTTAGCTTCTACATTTCCCATACTGTTCTTACCCTCCCCATCTATTTTCTACCTACCATCTATGCTACTTATTCTCTGTACCTTCCTCCCCCCTCCCATTCCTCTGATGCTAACCATTCATGTGATCTCCATTTCTGTGGTTCTGTTCCTGTTCTAGTTGTTTGCTTAGTTTGTTTTTGTTTTTGGTTTTTTGGGTTTTTTTTTAAATTTTATTTATTTATTTTTAGAGAGGGAAGGGAGGGAGGGAGGGGGAGAGAGAGAGAGGGAGAGGGAGAGGGAGAGAGGGAGAGAGGGAGAGAGGGAGAAACGTCAATGTGTGGTTGCTGGGGGTTATGGCCTGCAACCCAGGCATGTACCCTGGCTGGGAATTGAACCTGGGACACTTTGGTTCCCAGCCCACGCTCAATCCACTGAGCTACACCAGCCAGGGCTGTTTTTGTTTTAAGTGTGGTGGTTAATAATTGTGAGTTTTCTATCATTTTACTGTGCATGTTTTTTGTCTTTTTCTTAGATAAGTCCAACATTTCATGTAATAAGGGCTTGGTGATGATGAACTCCTTCAGCTTGACCTTATCTGAGAAGCACTGTTATCTGCCCTTCCATTCTAAATGAAAGCTTTTCTGGATAGAGCAATCTTGGATGTAGGTCCTTGCCTTCCATGGCTTGGAATACGTCTTTCCAGGCCCTTCTTGCCTGTGACCTTTCTTTTGAAAAATCAGCAGTTTTATGGGCACTCCTTTGTAGGTAACTATCTCCTTTTTTGTCTTGCTGCTTCTAGGATTCTCTCCTTCATTTTAATCTTCAGTAATGTAATTATGATGTGCCAGTCCCCAGGTTGTGACACTGTATGTGGGGGAGGGGCCAGAGGGAACAATAATGCTTCCTTTACTCTGCCTGATTTCAGTCACTTCCGCCAGTTCCCCCAAACAAACTGGGCCCTTCTGGTGCTGATTCCCCTGTGGGTGGCTTTGTGTACGTTCTAGGACCCTGTGGGTCTCTCCAAGGAACTCTCCTGTGAGGCTGGGAGTTTTCTTCCACCCCTGCAACTCCCACACATTTTTTCAGTCAGAGGTTTTGAGGCTTTACTTCCTTGTACTGGAACCCTAGGTTGTGGTCTATGTCACTCCCCAGCTGTTCTGCCTGGTTTATCCGCAAGCAAATGTGGGACTGCCTTCTCCGCCAGCTGCTGCTTTTCTCAAGTTGTCTCTGCCCTGGCTGCCTGTCTCCACCCCTCCTACCGATCTGGATGAATGTTTTTTTAACTCTGGTTGTTGGTCTTCCATTCAGTTTGATTTTCTGCCAGTTCTGGTTGTTTTTTGTTGTTGAATTTGTTGTTGTTCTTCTTCTGGTTGTAGGAGGAGGCCCAGTGTATCTGCCTACGCCTCTATCTTGGCCAGAAGTCCTAGAAGCCTAAAATAGGCAAGATGTTGAGGAGGAGTCAAGGCCGATCTTAGGGCTTCTGATTTTCCAGCTTAGGTGACAAGATGATTTCATTATTTGAGGTGAATAATTTGGAGGAAAAACATAATAGTAAAATTTAATTTTATTAAATCAGTTTTATTTTTTGAAAAACAGAGAAGTGGGGCACTATTAAGAAACTCAGTTTAAGATAGGAATGTCACAAAAAAGTCACAGTTTTGCATCTGAAAAAGTGTATATGGAAAGGATAATAAAGTCAGATCTGAAATAAAGATTCTGGAGTCATCTCTGTGACTTCTGTGGTGTTTAAAAACCATAGTCTTTTGAAAGGTTACTGTAGTGCAGAGATCTGTGTTTTTATTATTATGAGCTTTTTGTTAAGGAAATTTTAAAGCATAAACAAAACTAGATGTATGGAGTTGGCTAAAAAATTCATTCGGTTTCTCCCATAAGATGGCTCTAGTAACACTTAGTTGTCTCAAACTTCATTCAAAACAATTTTGTTAGATTGTACTATGACAACTGTCATACCAGTATGCATTTGTAAAAAACCATAAAAATTGATGAATTTTTGTGTAGCTATTTTCATATTGAGGATGGAAGAAAATACACAATATTTTTGGCATGTTACTATTTCAAGAAAGGTAAAATTGCAGCTGAAATGCAAAAAAAAAAGATTGTGCAGTGTATGGAGAAGAGAAGGTGCTGCGACTGATCGAACATGTCAGAAGTGGTTTGCAAAGTTTCATGCTGGAGATTTCTTGCTGGGCGATGCTCCATGATCAGGTAGGTCAGCCAAAGTTGATAGCAATCAAATTGAGACATTAATTGGGAACATTCAACCTCATACCATTTGGGAGATAGTCGACATACTCAAAATATTCAAATGAATAAAATTGTTGGTGACAATAAAGGATGTGTTTTTTTATTTTTAAGATTTTGTTTATTTATTTATTTTATTTTTGGTTCACAGACCAACACTCAACCACTGAGCCACACCAGCCAGAGCCAAAGATGTGTCTTTTGTTTTTCGGAAAAACTAAACGATTTTTTTGGCCAACCCATTAATTGTATAGTAAATCCCTATATAACTGTTATCCATGTTCAACAGTTATCAACTCATGGCTAATATTGTTTCATCTGCACACCTTGAATCCTTTATTCATTTCCCTGGTATATTATTTCATCTGTAAATATTTTAGTGTGTATCTGTAAAAGATAACAGTAAGAAATATTAAGTTGTCAATAATTTCATAATATTATAAAATGTTTTCTACTTTATTTGAAAGAGTAGTTTCACCTGAGAATTAGGATTAAAGTGACATTTTAAAAAACACTATAGGAAGGAATGGAAAGTGATATGGAAACTGTGCTTTTTTGTGAGTTGCTTCTGTAGGAAGGAAAGTGGAGTGTGGTACCTAGTGAGGCTATGAGCTGTAGTTTTCATATTTTTCAGTGATAGATGGGACACTTGAGTCATTTGTAGACTTAGGGAAAAAGCTAGTAGAAAATGAAATATTGACATGGGGAGGAAGGACCAAAAGCAAGGGGAAGGACACTATTTTCTGAGATAATATTGAAGGACAAAGAATAAGTGAGGTAGAGACAATACATCAAACCAGGTAGTTTGTAACTAGTAATCTCTTTTTTAAAAAAAATGAAGTTTGAGGGTAGAAGTTGCCTATACAAAAGGGTTTTAGTGAAAATTTTTAGACTACTTGTTGAAAACAATGGGAGAGGGATCCCAACATGAACATAAAGAAAGATTTCTTCAGTGGGATTAAGATTCTGCCTGATATTGGAGACCAAAATTTAGGGTGGTATCAATTTTCATGTCTCTGTGATCCTTTTTCCAACACTGTTTAATAGCTTGGATGTTTAAGAGAAGATAGTTTGTGCAACTATTTTAGGCTTAGACTTTCATGCAAGACAGACCCTACAGAAGGACCAGAGATAAAAAGTGTTGGTGAGGAAGTGGTTTAGGAGATCATTCATGTGTAGGCACACTGAGGAGATAATGAAAGGACAGGTGGCCAATGTAAGGAGTAAGTGCTAGGCTGTGATTGAGGAACAGATATAAAGATAGTGTGGGCACAAGAGAGCTGTGAACATCGAAAGATTTGGTTACGTTGGCTGTCAGAGTTGGTTGCTAAATTACAAAGGATGTGTGTGAAGGTCATTGGACTTGAAAAGGTTCAATAAACTTGAGACTTGGGTTGTAGATAGACATTGCCCATGATGATAGGACTTATGGTAAGGAAGAAATCTGACCAAGGTGCAAATATCTTCACCAAATGTGAAGAGCAGTGGTTAGGAAGTGAGCAGGTGATACTCATGAATAATATTAAAGGGTAAATGTGAAGAGCAGTGGTTAGGAAGTGAGTAGATGGTACTCATGAATAATATTATAGGGTGGTATACAGATGGAGTAAATAAGGGACAATAGGTAACTAAGAGAATTCAGAGTACGGGAGAATATTTCACGTAGTTTTCAGCTATGTTCCAGGTAGCTGAGATGTTTCTATATGAAGATGTCCCAGACCATGGCCTTGATGTAAAGCTCAAAATAGGTAGAAATATAAAACAAGGCATTTTGTGAATAGGTGCCATGTATGGCATGGGTAGTAATATTTTGTGAAACTTTGGAAGAAAAAATTTATCACTTAGTTCTGTGACTGATACATTTGAAATGTTAAGAGGTTATAGAAATGGAAGAAGAGGAATGGAGGTGGGTTTAGGTGAACTGGAGGTATAGAAAAGTGTGAACACTGGCAATTGGGGCTGATGAAGACAATGAAACTTACCATTTTACGTATAATAGAGCATGGGGTTGGAGTAGTAGAAGAAAGGTAGTGAGTTATGTACCAGAAAACCTCACCTTTATATGTTTAGCCTTTTCACCAGATTCTCTCAAGTGAAACGTAGCTCTCATAAGAATATGCCTTATAGACCTTTTGTGGTTGGGGAGATAAAAAATATAGCCCTGAGCAGTGAAATCAAGGGAGACTTGAATATAATTTAGGTTTGCCATTCATATAGTTAAGTGTTTTGGGAATTAATGCAAAACATTAGTTGTCCCAGACACTTAATACATGGAATCACTTATACTGTACAGGTTTTAGTTGAGTTTTTGTTGTTGTCTCTAGAGTATCTAATGTTTAAAAAGAGCACGTGACAGAAATGCTGCATGTTTGTAAGAACTGAGACATAAGAAATGACTCTAGCAAACTGGTAATTAAATATAATACTCTGCATTAAACCAGATCATTATGTGAAACTATATTAAGCTGCAACAATGATAATATCCTACAATTTTGTATTTACTACAATAGTGTTTGCACTTTCACTAATTCCCTGAATTACTACTATTGAAGCTAGGGAGTATGGCATTGGGAAACACTGGAGACATAAAGAGGAGAAACCTGATCAGGGACATCTCTGGAGTATATTTAATCAAGATGATTGCCTGGGGCAGCTGGCAAGTATGGTGTTCCAGTGAGCAGTCATGGAACAGTGTGGTTATAATTGTTCTGAGACTTATATATACACTTCACATAACTTTCTGCTCCAGCCCCCATTTCACAGCCAGTGGATTCTGAAAAGCCTTCTATTGGAATATTCTAGGCCATTTTGCAGTCTCTGCTAAAGTTTTATTCTCTTCAAGTTAATTTTCTTCTAATTATGGAACATAGTTTTTATTTAACAGTAAATATACAAGTGTATAAACTACAGTTTCATATTATAACACCAAATTATATTGACCTAGCCTGAAATTACTAAGTTAACATTCTTTGGGACTCATGGTTTATTGATCAGCACATTGCTGTGGTGTGATCATGGGCTATACAATTTAAATGATCCAAAATTGAAACAGTGTAATATAAAAAATTGTGTCTAATATTTGGGTGTTCAGAGTTTGATAGAAGACTCTCTTAAAGTAAAAAAAATATTAAGAATGACATTTCTAAGTTGGTGTGCCTTATGAATTGTAAACTGCATCATTGCCACATGGCCATATATCATTTAAGGAAACAAATACCTTCCCTCATTGTCATGAGTAAACACTCTGCTCCACCCTTATACCTTGGCCATTACACTTGCACAATTAACAAAACTCATACTATACTATTAACTAAGATTCAGACCTTACTAAATTTTATCAGTTGTCCCAGTGATGTCCATTTTCTGATCCAGGATTCATTCTAGAATTACACATTACATTTAGTTGTCATGTCTTTCTTCTAACCAGGCAGAGTTCCTCAGTTTTTTCTCAGTCTTTCATGCCCTTGACACTTTTGAAGAATTCTGGCCAGTTATTTTGTAGAATGTCCTTCTGTTTGGGTTTATGTAATTATCCTTGTGATTATATTCAGATTTTTGTTTTTGGCAAGAATACCACAGAACTGAAGTTATACTGTCCATACCAGGAGGACTAATTATTGGTGTTAACTATGATTTCTTCATTAGGGGAGGTCTGTGGCTTTCTCCAATATAATACAATCATACCTCAGCACTTTTTGGCTTTCCAACTTGTTCAAATCCTGTGCTCATTGCATTTTGACAAGAAAAAAATGTTTTAGGACTCGGTGCATTTGCTAGAACTTGTATGAGTCAGTTACCATGCCACAGGAGAAAATGCGGCATTGTTGGTACTCATGAGTTTTGGTACTCTCATGAGTTCCAGAATGAATTAACGAGGGAGTAACGAAGCACCACTGTATTACTATTTTGCTCTTTGTAATTAATTTGCTCTTTGTACTAATTTGCTCTTTGTAAGAATGTGGTTTGGCCACATTCTTTGAAGTTTAGTCATAAGGATTTATTAAGAACCTATATCTTTCTGAGCATGGTCCTATAAAATTTGTTTATGCACAGCTCCATCAAACTTAATAGACACATATTCTTTATATCAAGAAACTTAAAAGTCTACCTATCATGGATTCTGTATTTTTTTCTGTCTTACTGATTGTTAAGTTCCTTAAGAGCAGGCTCTTATAATCTAAAACATTTTTGCATACAAACATGTCTAACATTGTCTTGCATTTATGATTAGATTTTAAGTACCTCTCCTAGAGCAAGGGACATAAAGGAAAGAATAAACAAATGGGACCTCATCAAAATAAAAAGCTTTTGCATAGCTAAAGAAAACAGTATCAAAATAAAAAGAGAACCAACTGTATGGGAAAACATATTTGCCAATGATACCTCAGACAAGGGTTTAATCTTCAAAATATATAAAGAATTTACACGACTTCACTCTAAGAACAACAAGCAACTCAATTAAAAAATGGGCAAAGGACTTGAACAGACACTTCTCCAAGTAGGACATACAGAAGATCCAAAGACACATGAAACAATGTTCAATATCTCTAGCTGTCAGAGAGATGCAAATTAAAACCACAATGAGATACCACTTCACACCAGTCAGAATGGCCATCATAAACAAACAAGTGTTGGAGAGGTTGTGGAGAAAAGGGGACCCTAGTGCACTGTTGGTGGGACTGCAGACTGGTACAACCGCTGTGGAAAGCAGTATGGAACTTCCTCAGAAAACTAGAAATGGATCTGCCTTTTGACCCTGTGATTCCGCTGCTCGGACTCTATCCTAAGAACACTAAAACACCAATGCAAAAGAACCTTTGCACCCCGATGTTCATAGCAGCACAATTTACAATAGCTAGATGCTGGAAGCAACCTAGATGCCCACCAGTAAATGAATGGATCAAAAAACTATGGTACATTTACACAATGGAATTCTATGCAGCAGAA
The DNA here is from genome assembly GCF_004126475.2 of Phyllostomus discolor. Classification (NCBI taxonomy): domain Eukaryota; kingdom Metazoa; phylum Chordata; class Mammalia; order Chiroptera; family Phyllostomidae; genus Phyllostomus; species Phyllostomus discolor. The sequence goes on along the minus strand of NC_040909.2, from coordinate 33,170,627 downwards.
AGAAAGAAGGAGCTCCTACCCTTTGTAACAGCATGGATGGAGCTGGAAAGCATTATGCTAAGTGAAACAAGCCAGGTAGTGAAAGACAAATACCATATGATCTCACCTTTAACAGGAACCTAAACAACAAAGCAAAGAAACAAGCAAAATATAACCAAAGACACTGAAATAGAGGACAGTCTGACAGTGACCAGAGGGGGAGAAGAGGGAATTTCAGAGGAGAATGGGAAGGGTTTACAGGAACAAATTTAAAGGATACATGGACAAAAACTAGGGGGAGGGTGGTAATGGGAGGGAAGTGGGGAAGGTTGGGTGGGTGGGCTGGAATGGGAGTAAAAGGGAGAAAACTGTACTTGAACAATGATTAAAATGAAAAAAATAAATAAAATTTAAGGACAAAAAAATAAGATTTTAAGTACCAGTGGAGGTATGAAATGGCACCAAAAGAAGATGGTTTTGGCTTTTTAAGTTTGCGTTAAGATATTTCAGAATATCTCTTGGGGACTACAGATTTATCCCTAATTAAGGGAACAGAAATGTGCACAATGCACTGAGAAAGGTTTTTAATGCTGTTCTTTTTCAAAATTAGAATTAGTAGTACAGATCCAGTTTTGCAAATAAATATTTAACAAACAGTTAATAAAAGATGGCGATAGTGATTCTATGAAAAGATAAAACTTCAGCCATAAATCATGGGGAAATGTTAATTTTTGTTTCTGGAAAGCTTTAATTAATGGATTAATATATTCACACATATTTTAAGGGATATTGGGAAAAAAAGTTGGCCTTCAGTGATGTTTTCTTCATCAGATTAAGAAAATTCACCCTCTGTGTTTTTGTTAAATTTCATAATTTTTTCTAGGATTGTGGTAAGGTAATAGTTGAAATAATTGTTATATGAAAATTGTTGGACTATACAAACTTTATTATTGATAAGGTGTTTTTTTAAAGGACATTCTCCCATAAGTTTAAATTTTTTTCAGAAACTCTTTAACATGTTTATTTGCTTTAGGCAAAGGGCATATTTGGAATATGGTTCCTTCTGTGCAGTCATTAAACTGGTGACATATATTTCTTTATGAAGCTCTTAGACAGTTCTTATTTGTGTAAATAGGTATGTTCATTAGGAAAATATCTCAAAGGGTATAGTGATCAGCTGGGAGAAGTTAAGTGGTGGTGGTATTTGAATATTGGAAAAACTGTAATTTTGTCAGTTTTCTATTTGCAAGTATTCTTTCAAATATTTAGTGTAGGGTGATTTAATATAGACAACTTAATTTCTTTGGGGTTCATTTTTACTTTTTGGCATTTTAAACACTTTAAATTTAGTGCAGGCCAATCAATAACATTTGTGATCAATGAGTTGTATTATCTAATATAGTATAAGAATAGTTTTTAGGGCTTTAAATTTAAATTAATTTATTTAAATTTAAGCTTTTCTCTTAAAATGTTAATGAATTATGTCTGTAATTCTTTTCAAATGTTTAATTTAGTTGGATTAGTAATAGAGATATAAATGAATGTCTTGACTCTGCCACAGGTCCACGTATTACATTCCTGTAGTCTTTGAACTTTAATTATTGTTTTCCAACCTGTTCTGGTCTTGATACAATACTTTATATTCACTTTCCTCTTGGTTCTACTTTGTGATTATGATTTTGTTCCTGTTTGTTAGATTTGTTATTTCGCATCTGACTACTTATTCTGTTCTGTCATCAAAGCTCTAGTTCGGATTCTCTTAGGTTTTTCTCCCTTCTTCACAATAGTACTTAGGTGGACACTTATACACAGTGTATATTACTTTGGCCAGGAGTGAATATTCTTCACCAGAGAGGAACCAGGGGTAGATCCTACTGTTATCTGACTTCTTCTTTTTTTTTTTTTTTTTAAGATTTTATTTATTTATTTTTAGAGAGGGAAGGTAGGGAGATAGAGAGAGAGAGAAACATCAATGTGCGGTTGCTGGGGGTCATGGCCTGCAACCCAGGCATGTACCCTAACTGGGAATTGAACATGAGACACTTTGGTTCACAGCCCGAGTTCAATCCACTGAGCTATGCCAGCCAGGGCCCTAATCTGACTTCCTTTGTAGCCTTAGCATTTTACAGATTTCCAGAAGTGAGAAATTTCAGTTAAATTAAAAGGTAAATCACATAATTTACTTTTTGTAGTTAGAAATTATGAGGAAAAGATTCCATGCACAATAGTATTAAAAACTCTCTATTAATGTTAATGGCAACATATGTCTTTATGTTTACACTTGGTAATTATTCGACCAGGTAGTAGACAATTCCATAGGAACAGAATGGGAAGACAGTTTTTCCTAAAAGATCATACAGTCTCTTGAAGAGCTTAGAAATGTGAATTAATCACTGGAAATATGTGACAATTGCTGTGAATTTAAAACTGCTTTAAAAAATAAAGTTTATTTTAAAAAGTCAACATGAAGTTGAATCATAAAAGGTAACTGAATGAAATTTGTAACACTACTATTCATGAAACAATATTATATGCACCTACACAATATTTTGCAAAAATACTTTGAGTAGTCTGTACCACTCAAATGAGTGTAAATGTGAGACCTAACTCTGCCTAGATTTCAGGAAGGTTGGAGCTTTCCAGTTGTTTCAGGAAGAGGGGCGTATGGGCCATAAGGTAGTATGTACAACATCACAGAAGCAGAAGAGAGTTGGTTTTGTACAGGAAATAACAAGCACTTTGGAATTAGAGTAGAGCAATGAAAGAGGTATTAATGTGGAAGATGAGATTCTGGAGAGCATTTAGGTTCTAGGTGCCATTTCGTGATGGAGTTTATGATAAAATTAGGATAGTACTGAATGTAAAATGTGACCAGATATGAAGATGATATGGAGGCAGAATTTTGGGGGAAAGCTAGAATGCGTTTATCATGGAGTTTTCAGAGGTTAATGTGTAAAGTTTGGAGGAAAGATTGATCAATACCAAAAAACTGATAGCTTTCTTCAAGAGAGAGTCTTATTTTGGCTTGTCATTTTCTTTAAGTCCAGGGACATTCATCTGTGTTGTGGGATTGCATGTGTGTATAAGATCATTTATGGGGGTTTTTCCAGATTTAACTCTCCTCCATTTTAATAAATGCTACTCCTTCAACTCACCTCCTAATGACTGCTTAGCTTCCATCTTTCCCCCATCACCAGCTTTAAGTGTCACTGCTAAATGAGTCATGACCAGTGAGAATGCAACCCTCAACAGTTTTTGGTTTTCTTTTAAACAGAAAAGCTACAAACTTTGGTCAGTTTATTAACTCGACTTTGGATTTTGTATCCTCTGCTTTTATGTATTTATATGCACATACTTTGTTAATTCAACACAGTATGCCTATTAGGTTTTAGGCATTAATAATATAGCTATGAAAAGACAAATACTTGCCTTTGTAGAGCTGACATTATTTTATGTTTTTATCTATTCCTTCCAGCAGTAGGCTAGGAGTTAATATTTACTAAAAAGTTACATTCTCCCAATTACTCCTCTTAACAATCATATTAAATATGGTTCTTCCTCTATTACTACTTTTTGAGGGATGGGAATACTGAGGCATGGTGTGTTACAGCGTTAGAAAACATATCTGTTCTAAGAGCCTAGACAGTGTGGCTTTAGACCCAAACTCCTAAACCACTCTGATATATATCATTTTGATTTTGAGGTCATATTACCCCAAAAGTTTTAAGAAGGATAGCTTTTTATAATATGTTATTAGAAGAGAAAGATCAAAATAACAAGCAACCTATGTTTTCGGTGAAATTATAATTTTTGTCCCATTGAACATGTAATTCAGTTTTTGCATAAATTATCTTCTTGTGTATTTAATATTTGAGATTTTCTAGATTAATGTTTCAAAAGTTTACTACTTCTATTTCTTGTTTCTTAATGTTGCCCATTTATTATTTGGGCCATTTTGTAATGTGAATTGCTATATAACTTGGAGGATCTAACTCTACTTGGGCATTCTTTTTATTCACTAAAAGAGCTAGAAAATCTTTCTCATATATAAGCTAATTTTTAAAAAAGATTTTATTTATTTTTAGAGAGAGGTGAAGGGTCGAGAAAGAGAGGGAGCGAAACATCAATGCATGGTTGCCTGTCCCACACTCTCTACTGGGGACCTGGCCCGCAACCCAGGCATGTGCCCTGACTAGGAATCCAACCAGCAACCCTTTGGTTTACAGTCCGGCACTCAATCCAGTGAGCCACACCAGCCAGGGCTATAAGCTAAATTTTAATAGGAATAGTGTTTGGAACTTTGCTTTCTTGATACAATGCTACTTAAATTTTGTATAGTATAAAGGATGTATATTCGTGTGTGTTATATTAGACAAATATTTTCTCTTACTATGCTTAATTTGATATCATAACATTGGTAACAGAATTATAATTCTAGTGAAAATAATAAATGAGTATATTAGTTTAATGTAGTTACAGAGTAGTACTTACTGAAATTATTGAAAAGCAGTTTAAAAAAAGCAGTTTTAAAAGTAATGCCATTGTCATTTTAATAGTTGCTTTGCTTAGCAAATCATGTGGTACCTCAGTCATCTACCTGTGCATGTGTGTATATTCACAGCTAAGAGATTCTTTAAGATAACTCATGTGATATTTAGAAATGATACAGAGAGGGGCCTGAATTAATGAGGTTATATTATATGTCTACTTAAAGAGTGGATTTGTCTGATTAAAGAATAGGACCTTGTACTTCACAAGTGAAACTGCATGTAATTGGAAATAAACTATGCTTCAGATACTGGTATTTAACCCCTTGTTTTTGATTCAGTTAATAAGAATTTATAAAACAGGATGTTGTGCTAGGAAATGAGCAGACTACTAGTTAATTCTGCATTTTATTTTTCCCCCCTCTCATTTGTGGCAGAATACATGATAAACAGATGGGGGTACTGCATGTTTAAGCAGACAGGGAGGGCATTGTGCTTCTGTTTCTTTGTTTACACATGCACTCTTGCACACTCATGCTTCAATCTACATGAAATCATAAAATTGTCTAGGGAAAAATAAGTCAAGAATAAATTATCATCTGCTGAAAATGTTGATCTGTTGATAAATTGTTTTTTTTTGAAGACTGAATGTTTAAGATAGTTTTAGGATCACAGCAAAATTGAACACATGATATGGAGACTTCCATATTTCCTTACCCCACACACATGCAGCCATCCCCACTATGAACGTCATATACCAGCGTAGTACATCTGTTCAGCTGATAAACCTTCACTGGCATGTTGTAAACACCCGAAGTCCAGAGTTTACATTAGGGTTCACTTTTGGTGTTGTAACATTCTATAGGTTTTGGTAATGTACAAATGACATGCGTTTATCATTATAGCACCATACAGAAAAGTTTCACTGCCTTAAAAATTTTTTGTGCTCCATGTATTCATCTTATCCTTCCTAGCCCCTAACCCATGACAATTGCTAATCTTTTTTTACTCTTACTGTGTTTATAGTTTTGCTTTTTCCAGAATGCCATGTTGTTGAAATCATATAGAATGTAGCTGTTTCAGATTGGCGTCTTTAGTAATATGCATTTGAACATCCTGCATCTCTTTTTATTGCTTGATAGCTCATTTCTTTTTAGTGCTGAGAAATACTTTATTGTCATATATACCACAGTTTGTTTATTCGTTCATGTACTAAAGTACATCTTGGATGCTTTCAAGTTTTGGCAATTATGAACAAAGCTACTACTACTATAAGTGTTTCTATGAATTTTTTTATTGGACATAAGTTTTCATTTCCTTTGGGTAAATACTAAGGAGTGGATTGCTGGATTATATGTTAAGAGTTTCCTTAGTTTTGCAAAACATTGCCAGACTGTCTTCCAAAGTTCCCGTACCATTTTGCATTCCCACCAGTAATGTAATAGAGTTCCTGTTGCTTTGCATCCTCAACATTATTTGGTTTTCTTAGTATTCTGGATTTTCATAATTCTAATAGGTGTATAGAGGTATTGTTGTTTTTTTAATTTGCAATTCACTAATGATATGATATTGAGTATTTTTTCATATGCTTATCTGCCATTTGTATATCATCGTTAGTGAGGTGTTGATTCAGGCCTTTAGCCCATATTTTAAGCAGGTTGTTTGTTTTCTTATCGATGAGTTTTAAGCATTCTTCATATATTTTCAGTAGTACTTTACATGTTAGAAAGACAAAAAATGTTTTTATAAATATTATTTCCCAATCTGTGACTTGTCACCTCATTCCCTTGACAGTGTCTTTGCCTAGCTGAAGTTGTTAATTGTAGTGAAGTCCAGTTTACCAGCTATTTTTTCATTGCTTGTGCCTTTACTTTACTCTTGTGTCTAAAAAGTAAGCACCAGGTCCAAGGTCATCTAGATTTTCTTCCGTTACCTTTTCAGAGTTTTATTCTTTTGTGTTTACATTTAGGTCTTTTATTTTTAAAGATTTAATTAATTTTATTAAGGAGAAGTGGGGGAGAAAGAGGGAGAGAAACATTGATATGCAAGAGGAACATCGATAGGTTGCCTCTTGCACACCCCCAACTGAGGACCCTGCCTGCAACCCAGGCATGTGCCCTGACTAGGAATCGAGCCTGCGACCCTTTGGTTCACAGGCTGGCACTCATTCCACTGAGCCACACCAGGCAAGGCTACATTAGATCTTTCATTCATTTTGAGTTCATTTTGTAAACAGTGTAAGATCTATTGATATATCTAGGTTTATTTATTTTTTGCATGTGGATGTTCAGTTTCAGCTCCGTATGTTGAAGAGACTATCTTTTCTCCATTGTGTCACCTTTGCTCCTTTGTCAAAGATCAGTTGAATGTATTTGTGTGGGTCTGTTTCTGGACTCTTACTTGTTCCTCTGATCTGTTTGTCTGTTCTTTTGCCAATATCACACTGTTTGGTTATTATAGCTTTATAGTAAGTTTTGAAGTTGAGTAGTATCAGTTTTTAAACTTTGTGCTTCTCCTTTAATATTACGTTGGATATTCTGCGTCTTTGCCTTTTATATAAACACTTGTGATATACACAAAATATCTTGCTCAAATTTGATTTGGATTGTGTTGGATCTATAAATCAAGTTGGGAAGGACTGCCATTTTGATACTATTGAGTCTTCCTATCCATGAACATGGATAAAGAAGCTCTCCATTTATTTAGTTACTAGATTTCTTTCATCAGAGTTTTGTAGTTTTCCTTACATAGTGTATTCTCCATATTTTGTAGGATTTGTATGTAAGTATTTGTTTGGGGGTAGCACTAATATAAATGCTAATGTGTTTATATTTGACATTTTACTTGTTCATTGCCTGTATATATGAAAGTTACTGATTTTTATATATTAACTTTATAGTCTACAACCTTACTACAATTGCTTGTTAGTTCCAGGTGGGTTTTGTTTGTCTGTTCTTTCAGATATTCTATGTAGACAGTCAAGTAATTTGCATACCAGGAAAAAGTGATGTTTTTTCCCCCTTCCTAGTCTGTGTATTTTTAATTCCATTTTCCTGTCTATTACATTAGCCTGGACTTCCAGTACTGTGTTGAAAAGGAATTGTGAGAAGAGACATTCTTGCATTGTTTCTGATCTTAGAGAGAAAGCTTCTATTTTCTCACCATTATGTATATTGCTAGTATAGGATTTTTGTGTGTATATACATATTTTTTCCTTTTATCAAGTTGAGGAAGTTCTCATCTGTTTTAGTTTGATGAAAGTTGTTTTGTTTTACTTTTAATCATGTATGGGTGTTGGATTTTGTCAAATGCTCTTCCTGCATCTGTTGATAAGACCATGTGATTTTTCTTTTTTGTCTCTTAATGTGATGGGTTACATTATTTGATTTTCAAATTTCAACCAACCTTACATACCTAGGATAAGCCCCAGATGGTTATGATGTATGAGGGGGGACCTCCAAAAAAAACAGATTATCTTCTGGAGGGTGAGCCCCTTGTAGCAAAGGCTTTCCCCATTAGGTGAGTGTTCTAAGAGCCCACCTGTATTAGTGTACCAGCTGGCACTGTTGTGAGAGGCTGCATTGGGCTTCAGTGAATTTTTTGGAAGAATTTCAATGTGTTTGCCCAGTTTCATGATGGGTGATTTATGAGCACATACCCTCAGCTGAGTGTTGAGCAGTTTTTGAACAAAAACAGCATGACTACCCCCTGCCTCACCCTACCTTTTCACCAGATCTCATCTTGAGCAACTATTTTTTTGTTTTCCTGGGTGAAAAAAGTCCTCGAAGGGAAATGTTTTGCTGATGTAGAAGAGGTGAAACAAAAAACGGCAAAAGCATTAAAAGGCGTCAAAATCAATGAGTTCAAAAATTGTTTTGAGCAGTGGAAAAAAGTCTTGATAGGTGTTATTGCATCACATGGAGAGTACTTTGAAGGTGATTAAAATTTAAACATGTAAGAATAAATTCACAATTTTTAATAAATTCCTTTTTTGGTGTCCTCATAATTTTTTCAATACATTTTAAATTTTGACTTACTGATAATCTTTTTGAGGATTTTTACATCTGTGTTCATTAGAGACATTGGTCTGTAGTTTTCTTGTAATGCTTTTTTGCCTGATTTTGTCCTTAGGTTAACATTGTCCTTATAGAATGAGTTCAGAAGTATTCTTTTGTCTTCTGGAACACATGGTAGAGCAGTGGTCCCCAGCCTTGACACCAGGGACCAGATTCCTGAAAGACAATTTTTCCATGGATGGGGGTGGGGGTGGTTTTGGGATGATTCAGGCAAATTACATTTGAGCTCACCTCCTGCTGTGTGGCCAGGTTCCTAAGAGGTCCAGAGAAATACCAGTCCATAGCCCAGCTATTGGGTTCCCTACTTCTTTGATTTCTTTTGTTCTGATTACTTTTGATTGAATTTGCTCTTTTTCTAGTTTCACAAGATGGAAGCTTAGATGACTTGAGTTTTAGCTTTATTTCTTTTCTCATATATGCATTGAATGCTGTAAATTTCTCTTTAAGGACTGCTTTTACTGCATTCTATAAATTTTTATACATTTTGTTGCATTTTCATGTTCATTTAGTTGAAATATTTAAAAATTTCTGAGATTTCATTTTTGGTTTATGTATTATGTAGAAGTATGTTTATAATCTCCATGTATTGTGGGATTTTCCAGCTTTCTATTAATAACTTTCTAGTTCAGTTTTATTCTAGCCTTAGAGATTACATGTACCTTGTATGATTTCTGTTTTTTCAAATTTGCTAAGGCATATTTTATGGCCCAGAAAGCCATCTATCTTGATGAATTTTCCATCTGAGCTTGAAGAGAATGTGAATTCTGCCGTTGTTGGATGATGTAGTCCATAGCCATCAATGATATCCAGTTGATTGAAGTGTTTTGAGTACACCTGTATCCTTACTGATTTTCCGCCTGCTAATTTACTAGTTTTGTTTCCATTTTTAGCCCTCAGAAGCTTGACAAAAGGAAAACAACTCTTACTGCATTTTATTTTGAGCGTGAGAAGGATTAGAGGAAAAAAAAAGTGAGGGACACAGAAGAAATAATCAGGTCAGCTTAGAAGACAACATTGGTGATTATGAAATAATGTAATATGTACCTTGGTTATTGGAGAAATCTTCAGGGAAAGTAGGCAGACAGAGGATGGTGGTGGTGGTGGTGTTCTTTTATGTAAAGTACATTATAAAACCAAGATAATCAGAAATAATAATATTTTCATTCTTGAAGATGGAAATTACCAAACTGCCTAGCATGTAAACTGTGTCAGTGGATACTTATTTAATGAATGTTGAGTGTTCTTAGTTAAAGAAGAACAAAAGCAAAAGCTAACGGTTATAGAGTAATGCCAGGTTAAGGAAGATGAGATATAAAAATAGCATAGATGGGCATGTGACCAAGGATGTATTATAAGATTGCTAGTACTATAAGAATAATGTTAGGGATACTTATGAAAAAATGATAAGTAAAAACAAGACTTTAAAAGCTACAATCAGAACAAAAATGAAGACTAAGGAATTGTATAGTGTTAAGTTAAAGATTGGAACTCATCATTTATTTATAACATTTCCACCAAGGGAAATACTTTTAAAGCTGTGAGAGGGTACACAGAGCAAAATGTAAAAATTACTAAGACAAAGTTGGATGCACCAAATAAGAGACTCAATTAAAAAGGTGAGCAGAGAATAATCATGCTGCACCACATTATTTTACTTAAGGAAAATATTCATAAATTGAGATTCTCAAAAATTTGCAAATATCCTGAAACCATCATTAGACATGTTGGTATATGATCCAAAATCCTGGCAGTGAACTTTATTTTTAAAGCAAGAGGGTTAGGGTAGAGCAGGAAGGATGAACCATTTTGTTTTACCTCTTATAGTTATACTGGTACAAAACAAAAATTGAACTAGTTTTAATATGTAAAATATATTTTTATATTTAACTAATACATCACATACTGGTAAAAGTGTAAATTGGTACAGAATTTTTAAAGGGAAATTTGGCAATCAAAAATTGCATGAATGTTTTATAAATGTTTATTACAAGGAACCTGTGTTGCAAATATGTTTATGTAATTGAGGAAAGATATGTGACAGCATTGTTTATATTTAAAAAATTAGACAAAAGCTAAATTTTCTCTAACATGTTTTAAATACACTTATGACACATATGTATTAAGAAATAATTAAAACAAATGAGGTAGAATGTTCACAACACTTTTCTTTCTTTCCTTTTTTTCTCTTTTCCTCCACTTCTCCTCCCTTCCCCTTCCCTTTGCCTTCCTCATCTCCCCTCATCCCCCTTCTCCTCACCCAGGATATGTTTATTGATTTTTGAGAGGGAGACACAGAGAGAAACACAGACAGAGACTCAGACACCAATAGGTTGCCTCTCTTATGTGCCCCTACTGGGGATTGAAACTGCAACCTAGGTATGTGCCTGGACTGGGGGTCTAACCTACAGCCTTTTGGTGTAGGACAAAGCTTCAACCAAGCAAGCCACCTGGCAGGGCAGTATGTTCACAGTGCTTGTTGGAGTGAAAAATACAAATAGGATAAATACGTAAAACACTCCATTTTTGTTTTTTTTATGTTAATTTGTATATGTTTGTATCTTTATAGGAATCAGATTATATGAATTTTCTGACTTTTAAAAAAAATTATTTTGGCTATTGTTTCTTTCTTTTCCATACTTATTTGAGAATTATCTTAGTAATTTCTGCAAAAGATCCCTGTTGGATTAAATCAAAAGTTTTAATTTGCATGTACCAGTCACCCCCCAAATTCTATTTTGCTGACTCTAGTCAGTCCTTTTTTCTCCAACCTCTAATAATCATGATCTGTTCTTTGTCTCAGTAGTTTTCCAGAAAGTATCATAGCTGTAATTATACCATATATATGTAGTTTATGCATTTGAGCTTTATCAATACTGTGGCATATACCAATTGTCCATTCCTTTTGTCAAATAGTATTTCATTACATAGATGTACCATGGTACAATATATTAAACTAGCTATTTGGGATATTTGTAGTTATTGGTGATTATGAATAAAGCTGCCATAAACATTGGAGTACGTAATTTTGTAGGAACATAGGCTTTCTTTTCACTTGGATAAATACCTAGGAGTGGCATTGCTTGGTTGTATGGTAAGTGTGATTTAACTTTTTAAGGACCTGATATGTGATTTGCGAATATTTTTTCCCAGTCTGTGACTTACCTTTTTATTCCTCCAGCGGTGTCTCTTGCAGAGGAAAAAAGGATGAAGCCCAATTAATCTTTCTTTGTTGTTTTCTTTTATGGATGATGTTTTCAGTGTCATATATAAGAACTTTTTGCCTAACCCAAGATTACAGAGATTTTCTCACACTTGTATTCCATTTTCTTTTGTGATTAATAGCCACCCTAATGGCTACAAAATGCTATCACATTTTTTTAGAAAATTCATTTTTCTGATGATTAATGCCGTTGAACATGTTTTTATGTGCTTGTGGTCAATTACATACTTTCTTTGGAGAAGAATTCAGTTTGACCATTTATTATTAGTATATTTGTATGTTTTTGTTTTTTTGGTCTCTACTGTGGGGCTGTAAGAAATATATTCCGGATACTACATTCTTACCAGATATGTAATGCACAGATATTTTATCTCATTTCTCTCTGTTGAGTGTCCTTTGATACACAAATTTTTTAAATTTGATGAAGTCCAATGTACCCTATGCTTTTAGTGTCATAGCCAAGAAATCATTGTCACATTTACTGTCATAAAGCTCTTGTCCTGTATTTTTTTTCTAAGAGTTTCAGCTCTTACATTTAGGTGTTTTATCCTTTGAGTTAACTTTTGTAAATTATGTAAGATCAAGGTCCAACTTCATTGTTTTCCATGTGAATATCCATTTTCCTCAGCACTGTTTTTTAAAAAAATACTGCCCTTTCTTTTCCTGGTGTGTGAGCTCGACACCCTTGTCAAAATTCATTTGACCATATATTTGAGGGTTTCTTTCTAGACTGTTTCATTGACCTCTATATGATTGTCTTTATGGTAGCACCAAGACATTTTGAAATCAGGATGTGCAAGACTTCTAACTTTCGTCTTCTTTTTCAAGATTGTTTTGGCTTTTAAGGGCCCCTTCCTTGAGATTTCATAAGAATTTTGTATGGAATTTTGTTTTGCTTCAAAGAAATAATTGGGATTTTGATGGTGATTCGTTAAATCTATATAGATGGTTTTGGGTAGCATTGACATCTTAGTAACAAGAAGTCTCCCAATCCATGAACACAGGATGTCTTTCCACATATTGGTATCTAGTTTCATTTCTTTCAGCAATGTTTTTTTAGTTTTCAATATACAAGTCTTTCATCTCAAGTTTTTTAAAAATATTTTATTATTTCTGATGCTGCTGTAAGTAGAATTTCCTTCTTCATTTCCCTTTCAGTTTAATTGTTAGTATACAAAAATAACTGCTTTTCTGTGTTGATTTCATATCCTTTAACTTTAATTTTTGTATGTTATCTTGAACCCTGCAATATTATTAGTATTTTGTTTGCTCATTGAATATTTCTAAATATAAAGTATTATGTCCTCTGTGAATAGAGATATCATTTGGATGCAGTTTCTTTCTTGCATAATTGCCCTGGGTAGAACATACAATATTGTTGAAACCTGTGGTAAAAAGGGACATTATTGTCTTTTGTTCTGCTTTTAGGGGGGAAGTTACCTATGCGTTTTTAACAAATTCCCTTCAGCATATTAAGAAAATTTCTTTCTATTCCTAGTTTTTATGTGTGGGGTTTTTTGTTTGTTTGTTTTTGTTTTTTTTTTCCCCCCATGAGTATGTGTTTTGACTCCTTGTTGTCTCATGAGGTTTTGTCAAATGCTTTTCGTAATTTGAAATGGTCATGTGGTTCTTTTTCCCTTCTTTCTAGTAATGTGTTGTGTTACACTGATTGGTTTTTCTAATGTTGAATCACTCTTGCATTTCTGGGACAGATCCCACTTAATGTGTATTTGGTGTGTTTGCTAGTTTGTCTTTTTGAGGATTTTTGTGTCTATATTTATGAGGGAACTTGGTCTGTAGTGTTCTTGTGGTGTTTTTGACTTTTGTACTAAAGAAATGCTGGCCTAATAGATTTTGAGTTAGAAAGTATTTTCTTCCTTGTGTATTTTTAGAAGGATTTGAGAAGGATTTGTGTTACTTCTTCTTTAAATAGCTGTAGAATTCACTGGGGAAGCCATTCAGTTTCTAGACTTGATTGTTGGGAGATTTTTGGTAACTGATTCAGTCTCTTTATGTGTTATATGTCTGTTCAGAGTTTCAGTTTTCTTCTTGAGCCACTTTTGGCAATTTGTGCATTTCTAGAAATTTGTCCATTTCATGTAGGTTATGTAATTTTGTTCATCCTATTCTCTTACAGCTTTTTTGTTTCTGCTTTTATTTGTGATGATAGTTATTTACATCTTTTCTCTATTTAGTCTTTCTAAAAGGTTACTGATTTTTAAAAAGAAAAATTTTAATCTTCAGCCAAGGATGGGGGAAGGGTAGGAGAAAGAAAGGGAGAGAAACACAGATGAAAGAGAGAATATCCATGAGAGAGAATTGTCCATCAGTTGGCCTCTTCATGCGCCCTGATGTGATACTGAGTCTGCAGCCTAGGCACCTGCCATAAGCAGCAGTTAAACCTGTGACTGTTGGTTTATGAGATGACACTACAGCCAATTGAGCCACACCATCTGGGGCAAAAGCTTATAAATATTATTGATCTTTTCAAAGAACCAGTTTCTAGTAAGAATTCCCTCTTGTTTATCTAGTCTTTATTTTTATTATTTCTGTTCTATTTTGTTTCCCTCTTTTTGCCACCTATAGGTTTAGTTTGCTCTTCTTTTTCTCATTCCTTTAGGTGTAGGTTTAGGTTGTTGAATTAAGATCTTTCTTTTTTAGAAATGTAGATGTTTATAGCTCTATTTCCCTCTGAACACTGCTTTTGCTGCATCTTGTATATTTTCATCTATATGTAGTGTTCTTGTTTTCATTTATCTGAAAGTATTTTAATTTCTTTTGTGATTTCTTCTTTGACCTGTTATTTGTTGTTTAATTTTTACATATTTGTAAAATTTTAAGTTATCCTCTGTTATTGATTTATATGTTCAAAAAAGACACTTTTATGATTTAATCTTTTAAAATTTATTTAGTCATATCTATAGCCTAGCACCCTAGACAGTGTTGTATGTGTTCTTGAGAAGACTCTAAGTCTATATTGTATTGCTTGGGGGAGTGTTCTAAACATGCCTGTTATGTATAGGTTGTTTGTATTGTTGTTGAAGTATTCTTTTTCCTTATTGATCTTCTGCTTATATGTTCTGTGTTTTATTGCAAGTTGTATATTAAAATCACCAACTATTATTATAACACTATTTCTCCTTTCACTTCTGTCAATTTTTGTACTATGTATGTTTACCCAATGTATTATATTTCTGTCTCTCATAAGTTTTGACCTAAATTTTATTTTGTCTGGTATTAGCATAGGCACTCAGCTCTCTTTTGATTATTTGCTTAGAATATTTTTGCATATTCTTACTTTTAACCTGATTGTGTGGTTATATACTGTCTATAAGAGATTCATTTAATTCTGAAATGAATCTCTCCTAGATAGTATGTAATTGGATTAATTTTTAAAAATTTATTGTGTTCAGTTATTTCTTACCTATTGAATTTAATACATTTACATTTGAGGTAATTGCTGATAAGGAAAGACTTTTACTATTTAACTATTTCTTTTGTATATGTCTTATATATTTCTTGTTGCTCACTTTCTCCAACACTGTATTCTTTTGTGGTTAATCTTTTTGTAGTGTACCATGTTTATTTTCCACATAGAGTAGTTTCTCTGTATCACAGGTTATTGGTTTCAGGACCCACGGTGGATTCCCAAATGAGGATCAAAAACACTGTTTCCCATCCACAGTCGTATGAGTTTGAGGATGTAAAACCTGCAGATATGAAGTACTGATTATATTTTAAAATTATTTTCTTAGTACCTTGGCATTGACAACATCCTAAATTTATACCAATGTCATTTGAATTGACAGTAACTTAATTTGAAAACATAAGATTTGCTTCTAGATTCATCCCTCTCCCTTATCCTGTAAGTTTTATCTTCATATATGTGTGTTCATTAACATAGGTATATAATAATGTTTTATGTATTTGTCTTCTAAACCATATAAGAAACAAGAATGCAATACCACAAACATAGAGGAAACTGTTGTAGAGTAGGGCAGGCCTAGGTCACAGCCTTCCTCAATTTTTGGTTTTCTAGGGATGTCTAAGATTTCCTAGAAAATGCCATTTTGATTGATAGTTTGCTGGGTATAGACTTCTTGCTTGACAGCTTCTTTCAAGATATGTCATTCTATCGCCTTCTGGATTCCGTGGTTTTGATTAGAATTTGGCTGTTAATTTTACTGGGGATTACTTGTATGTGGCAAGCCATTTCTTTTTTTCTTCATCATCTTTTTTTCAATATCTCCCATTGTTTTTGGCTTTTATAGTTTGATTATAGTTTGTCTCTGTGAATCTCTGAGTTTATCCTATTTGAAATTATTGATCTTCACTGTGTAGATATCTGTAATTCATGAAAACTGGGCAATTTCCTGTCATTATTACAGACACATACTCCTTCTATCTCTTCCTCTCTATTCTTCTGGAAGTCTCTGCATCCTTTTCTGCAAGCCTAAGTTTTGTGTCTGGGCTTACTCAGATGATTTGCTGACTTTTTTTCCCCTTTTAATGGGTCATATTTAACTTTCCTGTTTTTTTGTATGTCTTGTGTATCTGTCTTCTCAGTTTTTGTTGTTAAAAACCGGACACTCGAATATTACAATGTGGTAACTCTGTACACTGAGTCTTTCCTCCTTTCCAGGGTTTACCGTTGTTACCTCTTAAGGACTGCATTCATCTGTTTTGTGACTTTCCAAACTATTTTGCAAAGTCTGTAATCCTTTTCATGTATAGTAACCAAAATTTTACCTTCGTAGTCAGTGGTGATCTTAACCGAATCCCTGAGCCATTGGTAGTCAAAAGGAAAAATGTAATGTCTTAATGTTTACATACTGTCACTTATCCGAGCTATTCCTACAAAGATTAGCTAGGTGGTCTTAGTCTTCACCTTGTGACTGCGTAGAGCCCAAGGATCAGCTAGAGTTGCAAGTTTATGCTCCTCTCAGTTCTCTAAGTATGTATCCAGCCGTGGGCTTGCATGTAGCACTGTATTTCCTGGTGTATATGATAGCCCTTTAAAACTATTATTCCCCACAATATCTTCCTCCTTTGTCTCCTTATTTTGAGGCTTTTAATATGTTCTGCTGTTTGTCACATCTACTTTCTCTTGCTTCAGGCAGATGGTTGGGGTGTATGTATTTAAATTTTTTTCCAAGATGGCATCTGGGAAGGCCTTCTTAACATACACCTGCAATTTTTAAGAATACGGTCCATGTTTTTCTCTTTGGCACCAGCAAGCTGTACCAGAAACTTGATCTGCTGTCCCTATATATGGTCACTGTTGAGCTGGGGTAGGGGAGGTGATGGACAGGTAAGCAAAATGTCTACAGTGCTTTTTTAGAAAGTTAGTAGGCATTTTTCTTTTGTTGTCGTAAGGACTCCTATCTTTATGGTTTTGTTAGATTCCAGAGATTCGTAAAAGTTGATTTTTGTCTTTCCTGAGAGTTGCTTCACTGAGGGGCTTATTCTTGGAGATATAATCTATATCTCCAATAGGCATCTATTTCTCCATTTTATGTGACTCACTTATTTCTTTAATTTTTGAAAGAGTGTTATCATTGGATACATAATTCATGTGTCACTTTGTTTCCTCTCAGCACTTTGTTATTCCATGTCTTTCCACTTATATAGTTTCCACTGAAAAGTATGATATAATCATCTTTGTTTTTTGGTATGTGTGTGAAGAATTTCTTTTTTTTTTTTTTTTTTTAATTTTATTTACTTATTTTAGACAGAGGGGAGGGGAGGGGAGGGGAGGGAAACACCAATATGTGGTTGCCTCTTGCATTCCCCCTACTGGAGACCTGGCCTGACCTGCAACCTAGACATGTGCCCTGACTAGGAATCTAACCAGCAACCTTTTGGTTCACACGCTGGTGGTCAGTCCACTGAGCCACACCAGCCAGGGCAGAATTTTATTTCTTTAGTGTCCTTTTTAATTTTCTCTTTAACTTTGTTGTTGTTTTTTTTTCCCCAGCAATATTTATTTTTCAGAATATTTGTTCTCAGGAATTCTCTGATCTTTTCATCTGTGTTTTAATATCTTAAATTATTTTTGAAAAGTTCTCTTCTATTAGCTCATCAAATATTTATTCTGCTCTGTACATTCCCGCGCGCCCCCCCCCCCCCCCCCCCGACATTCCAGCTATACCCATGTACATCATTTGATATTGTATCATGGCCTGCCTTAGATGCTTTGTTTTACCCTACTTCCCCTGCTACTTTTTAAAAAATAGACTTTATTGTTTAAAGAAGTTTTAGGTTCACAGCAGAATTGATCAGAAGGTAGAGAGAAACACCCCCATACCCCTTGTTCCCACATACATACAGACTTCTCCACTGTCAACATCCTGCACCAGAATGATAGAGTGTTAGATCTTTTATGGTCACTGAACTTAAACTAATGTGTATTATAACCCCAAATCCATAGTTTACATTGGGGTTTACTCTTGATGTTGTACATCCTATCGGTTTTAACAAATACATATATCTGTGTTCATTGTAGTATATACAGAATAGCTTCACTGCCCTAAAAATTCTTTGTGCTTAACTATTTAACCTTCTCTCCCGTGAAACCCTGGCAACCACTCATTCTTTTGCTGTCTCCATAGTTTTACATTTTTCAGAACACTGTATAGAGGAATCATGCAATATTTAGCAGTTTCAGACTGACTTCTTTTACTTAATAATATGCATTTGAGCTTCCTTCATGCCTTTTTATGGCTTGATACCTCACTTTTTTATTGCCAGATAATATTTCATTGTCTGTATATATCACAGTTTATTCATTTCCCTCCTTTAAGGGTATCTTGGTTGTTTCCATGATTTGGCAATTTTGGATAAAGCTCCTATAAACATCTTCATGCAGCCTTTGGTGTGGTTATAAGTTTCCTCCCTCCCTCCACACCTTCACACTCCCTTCCTTTTTTAATCCTCATTCAAGGATATGTTTATGGAGTGAGAGAGAAAGAGACATCAATGTGAGATAGAAGCAATGATCTTTCACCTCCCATATGTGTTCTGACCAGGGATTGAACCCATGACCTTTTGGTGTATTGTGTGATGCTCCAACCAACTAAGCCATATAGCCAGGGCGTAGGTTTTCTATTATTTTGGATAAATACCAAGGAGTATGATAACTGATAGTAGTTATTGATTATAGTCTGTATAGTCAGGATATTAATTTCACCATAATTTTTCCTTTCAAGTGACCTAAGTAGACATTTTTCAAAAGAAGATATGCAGATGAACAATAGGAACATGAAGAGGTATTCAGCATCATTAATCATTCAGGAAATGCAAATCAAAACCACAATATCACTTCACATGTGTTACAGCATCCATTATCAAAAAGACAAGAGATGAAGGCTCTCAGGATGTGGAGAAAAAGAAGCCCTTATACACTGTTGGTAGAAACATAAACTGGTATAGTCTCTATGGAAAACAGTATGGAAGTTTCTCAAATAATTAAAAATAAAAATACCATGTGATTTAACAATCCCATTCCAGTGTGTATTTCACAGGAAACAAAATCACCCCAAAGAGATAATTGTGTTCCCATGTTCATAGCAGCATTATTTACAAATTGCCACGGTATGGAAATAAAGTCTGTGGACGAATGAGTAAAGAAAATGTGGTGTATATACGTGCACGCACACATATGTATGTTTATGTATAGAAGTATACAACGACTGTCATTCTGTGTTTTTTAAAAAAGGAAATACTATCATTTGACAACATGGGTGAACCTGAAGAACATTATGCTAAATGAAATAAGCCACACAAAAAGATAAATACTTATATTACTTATATGTGGAATCTTGAAAAACAAAGTTGGAATTTTAGAAACAGTAAGAAAGTGATTTCTAGGGACTGTGGAGTGGGGAAATGGAGAGAGGTCGGTGTAGAGATATATATACACACACACACACATATACTTTTAGTTATAGAGGATTAAGGTCTGAGGATCTAATGTATAATATGGTGTCTATAGTTAATAACACTTTATTGTATATTTGAAATTTGCCAGGAGAGTAGAACTTATATGTTCTCACACCCAAAAGGTAAATATATGAGGTGATAGATATGTTAATTAATTTGTGAGGAAGCTCTTCACAGTGAACATGTATATAAAATAATCACATTGTACTCTTTAAATACCGTACAGTTTTATTTGTCAATTATACCTCATTAAAACTGGAAAAATATTTTTTTTATTAACAGGATTGCCTGGAGGTTATTTTTAAAGTTTTGAGTTGTACAGCACTTGATTCTTTTGCTCCATTGTGGAAAGACCTCTCCAGCAATGATTACTTCAGAGTTACCAGTGTTACAGTAAGTATTGTAGTTTTCTTATTTTTAAAAAATATATGACCTTTTTTCTATGTCAAAATGCTCTCTAAAATGAGACATATCAAGTATCAAGTATCTTCGTTGATAATCAAGCAATATGTTTGAATTCTAAGAACTATTAGGGTATATAATTGTTATATCTCTCCATGGCCTTTGATATTATAATGTCAATGATGATCTGATATTGAACAAAAATGACGTTGCTGTGTCATATCAAAGGTCAGCAAACTAGCCCTGGCTGGTGTAGCTCAGTGGATTGAGCACGGGCTGGGAACCAAAGTGTCCCAGGTTCGATTCCCAGTCAGGGCACATTCCTGGGTTGCAGGCCATAACCCCCAGCAACTGCACATTGATGTTTCTCTCTCTCTATCTCCCTCCCTTCCCTCTCTAAAAAATAAATAAATAAAATATTTTAAAAAAAAAAGGTCAGCAAACTATGACCATGGGCCTATTCCGTCGTGCTGCTTGTTTTTGCATATAAAGTGTTAATTAGAACGGAGCCACATTCATCCCTTTACAGATTGATTATTTATGATCTTGTGCTACAAGTTGTGATAGAGAATAGATTGTAAACCATATTTATTTTGTTTCGCCATTTACAGAAAATGTTTGTAGACCTTTATACTGTATCACTCTGTCTCCCTAACATACCTCCCACCTCCTTCTTGTGTTCTTTGAGATTGAGGTTGTTAAACCAGAAGTAAAAGTTTGTCCAATGAAGGACAAACCATTTGGCATTTTTGGTGACACCTCGTTAGATTTGTTGGAGTTGTAGGACATATATAGAATTGGGTGTAATTTTTGGATTTCTTGGGAAATGTGATTAGTGTAATGGCAGATGTTTTTATAGGTTTCATAAAGATGCAGATTAGGATGCAGATTAGGAATCTGCATACCACAATTCTGTGTAATAAGTTTCGATATAATAAAAGAGGTTAACAATTCATGCAATTATCTCTATATTTTTACCCTCCTAATTTATTTTTTGAGTGTAGAAGACAATTTTTTAATCTTCATTTTTAATTGAATTATTTGGTGACATTAATTAATAACAAAGTTTTCAGTTGTATAATTCTATAATACATCATCTCTATATTGTATTGTGTGTTCACTTCCCCCTGCCAGTCCAGTTCATTTATATACTTTTTTTAATGTGCTTTTCCAAGAGACTGTGGTTGGCTTCCCATTGGTCTCCTGGCTTTTCCCAGAGTTGTAAGACAAAAAAGCTGTCCAAACTGCTTTACTGCTTGAAAAGTCATCAGTACTTACCTTCTTTCCCTCCCAAAATAGAAGATACAATTTCAGCTTTTTCCAGTTACTTACCTAAAGCTTCTGTATTAGTCTTTTACTTGAATTTGGAGGTCTCCACATGATTTTTTTTTTTCTTTTCCTTGAGCTTTTGTTTATCATCATCCTGCCTGCAATGCCTGTGCACCTCTCTGCCTTTACCCAGTGAACTCATTTGTCCCTTTGTGGTCTTCGCTTAAGTGTCATGTCTCCAGTAAAGCTGCTCTGATCCCTCAAAATTTGGGTAGGTTCCCTCCTGAAATCCTGTAGTAAATACTCTGTAGGGGTTTTTTTTGTTTGTTTGTTCATTTTGTAGCACTATACTTAACATGTAGGGTTTTATAATTCTTCTTATTGTTTCTGCCTAAACTGCACCTCTGTGCCTTGTTTTTGTATGGTCAGCTCCTAGCATACTGCTAGGTATTTAGGATTTCTTTGATTGAATATGAAGCATAACTGGTATTTAAATAAATAGTGTATTTGAAGAGAAATTATATCAACATCACATGTTTTGTAACTGAATTTGTTTTTCCTGAATGTAAACCTGTGCTATGACTATAGGATTGGATAGTGGTGATCTGTGAGGTAGGTAAATGAACTTTGTTTTCAGTCTGTTAGCTGGAGATGGTACTCTTGGTCAAGTTGAAATCTCAGAAGCATTTACTGAAGATATACAATTTTCTGAAGATTTTACCAGGTTAATTAACAGTATACATTATTAACTTGTTTAATCCATCTATCCATCAGTATTGTGTCTGCATTGCAAGGAAAGGAAACATATCTCTTAGTATTTTTAAATTTTAATTTACATCATTTGTAAAGTGAAGATAATACATTAGAAATTAATCAATAAGAACTTCTCAAAAACAAATCTCTTGATCCAGTCTTTTTTTTTTTGATCCAGTCATTTTTCATGTTCATTTCAACAATGATTTTTGTAATGTAGGCACTACAAGGGTCACTGTAGTGAGTGACCTCATTATTTCTTGGCTTACTTAGATGTTATAATTGCCAATAATTTTGTCATCATAGTTCTGTTTACTATTAGGCATCGTCAAATGTTATCAATTATCATGTATATTCTACCACATATTGCTGTACCAAGAAGTATGCTAGGTTTTTGAGACTCAGTCCTTGTAGCCATTAGATACTGATCAAGTAATTGCAACTATATGGATCTAAAATGACTTTGGTGCTATGAAGGTAGATTAGAAGACTTTATGAGAACTTGAACACATGCCTTGATTTAGTTTTCTTTTCTAAGGATGAGATAGTTCAACTTAGTCTAAAGTGGAGGGAGGGTTTAGGGAAGGAAGGGATCATCATATTAATTTCAGATTGAAGGAATGGCATGTGCAAAGACCCTTAGAGGACTTATGGTATATTTGAGGTACTGAATTAAAGCTGTTTTCTTTTTTCTTAGTTGATAATAAGAGTGGAATGAAATAAGGCTTATGATAGAGTGGGGCTATACTGTACAGGAACCTGCTAAATCATATTAAGAATTTGTGTTTGTCTTCTGAGGAGCAGTAGGAAGCTATTGTACAGTTTTAAGCATGGAAGAGACTCAATAAGACATATACTTGGAAAATCACTCTTAGTGCAGTATAGTGACTAAATTGGAAGGGGCAGCAATAGAAGGAAGAAGACCTTTTAGGAGGAGGATGTTGCAGTATCCAGGCCAGACATGATGACAACTTGGACTAAAGTGATTACAGTAGGAATGGAAAGAAGTAGACAGAATTTAGAGTTTTTAGGGAGTTAAAAAAGTCATTTATAGAAGATTTGATGGGATTCTTCCATTCTCTTGATTATTGCCAATAGTCTTACAAATGTGAATATTAGCTATTTGCAGGATTTGTGTAGAGCATTTTGTTGCATACCCTTTGACACCCAGCATTCTAAAGTATGTATCCTAGAGAAAGATTTGTTGGGTGTAATAAGAGTTAATGTAGAAGGACAGTTGTTCAGTTCTGTAATAGTACAAAACTAGACACAGTCTTAAGTGCTCACTGATAGGGAAGTAGTTAAATAAATTTTATAGATTTTATGGAGTACCATTCAGGAATCCTATGTATTTGTATGGAATTTTCCTATTTAAAATTAAAAAAATGGAAATATAGATACTTTATATTTTGATATATACATAAACACTATAGAAAAGTATTGATCAAACTGTTAACCATGTTATTCTGCAGATTGGGATTCAAGTTAGGGTATGACAAAGTACAGCTCTTCTTTGTATTCTGTATCTTCTCTATTGACATTTTTAAAAACCCCAAATTTATTATCATATATTCTAATAAATAAACATACCTTCATTTACTAATTGGAGTGTATTAGTTGTTTGTTGGTAATAGCTGTCATTTTTTAAGCTGCAGTTGGCAAAAGTCAGAAAACAAATTGTACTTTTCTCTTTTGTTAGTAAACTCTTGTTAAAGGATATATTAGTTTCACTAATGGGTCATATATTATAGGCTGGAACCAACCTGCTCCTGTGGTTGCCTAGATATTTCTATAAGCATCAAAAGCACCAGTGTATTCTGTTTACATAAGAGAAATACAAAACATAATGTTCACATTCTATTATTCTGACATGGAGATAGAGAATTCAAGTTTACCTTGATATGTAAGTGTACTCTGTCACTTACTAAGTATGTGACTATGGACAAGATTATCAGGTTTTCGTATTTTTTGTTACCTCATCTGTAAAATTGGGAAAATAATATGTTTTCTTACTAGGCTTTTGTGCATGTTTTGTATGCACTGGCACACAGTATATGTTAAACATAGTCTATTTGAACTGTAGTGAGCAGAAAAAGCAATATAATTTATTGTTCTTTAGTAGAGACAAGTAAGATCAACTAGACCAGGGATTGACAAACTACCACTAGTGACTCAGATGCCTGTTTTTAAGTGTTTTGGACAGCAGCCACATCCATTCATTTATGTGTTGTCTCTGGCTGCATTCATGCTATGGTGCCAGAATTGAGTAGTAGATACAGAGATGTTAAGACTTCCACACCTAAAATATTTACACTATAGTTAAGAAAATGTTTGATGATTTCTGAATTAGATCAATATTATTTATAGTTTTAGGTACTATTATAGGTTACTTTTTAAGAATTGCAGCCAGAGACGTAAAATAACATAAGAATATTACAGGCAGCACTGTGTAGAATGGCTTGGACAAGGGAACTAGGAGAAGCAGGGAGATAAGATTAACTCAGGGAGTGGTGATTATGGGTAATAATCATGGAAGAATGAGAGATAAAATTATTATACTGAGGACAGTTCAGAAGGATTTGTTGGCTAATGGCACGAGGAAGATTGATGTAATTCTAATAATTTGAGTATCAAGACAAGATAGTGCTGTGGTAACAATACATTTTATAATAACTTAAAGCGCATGTATGCATTGACTTAATATATTGGTTAATTAGTGATTATTGCCATGAGCAGAGAATTAGAAATAAATCATTATTGGACTTAATTTTACATGTTGTATTTGGTGAACTTGAGGTAGCATTAAAAAAAATGTTACACATGTAGTTAAAAATCTTGAGTGACAGATTGTCAGAATTATTGATAATATATAGTTAACAATATAGAATTTAATGAAGAAGTTCTTGTTCACATTGTCTATACCTTTTCAATGCCGTGCTAGAGCCAGCTTGTACTGGACTGGAGAGCTGAACATCAAATTTCTAGGAATTTTGTGACCCTGATTAAATATAACATAGCCATTATAAAAAGTTAAGTCATACTGACTTAAAATTAAGTAAATAATATTAAAAATAAAATAATACTCAAAATTCATCACTTTCTAATTATTTTACATATTACTTTATGCTCTTTAGGTTTTTGTTTACACCTATTCTATTTGTATGGTGGAAACACTTTTGGTGGTGTACTGTTAATTACTTCCCAACTCTATTCAGTAGTGGTGGCAATACTTACATTATGAAAATCAGCAAATACTGTAAATCAGAGCTCAGTTTATTGTTTTGTCAGTTAGTTGTCTGTAGACTCCATAGATAATGGAGAAATTGTTACTAATGGAGATTAAACTTGTATTGGGTCTATAGCAATTACATAGCACAAATAATTGAAGTATTCTTCCGGTATTTGAGAACTGTTATCCAATTCAGTAAAGTTTTACACTATTGAACAATGAATTAAGTTTTACCATATGTCTTTGTCATTTCACTTGTATTCTGTTCACTTGAAATAACAAAGCTATTGACCATCTTTCATGCCAAATCCCTATTTGTTCATCCCTTGCAACCCTGGGTTAGTTCTGAATACAATAGTTTGGCAAAATTATCAGAATTATTTTATGTGAATGAGTGAGCTGTATGGAATTTACCATAAAGAGTAAATTCCAAAAGAGTAGTTTGCCCTGACTGAAGTGACTCAGTTGGTTTGGTGGTGGTCTGCAAAGTGAAAAGTCACTGGTTCGACTTCCAGTCTGGGCACATAAGAGAGACAACCAGTTGATGTTTCTCTCTCACACCCATGTTTCTCTTCCCCTCTTCCTCCCTTCCTTACCCCTCTCTAAAATAAAAACTTAACATACTTTATTATTGTTTGTAAGTTGTATGCTATGCATCCTTTATATCGGTAACATTTCTAATTGTTTATGTGCATGTGTACCGTATTTTTTGGACCATAAGATGCACCTAGGTTTTAGAAGAGGAAAATAGGGGAAAAATTTGAAGCAAAAAATATGGTAAAATATTTAATAACATAAATAACCTAATATTTCACTAATGTAAATGTGAACAGAACTCAACAGCAGCATTAACAACCATTATTCCTCCCAAATGGAGGGGTGCGTCTTATAGTCTGAAAAAGTAGGGGGGTTTTTGTTTGTTTTTTGTTTGTTTGTTTTGGGGGGGTTGAAGCCCAGTTGTGAACATTTACCAGCACACTACTGGCTTTCATGATTTCATAAAGTAAATAAAAATTTTCCCAAACCTTTATCTTTTCATATTGAGGAATTAGTTTTTTTCAGCTGTATTTTACATTTATATTTTGTCAGGCGGCTGCCATTTGCAATTATTTCCTCCTCTTTACTTCTCTGTTTGCTAGCTTCATTTCACTCAGTATCGTTATGGGATATTAGACAGGAAGGATAACATTTTTGATTTACTAAAGTAGAAGTATAAACCACTTCTAATCATCCGTATAACAGGAGGTAAAGGAATGTAGTGGAACAAAACTGAATTGTATTAATGAATTAATTTGTTCACTAAAATAATATATCACATTTTCTAGGGATTCAACTAATGAAACCACTGCTCATTCTGATGCTGGCAGCGAACTTGAAGAAACAGAGGTCAAAGGAAAAAGAAAAAGGGGTCGTCCTGGTCGGCCTCCAGTATGTATTATTATACTTGTCGTCTTTGTTTCTATAATGGTTACCAAATAAAAGGGCTTGATTTGAACTGTTATCTAGTACTGTCAGTACTTTTAGTGACATCCTAACGATTCTTAGAAACTTCATAAATCGTTGTGGCAGTGATGGGAAAAAAGTTAATGGTTATAGTATTTTTATTGCTCCCCATGTTTCTCTTGTAAATTAATGGTAGTCCATGAGAAGGCATGGAGGTGATTAACGTGGAATGTGAGGTATAGTTAGTAATGACTCTCTTGCTTTTTAGATGCAACTCTGATTTCTTGTGAGCTCCTATGTGTGTACTTTGGTAGCATTAGCTTGGGATTTGGGGCCAGTCTCATAATATATTTTCATTCACACATGACTGAGAAGTTTAGAAGACCTCCAGGTATTCTTACATTGAAGGTTATCTTTATTCTGAATACATGAGTCATTTAATTTAAGGCAGCATAAGTTCTTAGAGGCAATAGTATGAATGTGTCAAGGAATTAAGGCTTGTGCTGTTCTGCATTAATTTTATGATGTAGTTTGTCATTAGTAATTTTTATTCTATTTCTTTAAATGTTTTTATTATAGAATATTTCAGTTTCTTTTTATAGGAGGCATAACAGTATAATGAACCTTTCATGTAACCATTACCCAGCTATAGCAGTTATTAAGTCATGGCCAATCTTGTTTTATCTCTCTTCCCATCCTTTTCTTCCCATGTTATTTTGAAGGTCATCCTAGACATCATTCCATCTTTAAATATTCAGCATGTACTACTAAAAGATAAAGCCTTAATTTCTCTCTCTCTTTTTAACATCACCCTAGTATCATTATCATGTCTCAAGGTAACAATATTATTAATATCACCAAATAACCAATTAACCAATTTAAAGTTTATAATCATTTCGTTAACATTATTGCTTGAAACACAGTTTGTTGGTTTGAATTATGACACAAATAGACCTACCTATTAGTTAATGATTGTATAATTTAACCAGTTTTATGTCCTTTGTGGTGACTTAGGACTTTTTTTTTATGTGTTTGCTGTTCCATCAGTGTTTATCTTTTTGGCACAGTTTTTAATGAGCTTCAGTGAAACTTCATACCCTTTACTTTTGCAGGGCAATCTTTTAAAAAAAAAAGGATAGAAAGGTGACTTCTACCATTTTGACTACAGTTGCTTTTATCCCCCACCTTTATTTAAAGGAAAAAAATTACAGAGGAAAAAACATACATTGTAACCATTCTTTTTTTTTTTTTTTTTAAGATTTATTTATTTATTTATTTTGAGAGAGAGAGAGAGAGAGAGATAGAGAGAGAGAGAGACAGACAGAGGGAAACATCAATGTGCGGTTGCTGGGGGTTATGGCCTGCAACCCAGGAATGTACCCTGGCTGGGAATCGAACCTGGGACACTTTGGTTCCCAGCCCACGCTCAATCCACTGAGCTACGCCAGCCAGGGCACCATTCTTTATAATACTTATTAATTTTATTAATGCTTCACATGTCTCTTTTCACTTATACCTGTTTTCTGCGTTTCTCCTTTGGGCTTTGCACTGAGCTGATGCTTTTTGTGCCATTTAATCTTCACAGCAATACTATGAAGTAGGTCCTCTTTTTTTTTCATTTAAGTATTTCATATACTCTGTTTTTTAAAATTTTTATTATATTTTCCCTCATACCATTTAGTTCCTTTATACTCCCCACAGTCACCACACTATTGTCCATGTTCAAGAGTCCTCCTCCCTTTTTGTGCAATCCCTGCATCCCCCTGTCACCACTTCTCCTACCTTAGCTGTCACCCTGCTCTTTATCTGTAAGTCTGTCTCTGTTTTCCTTGTTAGTTCAGTTTGTTCATTAGATTCCACATGTGAATGAAATCATATGGTATTTGTCTTTCTCTAACTGACTTATTTCACGTAGCATAATGTTCTCTAGGTCTACCCATACCGTCACAAAGAGTAAAATTTTTCTTCTTTTTCGCGGCTGAGTGGTATTCTGTTATGTAAATGTCCCATAGTTGTTTTATCTACTCATCTACTGATGGACACTTAGAGTGCTTCCATACTTTGGTGATTGTAAGTAACATTTCAATGAGCATAGGGATACTTATGTTCTTTTGAATTAATGTTTTGGGTTCCTTCTGATATATTCCTGGATGTGAAATCTCTAGGTCGAAAGGTAGATCCATTTTTAATTTTTTGAGGTTATCTCCATACTGCTTTCTGTAGTTGGCTGCACAAACCTGCATTCCTACCAACAGTGCAAAAGAGTTGCCCTTTCTCCACATTGTCTTGTCTCTTAAAGCTTCTAGCACATTCATACTGCAGTGTATCTTATATAGAGCTTTGCAGTAGTGTAATTTCGAATAGTTAAATTTTCTTATACTGCAGTGCTAACTTGTACTTAAAACTGTTTACCAGAAACGTAGGTATACATTAAATTAAGTACTATGTAGTTATAGTATAGCATTTGTCCTGAGGATTAATCAAAATTCTGACAGTAGATTGCAACATTTTCATAAAGATTCAGTGAAGAATGTATATCTTTGTGACTGAGCATATTGTCCATGAAATTCATTATGTAATATGTTGAGGCAGGCTTTTTTTCAGGTATGTAGTTTTATTTTTCTACAGATTTTCATGAATAGCTTTTTCCCTCTACTGTTTCCCTTGAGTTAGTTGCAGTATTGAACACATGACCCTAGTGTTCACGTCACTAACCTTGTGGTCCATAAAAATCTTTCTTACACTATTGTTTATGAGAAAAGAAATACGAGTGTTTCCTCTTCACCACTAATTGACAAAATTGTATTAGGATGTTGAAAAATAAATCTTAAATACTATAACCTCTTTGAAAGTTGTGTTGTGCTACGTGCAAGGATCAGCATTTTTATGTGTGTAGTACATGGTAACTGCATGATGAATGAAATAAAAGTTGTGTAGCATGAGTGAAAAAAATCTGTTTCCTAATACCTTGTATTCTGTAAATTTAATCAACTTGCATTTGCTCATAATTACATTTAGGTTATGTGTATTTGGCAGTAATACCACATATGTGTCACTTGGGCACAAATTTTGAAAGGTAGAATAAGTGAGACTCCTTTAGTTAAAACACAGAAACTAAACATGACCACTAGTTTGAGGCAGATATTTTAGAAGAGTTCCACTAGCTATTAATAGATGAAAGATTTCCTAAGTGGGGACTTGTTGGGGTAGATGGAGTATGCTGATCTTGTTCCACCAAGGAAAATATGTCTCTAGGATCAGTAAGCATTTAAAGATCTGTGCTGAGCTATATCTATGCTAGAGCTAAGTGTGTATGTATTTTGGCAGTCTGTTGTGAAGATCCCACCTAATGGCCTGGGATTCAAGGACAGGACTTAAGTTTGTGGGGTTAAGCTGATAATAGTAGGACAGGACTAGCTCAAGAGGAACTAAGGTAGATGAGATAACTGACTAGATTACAAAGGCATTGTTAACCAGCAAATTCAGGCAAAGACTCGGTTCTTAAGGTGGCACAACATGAGAACTGGACTTACGAAGAAAGTTTGATGTAGAATGTAATCCATTCTTTCATTTGAGAGCACCTTGAGTCCTTGTCCAGGAATGGGACTACAGATGGCCTGACCTATGTGGCCAAAAAAGTATAGGGAAGGGAGCCTGGCAAATCACAATGAAAGGGTTATGTATGTATGTATTATTATTACCCTTTGAAATAACTCAACAATTCTTAATTTTTACGTTTATTATTAACTTATTAATTCTTAATGATTTAAATTCCTGTAAGTGGAATCATACAGAATCTGTCCTGGTGTGACTAACTTATGTCACTTAGCATAGTGTCCTCAAGGTTCATCCATGTTGGAGCATGCGACAGAATTTCCTTCCATTTTAAGACGGAATAACATTCCAATGTATGCATATGGCACATTTGGACACTTGGATTGCTCCCAGGTTTAAGCTGTTGTGAACAGTGTTCTCTGGGTATATAAATAGCTTTCAGGACCCTGCTTTGAGTTCTTTTAGATATATACCCAGATGTGTAAATTGCTGGATCATATGGTAATTCTTTTGTTGATATTTTGAGGAACTGCTATGTGGTTACCTACAGTGACTATACCATTTCACATTCCTAGCAACAAAACACAGAGTTCTGATTTTTCCAAATCCTTTCCAAGACATGTTTTCTCTTTTTTTATAATAGTTATTCTAGTAAGTTGAGGTGGCATCTCTTTGTAGTTTTGAGTTGCATTTCCCTATTGATTAGTGATATTGGTTATCTTTTCATGTGCTTATTGGCCATTTGTTTATCTTCTTCGGAGAAATGTTTATTCATGTGAGTCCTTGACCCATTTTCCAATCTGTTGTTTGTTTTGTTGTTGAGTTTTATGATTTCTTATCAGATACATGATTTGCAAATATATTCTCTATGGGTTGCCTGTTTACTCTTTACCTATTGAATGGACTTGACACTTTTGTCTTAAATTATTTAACCATGTATGTGAGGGTTTATTTCTGTGCTCTTTTTTCTATTGATCTCTGTTTGCCTTTATGTTACTACCACACTGATTTGATTACTGTAGTTTTGTAGTAAGTTTTGCGATCAGTAATTTTGTGTCCTTCAGTGTTGTTCTTTATTTAAGATTATTTCAGCTCTTCCAGGTCCTGTGAGATTTTCTTCGAGTTTTAGAATAGGTTTTTCTATTTCTGCAAAAAAAAAAAAAAAAAGTCATTGGGAATTTTGATAGAGATTACATTGAATCTGTCGATCACTTTGGATGGTATTGACATTTTAACAGTACTAAGTTTTCCAATTCATATGATTGGGATGGGTTTCCATTTATTTATGTCTTTAAGTTTTTTTGCATTTGTTTTTATTATGTTTAAATGTCTTCGAAAGGACATATAGGGATGAATTAATTAGTTTCCTCTTAGGAAAGAAGATTTTGGCTTGAGAGCCAGGTGGGCAAGTTTTATTGTATAACTTTAATCATCCTTTGAATTTTGAGCCGTGTGTGTGTGTATTAGCTGTTCAGTAATGACACTTAACCATTTCCCTCTGTATTCTTCATACATATATGCATGCATACATACACATGTGCATGTATGCACACTACTAAGAAGATGTCTTTACTCCAAAGCAGGAGCACCCAAACAAGACTTGTTAGGAGGAGCCAGGATTTAGAGTCCAGCCTAACAGAATGAATGTGTGAAATGATTTTTTTCAGGCAACTTTAAATTGATCAGTATAGCAGGATTGTAGGCTGTAAAGATTCATGTGTAGTAGATGATTGAACAGGTAATAACTGATCTCTTTATTTGCCGAGGAATTTTTTGGACTTTAAGTAGATGGTTTATGAGGGTTATAGAAGATCAGAGTTTAAATAAACAGGGATGTGATGGGATTAAGTTTTCTGTTATAAAGATTACTGTTATTACAGTGTTAGAATAGAATGGCCTTGTCCAACAGATGTGTAAGCCACGCCTGCAATTTAATATTTTCTAGTAAGATAAAACAAAATGGGTAAAATTAACTTTAATAATATAATTTATTTAACTTAATATATGATACATTATTTCATCATATGATCAATATAAAAGTAGAGTTATTTTATGTGCTATTTTTTGTACTTTTTATGTGCTGTTTTTTTGTACTAAATCTTCAACAGTTTGTGGATATTTTATGTTACTGCACATCTCATTTTTGGCCAGCCATATTTTTAGCTTCGTGAGCCTAGTGGTTTCCATGTTGGACAGTGCAAACATGGAAAATTATCAAGGTCCACTCAGAACACAAAATCCTCACCAGTAATTTGAACAGAAAAAGTTAATGTGAAGAATTATTAATTATTGAAAAGTCCTTTAGGAATTGCAAATTAAGATGAGATGCTATTATATATCTGTTAGAATGGCTGAAGTCCAAAAACCCTGCAATACCAATCTCACAGCAAGGATGTGAAGCGGCAGGAACTCTTACTTTTTGCTGGTGCGAAAACAGAATGGTATAGCCACTTCGGAAGATAGTTTGGCAGTTTTGTAGAAAGCTAAATATAGTTTTAGCAAATGACTCAGCCATTGTCCTCCTGGGTGTTTATACTACTTTGAAAATTATGTTCATACAAAACCCTGGATGTGAATGTGTATAGCAGCTTTATGGCTAATTGGCCAAAACTGGTGACTGGGATATCCATCATTAGGTAAATCAGTGACAAAATGTGATGATACATTTATACAATGGAATCTTATTTAGAATTAGAAAGAAACTTGTTATTTACCTACTGAAAGACATGGATGAGTCTTAAATGTAAATTGTTAAAAGTGTAAGGTGCCAGTCTGCAAAGGATACATACTGTGTAATTCCAATTATATGACTATCTGTAAAAGACAAAACTATACTGATGATTTTAAAATATTCAGTGTTTGTCAAGGGGAAATGGGAGGTTTGAATGGGTGAAGCACAGACATTTTCTTAAGGTGGCAAAACTTTCATCATCTGTGATAACAGAAACATACATAAATGACATAAGCATTTGTCAAAACCCATTGAACTTTACAGAAGAGAAAATTTTATGAATACAGATTGTTTAAAAATCATACATAAACACACACTGATGGGAATATGTCAGATGGACATAGGAACCAACTGAAGCTCATTCAATGGCCAAAGTTGAAACACGTTGATCAACAAAATAAAATAGTGTTGGGATTATAATTTAAAGTATAAAAAATGTTGATTCGTTTACATTAGTATAAATGATCAAATGAATGAGTGAGAATAGACAAATCTCCCATACTGAAGGATTCCAAATAATATGTGTATTTCTCCCTCAATGAGGTGGAGTACAGGCCCTCACCCCTTGAATGTGAGTGCATGTAATGACTTTGTTTGAAAGGGTACAGTGTGGAAAATGGAGGAAAAGTAATTTTACATTGGTGAAACCTGACAAACAACACCTCAGCCAACTCATTAAAGTCAACAGTAGTAGTGATTATATGTACTCTTGATATGAGGAACTTTAAAATGATACTATCTCTCACATCTTTTTTTCCCAAACCCATAATTCAAATCTAGTCTTTAGCAGACCCACAAATGAACCCAGTTGAGAAACATTGTGCAAAATACCTGACCAGTAATTTCTCAAAATTGTCAGGGTCACCAAAAATCAGAAAAGTCTAAAAAAGTCTTAACTGTCACAGTTACTAGGATTTCAAAGCAAATCGATGTAAATGTAATATGGTATTCAGGGTGGAGTCCTGGAAAAGAAAAAGGACATTAGGCATAAATGAAGAAAATTTCAAGTATGGACTTTTGTTCAATATTGGTTCATTAGTTGTAATAAATGTATTATACAAATGGTAAGAATTAATAATAGAGGTGACTAGAAGTGATGTATAGCCTCTGTACGGTCTTCACAATTTTTTTTGTAAATCTAAAACTTCTAAAGTAATTTAATTAAGTATAAGTAAATTTGTGTATAAATTCAAACACAGAAATGGTTGTAAGGCTGTTTACTAAGAGGAGTAAAAGTACTAAGGACACAGGAATAGAAAATGAAGGTAACAGGTACTTTAGTGGTGAGAGAAGATTTAGTGGTGAGAGACCTTCCATGCTGTGATTTGTAGTGTTCCTCCAATGGCCTCTAGTTACAAAGCCTAACATTGTAGCACATGACAAAAGAAATATTTACAGGGTCCAGCTCCAGCATCAGAAAATGGGACAAATAAGGGTGAATTTGGAGGTGAGAGGCAATAAATTAATGACTGAATAGGTTGTTAAAAAAGTAAATTAAATCACTCAAAAGAGAAAATAAATATTGAGAAGAACAGATACTCAACAGAGACCTAAGGTAACACTAAACAGGTA
Source organism: Phyllostomus discolor (assembly GCF_004126475.2). Lineage (NCBI taxonomy): Eukaryota > Metazoa > Chordata > Mammalia > Chiroptera > Phyllostomidae > Phyllostomus > Phyllostomus discolor. The sequence goes on along the minus strand of NC_040909.2, from coordinate 33,135,970 downwards.
AGGAACATAGCGACAGAAAAGGTATCTGAAATGAAAAGAAATATTATGGCCTGTTAACTTTCAAGAAATGTTTATTGTATTTAGCAACATTAATTTCATTGGTGAGTTTGGGGAAGCAGCAACCATGATAAGTTTATATATGAATGAATGAAATTTATGGGAATAATCACAGTGATTGCGAGCAATTCTATCTAATTACCCTTTCCTCTAAAGGTGAAACATAGATAAGGTGGTATTTAGTGTTGAATTATTATTATTTTTTTAAACTGGGAGTGTGAGACCTGGTTGGGTAGCACAGTTGGTTAGAGTGTCGTTTCATTGTGCCGAGGTCATGGGTTCTGTCCCTGGTAAGGGTACATACAAGAATTAAAAAACTAGAGGCATGAAATGCGATGTTAATTGAAGAATGTAAGCTCTATCAAGGCAGGAATGAGTTTTCTTTGTTTATTCCCATATTTCCAGTACCTAGAATGGTACCAAATATGTTCAATGTATATTTGTTGCATGACTGGCTAAGAAATAATTGAACACTTCACTAGAGGGAGAAGTCAGATATGCAGTATTTCCAAGTAGTTTTATCGAACAAGTTTCTGAGGAAAGGAGAGTATTGAAGAGGGTATGAAGAAAGACATGTCAAGAGAGGGACATTATTAAAATGTTTTATTTTTATTTTCATAAATAAACTTTATTTTAATTTAATTAACTTAATTAACTTTTCTTTACTGTTTGCACTTTTTATCACTGAAAGCAAATTGTAAGCCTTCCTTTGGTCAGGGGTTATGTGTCTTTCCTTCAGTAGTACTACCTACCTTTCACAAGATCAAACATAATTTTAGAATACTCTGCTTAAAGCAAAGTATGCCTACATTTATTTTTTTCATGTTTTTACTCAGTCTACAAATAAGAAACCTCGAAAATCTCCAGGAGAGAAAAGTAGAATTGAAGCTGGAATTAGAGGAACAGGCCGTGGAAGAGCTAATGGGCACCCTCAACAGAATGGCGAAGGGGAGCCTGTCACATTATTTGAAGTGGTGAAACTGGGGAAAAGTGCAATGCAGGTAAATTTTGAGTGTTTTTTTTTTTCTTTCTTTTTTTCATTTATAAAGCAATACGTGGAACCTGTTAGTGTATATATTGATGTTTTATGTACTCTTGTTGATTGTGTATTCAAGAAGTTTATCCTTAAAGGTTTTGCTTTGGTTGTTTTGTAGAGTGTCAGGGAAAGGCATTTTGTTTAATAGTAAGATACACTGTAGAGTACATCGTGCTGAGTAAAATGACTTACATATCATAAGAGAAGCTGCTTAGGAGAATATTATTGCTTTAATGATATATTTTTTAGAACCTGTCTTAATATAGGTAATGTGTGCATTAAAAGAAGAAATTGTATAAAAAAGCATTCCTAATTAGTGAATTAGGAATAACCATAATTAATGTTTCATGGTTATATTGTGTGTGTATGTGATCTTTTATAACCTTTTTACTCTACTCTTTCTCTTCATTCACTCAACAAATATCAACTCTTATGTAAGAGCACATTTGTATTGATTTCCTACTATAAGGGTAAATAACAATTATTCATTTTAAAGTACTAGAGGTGAAATTTCATTAAAAGGTATTTAACTGTGTGATGCATAAATATCATATTACTCTTCCCAAAATTGTATTAGTTTATATGTCACCAGAAGTGTGCCTAGCAATGGGATATTTTATATTTAAGATTTTCCAGTTACATGGGTGAAAAGGGTATATTTTACTTTGCATTTTATTTTTCAACTCGTATATTTATTTGTATTTGAAATTTAGGTAATTTATGAAACAGATTTACTTTTAGAACTAAAGGCAAGCAACTTTTTTATTTTTTAGCAAACTTTCTCTATTTTCTACCTGAATTTCCTTTTGAATTCCTTAAGAGTTGAGTGTTTACTGCTTTTTATGTATTGTTATATCAGATTGATGTGTTCACAGGTTTTGGAACTGGTGTGGGAAGGAAGGGAGAAGGTAGGGTAGCAAGATGATGCTAGATGGTAAAAGAAATACTGAATTCTCAGTTATCTAAAGCAATGGGCAACTTGTAAATTATGTAAGTATAATTAGAAAATAGATTAAGTAACTTTTAGCTATTAAGCATGACAATTATACTTTAATAGAAAAATTAACAAGTTACAAAAAATTTATTTTTAAGACCTACTTTATTGCATTGGAAATACAAACAGAAAAATGAAGGAATTTGTATTTTAATGCAGAATTTTTTCATATAAAACCTTATTTTAGTAGGTATTTGTTTATGTAAATATAGTTTTAATGCATATTATGTTAAACCTCAGTACCAGCTTTTATTTAATATGAACAAAATTTCATCTGTATTTGAAAGAAAAGAGTGAATAATATAAGCTGTTTCTTTTTGTGTACTACGTTCTTTCTATATTCTTCATTCAGATCAATTTTCCCTAATGCTCTTTTATACCATTACTCTCTGCTTAAATTATTTTGAATCCATATTTTATGAAAGGTAATTATTAGTAGTCAGCCCTCTGGTGCTTTTCATAAAGAGCTTTAAACTCACGTTTTCAACTTTTTTTCACCGTTTCTCTATATGTGTCTGTCCTGAACATGTTTTTACTTTGTTTTCTTTTTATATTATATTTGTTATATATAATTATATATAGTATATATTATATACTGTATACTAATAAAAATAACACAATAGATTATATTATAATGTGAAATATATTTTATGTTAATAAAACACTGTATTTTTACTTATATTTTATCTTCCTAAGTATCTTCAAATTAATCTATAAATTTCTGTAATTTTTTTCACTCAACATTCTACTCTAGCCTTTTTCCCCTATGAATTTACCTTATATTTTTATATATTTTTTGCACTACTCTCTAATCTGACTGGGTCATTCTTTATTTACCAGTTTGTATTTGAGCTGCTTTATTCTTCAAAATGCAGTACACGTACGATAACTACTTTAGAATAATAGTATTTTATTAAAAATAGTACTTCTTTAAATATTCCTTTTTTTTTAAAGGTTTAGCTTTTAGCCTATTGCAGTTTTTTTTTTAAGATTTTATTTATTTATTTTTTAGAGAGGGGAGGGAGGGAGAAAGAGAGAGAAACATCAATGTGCGGTTGCTGCGGGTCATGGCTTGCAACCCAGGCATGTACCCTGACTGGGAATTGAACCTGCAACACTTTGGTTCACAGCCTGTGCTCAGTCCACTGAGCTACACCAGCCAGGGCTGAATATTCTTTTATGTTCATCTGAAATGTACACGTGGGAATGTTTTTGTAACATAAATTCCTGAAAGTGTTTTTGAACAACAGGAATGTGTGTTTTAAAAACTAATAAAGGAAAGTGTTTACTACCTCCTTATTTCAAATGTAAAGTAATAATAGATAAAACATTAAAAAGATAATACAAACATTAATGAGTTTAGAAATGAAAATTTTCTGTGGTTTTGGTATAAGAAAAACTATTAAGTGATGAACAGGATTAGGATAGAGAAGCAGTTACTTGTAGCCAAGGGTTTGCAAAGGAAATTAAAGAAAGTTGCTGCTAACTGCATAGGCTAAGGCTTATGTTGAGGGTGATCATATGTCTCAGATTACTCATGATACTCCTAATGTATGCATATTATCAATGTAGTTATTAATAGAGATTCCTTTAATACTTAAGAGGTTCCTAGGTTAGATAATTGTTTATATCAAAACTTATGGGATATCAAAGGCTGAGGGAAGGGAGAAGACAGGCATAGGTATAGTCCTTGTAAACAGGGTCTGAATTGAAATGTCTGCTTATTTTGTGTGTGACTGGGTCTTTAAAAATCCTTAATATTAGAACAGGAAGCACTGAGCCCATATTGTATGCTCTAGTTTTGCATTGGAGTGACAAGGATGAGCAGAGGTAGTCATAAAAACTTGGAAGAATAGTTAAAATAAATAAGTATACTTAAGATGCTAAAGAGATTTAAAAAAGGAGGATAAACTTAGTAAATTAGTTTTACTGAGGGAAAAAGAACATTAGATGCCATCAAAGGGAAAATTCAAAATTTGGCATTCATTAGAATGTATCCCAGAGAAATAAAGAAGTAAATATGAAAGAGCAATTGAGGGGCTTTGGTATGGACTGAAGGGTCCCATAATATGCCAGGAGAAGTAGTCAGTGGGAACAGGATATGTTCCAAAACATAGTTTTTAAAGAGATAATTTGATTCATTTTCAAACACATTTTTTCAGATCCAAGGGTTTGTTCTTAGAAGTGGACAAGATAAGTGAAAATAATTATATAAATATTAATAGTATATTATAACTACAGAATATTGAGGATTAAAAGAAATCTTGAAATATTTTATCAAAGAATGACTTCTACTACAATGCAAGTGATGTTGAAATATGCAAAATAAATTCCCCTTCTAAATAACATTATATTTACAAGTATGGAAAGGAACTTTTAAATAATACATGTGATAAATAAGATATATGCATAGTTGAAATGTGAATGTTAATGAAAATACTGGGGCCAGCTAAAGCACTGCTTGGATAAATATGCAGTCTTAAATGTATTACTTATTAGCAAAAGCAGTAGAAACTGAAAAAAAAATAAAGCAAACTTAAAGTAATTACGAAGAGAGGAATAAAACTAGAAATGGAAATTAAATAGAAAAAGAAATGGTAGAAAAGGGCAACTAAATAAAAATATTAATCATTTGAGTTCAATGTATTATCATGGCCTGGAGGTGTTATTTCAAGATTTCAAGGATGGTTTAATATTAGGAAATCTTTGACTGTCCTAAACCAAATAATCATGTTTGGGGGGGGGGGGGGCGGGGGCACCTATCCTTACCTGAATTGATACAGAATGCTTAGAAAATTTATTAGCTAAAATGTAGGTGATATTCATGATGAACAATAACTCTTGGTGAATTTAGAACAAGAAGGAAGTTCCTTATCTTGGTAATTGTTATCTCCCAAAAAGCTATAGCTTACACCATATCATTTTTAACAGAGACATTTTAACCTATTCCCAGGACCAAGCAGTAGAGTTTGACTACTATTCAGTACTCATTATAAAAGAAAATAGAATATAAAAATTCTGACATTTATAAAAGGTGATAAAAAATTATCCATTTCAGAAGTTTAGAGATAGACCGTAAGCTATTAGAACTAATGAAATGGACTTTGAAAGTTTCTTTGGGGGTTCTATCAGGGGAGTGTAGCTACTCATATACCCTTGATGAAAGATCAATCTTCTACTCTACTTGGGAAGGTCGTCCTTTTCTACCAGGTGTGCAGCTGCACGAGGAATGCACATGGGTCCATGAGGGAGGAAGAGGGCACCTGCCTAGCCAGCTAGATCAGCGGAATCAACCCTGGCAATCAATGGGGTGACAGATGTCATAGCCATATTGCCTTCACATCTGGTGGCTGCTGGACCAGGCAATCCCACATTTGCATGTGAATAAACTGGGAGGATCAACTGGAGAGCAAGACAAATTACGCAACCCAGGGTTCCAGCATGGGAAAATAAAGCTGCAGAACCTCTGACTGAAAATACCTGGGAGTTGAGGCAGAGGGAAAAACTCCCAGTCTCACAGGACAGTTTGTTGGAGAGACCCACAGTGTACTAGAATGTACACAAAACTACCCACCTGGAAATCAGCACCAGAAGGGACCATTTTGCTTATGAGTAGTGGAGGAAGTGACTGAAAGCTGGCAGAGAGCCCAGCAAGAGGCATTGTTCCCTCTCGGAACCCTCCCCCACGTGTAGCGCCACAACGCAGCAATGTGGGTTGCACCGTCCTGGAGAATACCTAAGGCTACACCCCTTAACTATGTAACAGGTGCGCTGAGGAGAAAAAATATGGCCCAAATGAAAGAACAGGTCAAAGCTCCAGAAAAAGTACAACTCAGCGATGAAGAGATAGATGCACAGTTCCAAACACTGCTAATCAGAATGCTGAAATGTTGAGTATGGTCACAAAATAGAGGAAAAAGTAAGGCTACGAAAAGTGAAATAAAGAAAAGTGCACAGAGAACCAATAGTGATGGGAAGGAAACTGGGACTCAAATCAACAATTTGGAACAAAAGAAGAAATAAACATTCATCCAGAACAGAATGAAAAACAAGAATTCAAAAAAATGAGGAGAGGCTTAGGAACCTCTGGGACAACTTTAATTGTTCTAACATCCAAATCATAGGGGTGCTGGAAGGAGAAGTGGAAGACCAAGAAATTGGAAACTTGTTTGAACAAATAATGAAGGAGATGTTCCCTAATCTGGCAAAGGAAATAGACTTCCAGGAAGTCCACGCAGTTCAGAAGGCCCCAAAGAAGTTGGACCCAAGGAAGCATACACCAAGGCACATGACTATAACGTTACCCAAGATTAAAGATAAAGAGAGAATCCTGAAAGCAGCAAGAGAAAAGGAGACAGTTACTTAAGAAGGAGTTCCCATAGGACTCTCAGCTGATTTCTCCAAAGAAACCTTGCAGGCAAGAAGGGGCTATAAAGAAGTATTCAAAGTCATGAAAGGCAAGGACCTACATCCAAGATTACTTTATCCAGCAAAGCTATCATTCAGAATGGAAGGGCAGATAAAGTGCTTTCCAGATAAGGTCAAGTTAAAGGAGTTCATCATCACCAAGCCTTTATTATATAAAATGTTACAGGGACTTAAGAAAAAGATGATGATCAAAAAAAGTTCAAAACTATCAATAACCGAACCTAAAAAAGCAACAACAAAAATTTAAACTAAGTGAACAACTAGAACAGAAACAGAATCACAGAAATTGAGTTCTGTGGTGGGAGTTGGAGGGGGGAGCACAGGGGTAAAGGTATAGGGGATAAGAAGCATAAATGGTTGGTACTAAATAGACAGGCAGAAGTTATGAATAGCATGGGAAATGGAGAAGCCAAAGAACTTATATGTACAACCCATGGACATGAACTAAGGTGGGGGAATGATGGTGGGAAGGGACAGGGTAGAGGGAAATGAAGGGATAAAAAATGGGATGACTGTAATAGCATAATCAATGAAATACATTTTTAAAAAAGGAACTGATGGGAGTGTTCAGAATTCCTAGAGAGAAAATTAACATTAGAAAGAGCCTTCTGTATAGTAATAATAACTACTTAGAACAGGTATTAGGAACAAGAACCCAATAAGAAAGTACTAAAGAAAAATGAAAAAGATTTTTGGTGGAACAGAATAAAATACTATTTCATACTTATCATATTAAATAACATAATGGCTGGAAAGTACTAAGAATCAGTCAGACAACATAGTAGCAACTAGCAGAAGTACAAATCTGTATGACCCCTTTGGAAGAAAATTGGACAGCATCATGAAAAGCTGAATGACCTATCCATTTTTTATTCATTCAGTAAATATTTAATGACTACCTATACTGGGGAAACCACTTTTTTCTTTTACCTGAGAATATTTTGAAGAAACACAATTTAATTTCTAGATGTTACCTCTCAAGGAAATTTTGTGTATGTTTATAAAAGAGGCTCACATAGAAATTTTTATTCTTTATAATAGCAAAAAAATTAAAGTACTAAATACATATAAATATAAACAGGACAATCACTATGAACAGAACAGTTGATAAGTACAGTGTAAATATATTCCAACACTTAAATTCTGTACAGCATTTAAAATTAGTGAAGTAGAATCTAGGTACCATTATGGATAAATGTCAGAAATGCATTTTAAGGTATAAATAGAAGCTACAGAATGATATATAAAACATTGTACTACTTACATAGAGTATAAACACATACATAAAATTATTGAACACCTAGCTTTTTGTATTCATTACTTAGAAGATAGAAAGAATGGGACTAGACAAGTGTTTATGTGTGGAGTTTTACAGCTGTAACTGAACAAGAAGGAAAAAGAAAGAACTATGGCTGTTAAAATATTGTGTTGTTGAAACTGCATGATCGAAAGCTTCTTGTTCATCTTATTTATTTGAAATAAAAATAAACGGGTGTTTCTGAAGTGACTTTTCTTCATATCAGAATTATAAAGAGTCAGTTTCACTAGCTTAATAGATATTTATCATGCACCTCATATAACCAGATTCTGTGCTAGGTAGTTTCTAAATGTGCAGAATTGATACCACAGTTATACCTTCATGTAATACAGTGTCATGGGAAACATGTTATAGAATTTTTTAGTAAGAGATATACAGGGTAGGTTGAAAACACTGATTTCACTTAGTTCTGTCTAGAATATAGGGTCATGGAAGACTTGTCTGTATAGATAAAAACTTGAACTGAGACTTGAGAGATAGGTAGAGTTAGATAGGCAGCTGCAGAGGCCATTTCTTACAGTAGAAACAGGACATGCAAAGTTGAAATCTATATGCCGACCATAGATGCTCTGGTAAAGATAGAACTAAAAGAGAGTTTATTTTTGTAAAATTGTTATTTTAGAAAGAAAATGACGAGCATATTAGCATTTTTAGAAATACTGTTCTGAAAACAATTTAGATGACAATTTGTGGGTATATATGGCTATAATCAGAGAGACCAATTGGGAGGCTTCTTTTTTTTGCTCATCTAATTAGGAAGTAATAAAAGTTTGAATTTAAAGAGTGTCGGTGAGGATGAAAAGAAAGTGATAGATTCTATAGATATTAAAGTTATGAAGTGAATCTGAAAGATGAGACAGAGGAAGGTATCTAAGATGATTTCTACCTGTTGTTTTAGTAGTTATGAGTTAGTAAGCATTTAACTGAATTTCTGTAGTTCCTATTAGCATTTTGTATCCCAGATGTCAACTTAAAAAGCTAGACTATAACTTCATTCAACAAAAATTCATTAAGAGATGATTGTTAGGGGTTAGGTTGCAAGAGATACCATGTAAACTAAACTTGCCTGATCATTGCCTTGTAGTCTTGTTCAGGTAATAAAAGGGAACAGAAATCCTTCTTGCTAGTCATATAGTCTGTTAATATATCATTATAAACTGTTTGTTAATATACCAGTACAAACTTGATTAATGCTAAGAAAACTCCTTTGGTCTTAGTGCAATGATAATAACTTAGGTGGATAAGGAATTGGAGTTAGCCTATAAATTAAGTATACTTAATGACACAGTTTGATCTTCTGTTTGCTTTTGACAGGTGACTGTGAAGATAAAACTGATTTTGTTCATTTAAGTATGAATGGAAAAAGCATAGATGTCTTTTTTTAACACAAATGTTAATAACAGTTTTATTCATAATAGTCAATAAATTAATCCAGCTATCTGTCAACAGGCTAATGGTTAAACAAACTGTGCTCCACTCATACCATATATATTCAAATGTTCTTTAAAAAAATAATAGCTCAGGTTCAGAACTGATGACAAATAATATCTCCTTCCACTGGCAAATATGTTACCCATTTCGACATTCTTAAATGGAGAGAGACCAATCAGAAAGAAACATTAAGCATCTTAAAATGAGTTAGGGAATCTAGTGGTGAAAAACCAGGCACTCCCAGGTGACTGATGTGTAAAACTCTGCAGCCAAATGTAATCTAAAACCACATTTAAGAGGGGTAAGTACATGTGCATTTATTGTTAAAATAATACTTCATAACCAATTATTCTAAATAAGTTTTGACATCAATATTGTATTTAAAGGTAAAGCAAGGCAGCAGAGAAAATGACTTCTTGAACTGGATTTTAATTCAGCTCTTGGCTTCACATGGCCTTTATCTAAAATATAATTCTGAAAATGCAGGTAGTAAAACATAGGTGTCTTAAGAGAGTCTGTGATCAATCTTTTTCTCTCTGTAGGGGGGAAGCTTTGTGTTGATGTAAAACTATGGACTTTTATAAGACATTGATCTAGTCCCCAGCTAACAAGTGCATTTTATGCCATATCTCTCAAATGCATAGAAACCCTTACCCAAGATTTAGCCCTGACTACACCAAGGAAAGTGAAAAAGCACCTGTGACCTTACTAAAATCTCATCTGTTAACTTGTATTTGAACTGACAGTTACATAGTGAGAGTATGAGAATTGTATGCATTTCTGAGCTATTAGTGGAGTGAAGTGTTTATATTCATTTCTGAGTGTTCACTGAAAAGTTTAAAAGTTTCAAGAAGTATTAAAATGGCTTAAGAATGCCTAAGAAGTGAATGTAATATAAGAAATGCTAATGAGACATTAGAGAGAAAACACGTATTCATTCACACACTGCATAATGATGTTTTTGGTCAGTGATAGACAGCATTTATGACAGTGGTCCCATAAGATTACAATGGGCTAAAAAATTCCTGTTGCCTAGTGATATTGTAGCTGTTGTAACATCACAATGCGGTGCATTACTCAGGTATTAGTGGTGATGCTGGTGTAAACAAACCTGCACTGCCAATGATTAAAAGTATAGCACATAAAATTACAATATATATAATCTATGTTTGTTTAAGTGAACTATATGATGTTTGCACAACAATGAAATACCTAAAGAGGGATCTTTAGAACATACCCTTGTAATTAAGTGGTGAATAACTGTGCTATTGACTGAAATGAAACTTATTACAAAGGTGGCCAGAAAATATTGAAAGAATGAAATACTCTAATGAAAATGAGTAAAACCTCATAGAACTAAGCAAATTCTATTCATATATTGAATAAACTTAATATGTAAGTGAAATATAAGAACTGTGTTTTTATAGCTCTGACCACTATGGTGTAAGATATTGGATAAAGGATTTAAAGTCACATAATAAAATATTAAAACATATGTTCTGATTTTTAGAAACATAATTAAATTTTGAAAATTAAAATGTAGTTAATATGCTGTATTATACTAGTTTCAGCTATAAAGCATAATGTACGCCGTTAGTTTCAGGTGTACAGCATTTATATATCTGATGAAGTGACTGTCACAAATCTGACACTGCTAGGTAGTTATGATACTGACTGTATTCTCTATGTTGTACATTACATCACCATGACTTACTGATCTTATAACTGGAAATTTTTACCTCTTAGTCCACTTGACTTTTTTGCCCTTTCCCTCTGGCAACCATCACTTTATTCTCAATGAATCTGTTTCTATTCTGTTGCATTTATAGGTTTTGTTTTTTTAGATTTTACATCTACATGAAATTATGTGATACTGTGTTTCTGTATCTGATTTATTTCACTTAGCATCATACCCTCTGGGTTCATTCATGTTGTCACAAATGGCAATATTTCATTCTTTTTAATGATTGAGTAATATTCCATTACACACACACACACACACACACACACACACACACATCTTGTTTTATCCCTTTGTTGATGAGTTTAGATTGCATTCATATCTAGGCTATTGTAAATAATGCTGCAGTGAACGTAGAGGTGAATATATCTGTTTGAATTAGTCTTTTTGTTTTCTTTGTATAGATACCCAGAAGTGTAATGGCCGGGTCATGTGTTAGTTCTGCTTTTAGTTTTTGAGAAGGCTTTATACAGTTTACCATAGTGGCTATACCAATGTGCAAATCCCACCAACAGTAATTTAACATAAAACAACATTTACATAAAATTCAGCTGAAGGTAAAAGTAGAAAACTGAAAATAAAAATTGTTTAAGGTAGAGTTTATTTTTCTAATGAGTAAAAGATCACAGATAAATGGTGTTTCCATGATGGTAGGTAGATTGTCAAATAATTGAAACAGTTAATCTTTAGTAATTATTAAACTATACATAATCGTAACTTCAGCAGCTATATATTTTGATGTTTTTACAATTGAATTTTTCTTTTAAAAAGAAAGTAGCTGTTAAGATAACATAATTGTAGCTTGTCACCCAGGAAGCAGACATTGAGTCCTGTTCCTAGCCCTGTGAATATCTTTATGTCTTGTCCAGTTCTCATTTCTCTGTCTTGACTCAGGTGGGTAATCTGGGCCTAATGTTCCTGCTAATGGTGACAGCCAGCCACATGTCCCAGGAATAAGTCAATGTTTTAGGGGTGGAGGGATAGGAAAGGTGAGTAGTATGCTCTTGGTGCTAGGCAGTGGGCTCTTGAGGTGAACTGCTTCATTCCAAACCTCTTAGCTCCTGCAGATAAAAGCATGCACGAGTGGCTATCGTGTGGCCAGACCTGATGAAGCCTACCAAGCATGCCTTTGTTGACACCAATTGCCTGTATAGCCTAAATGTGACAGAAATGGTGTTTGAAGGCTCACCATTGCAACCAGATGTTATTGTGTTGGTAGGTGAACCTGATGGGCATCCATGATGTGGAAAAGGAAAATCTGACCCTGCCAGTATGGCTTAGTTTTGGTTGGAGCGTCATCCTGTAAACTGAAAGGCAGGCGGGTTAGATTTCCAGCCAGGGCACAAGCCTCAGTTGCAGGTTATGTCCTTGGTGGGGGTGCATATGAGAGGCAACTGATGGATGTTAATCTCTCACATCAATGTTTCTCTCCCTCCCTTCCTTTCTCTCTAAAAATCAATAAACATGTCTTCATGTGAGGATAAAAAAAAAAAAAAGAAAAGGAGAACCTGAACTTACAACACAATACTTGTTGACAAAGCATCATTGCCAGGAAAACTGTGCTTTTAAACTCAGACTAGGAAGCTGAACAGCCGTGGCTCTTTTGTGATTGCTACAGGCTATATGCCAAGTACTTGCTGGTTGTCCACTACAAGCAGCCCACCATCTATATGAAGCAGCAGCAGAACACCTCTCAAAAGACCTTCTGTGAGATGGATATTGTAGGCTCTGCCTATTTTTAGAAGAGGGTTAGGTACAAATTACTATAGCAGTCTTGATGTGTACTTCAGTGAAGGTCCCATGCTGATAATGTCTACATGAATAAGAAGTCCATCCTTGCTCCTCCTTGAAACATTTGACAAGTAGCTCCAGTGTTGTCATTGTGGTGGTCCTGATGGCCATTGTTGCTGGCATTGCAATCCTGTTGATTACCATCAGGAGGAAGTTGGGGAAGTATAAGAAGGTAAGAATCCTAAGGACTAGGGTAATTGAATATACTACTATCATAGGTTTGTAGTGGGGAAGGTAAGAGGATAGGAGTTAGAACCACTTCTGGGTGAAATTTGATTCTTGGCCCAAGACAGTTACTTCTACCTCCCCACCTTTTCTCCCTCTCCATCCTAACAAGTTCTGATCCTAAGGCTTCCTCTCTTTCTGGCTCCATGTTGCAGCCTTTCGTGAAGAACTGTTTTTCATATCCCTTCCTGGTTCAGGGATGAAATCTCACTTTTTAGAGTAAAGGCAGATACAAGAGGTCTACAATGAATGACTTTTTGATTATGTTCAAAATAAAAGGTTAAGATGACATCCCAGGATCATTTAAAAGTGATAGAATACCTTTTGAAGGCTTCAGTGAATTTAAGTGAAGAAGAGTGTTTTTCTTTCTTGAATTTAAATTATTTGATTGACTCTGTCTCATTACAAAGGAAAGATTAGCTTCTTCATCTTAAATTATCTACTATTTTATCGTGGGTCTTCTTAATGAGAAGATAATTTGGCTTTATTTGGTCTTCCATAATGGCCATATTACTTTCTCTTATACCACCAACACTAAATGCTTCTCTCTTAAAGCAGCATATTATTTTACTTTCCTAAACACATTTCTTTTTTGAGAGGAGACTGTCCAGAAACATACATTTGTTCTTCAGCTCACCTTTATTGCAGCAGGTATTAACTTAATAATGTTTTATTATGTAACAACATATATATTTTGTCTTTCATAATTTTTGACACTTTTTTACTATAATAAATTTATTGAGATTTAATAAAATATGATGAAGACATAAAGGAAAAGATAGAGTTTGAACTTGTGTCAAGTTATACCAGTATCCCCCCACCCTCAAATAAACAAACAAAACAAACCAACTTCCTATTTTGAACCTGGGGAGGTTGTAAGAGACAAATGAAAATAAATGGAATTTCACAAATACTGGATAAATGAAATAATTATATCAATCAAGGTATTTTAATTTCATCTTCAGAAATGTTCAGATTTTCTAGGCCATGGTTTTTTCCCACATATGATTATGTTTTCATAAAAATCATTCTTGATTCCTTTTAAGATTCCGCTGGATTACCTTTGAACTTCTTCATTGCATAAACTCCTCTATCACATGTCTTAAACAGTCACTTGGTCTAGGATGTTTCATAATTAGTTTAGTACCTTAAAACTCTTAACATTATTTGAGAATAAGAGTAAGAACGTTCTGAACATAAACTGCATTTCTCCCAGGTATTTGTATGTGTGTGAATAAGATATAAACAGCTAATTTTATTTTATTTCATAGCTATTTGATAATCCTTAATTGATAGGTTAATAGTTACCTAAGAGTGAGCGCTTGGTTTTTTACATAATTAGAATGTCTCTCTGATATTAACTTTGTGGATATTTTAATCTGTCCTCAACAACTCTAGCAACTGTATAAAGTAGTACTACATGCTGTAAAAAATAATGTTCAGATATTTGTAGCTTGTTATGATAGACATTAATTTTGCAGTTAGGTAACTGTCCAGTACCAGAATTAGTGGTAGGCATCTTTCTTTCATGTGATATTCAGGTATCCATGCTTTTCCATTTTCTGGCTCCTTATTTCCCCTAGAGCCTTAGCCTTGTTTGCATTTAGTGGATGGAAAGGGAGGAATGGAGAACACTACCTACTTCATAGAAGCTTTTGATCTCTCTGTTTACATTCTATTGATGGGAAGTTATCGTATACTAAGATGAGCTAGATAATGTAATCCACAACTAGGTACCTCCTTCTCTACATTAGTACATACTGAGGAAGGGAAAACACAAATTTGCCATACTATACTTTTAGATAATTACAAGGCAATTATGCAGCACATATTTTTATTTTATTTAATAAAATAATCTATTTAATAATCCATTTTTCTCCAGAAAAATAACTATAAAAGCCACTGATTAGTGCTAGGATAAAAGCATGAGTTGCCTGTAAGTTATTTATAATTTAAAGTACTAAAGAAAGTTAGATACCCTGATAGAATTTTCTACAGCCTCTATTTGTTATTTCCAAAGGTACCTATTGTTTTTCGTGTTTAGCTTTAGTAAACACTTTGCTTTTGCTACTTTTTGTGTACTTGCTGATGTTAAGCTTGTGGCTTTAAATTAACTTGGATGTTTTAGATATTACTAATTCCCTTCATGATAGCTCCTAAATAATTTCCAAAAGGCATCATTCACGGATATACCACATTTTATATAGATGGCCTAGAGGAGATCTACTAAGTAAATATATGACTGTTGCTAGATTTGTGAGGATAGTTAAATATATATGAAAAAGATTTATATATATAAATATCCTGCTGTAAATGCCTCTTGGGTGATACACGGGGAATAGGGGCGGGTAATACGAGGTGCTGGCAGCACGCTCTCCATGCCTTATAGCTGTACCTTGCAAACGTGGGGAAACCAAGGACTCCCTCCTCTCTCCCAGCCAGGTGGAAGGAGGCCAGATATGAGCCCATGAGCCCATGAGTGGAGTGGCCCCAAAACTTTGTTGGCCAGTGTTACCCTCCTTAACTGATGCTGCACATTTTAACCCCCCCCCCCCAAAGGGTTATATATAATGGTTTTATTTTCATTCATTCAGGAAAAAAGGGCCTTTATTTATCTACTTCTTAGGTGTATTTGTATTGTTTATAGATGTTCGAAGATACAAAATACTGTGCTTTTTACTAGTTTTATTGAAAGAGGGGACCTAACTTACTTTAATGCTTGTGGTCAAAATACCTTGTTTATACCTTCAGTAAGAATTGGAATACAGGGAACCTCATGAATAAAGATATGTTGATATATAAATGAGATTCCTTGAAATTTGTTCCTTGGTTCACATCAGTAAATTTGGATTGAGTGTGCTTATGCAGTTTCTTACTCTGTACAGTAACTTTAATCATGTATAAAAGCAGAACTTTTGCTCACCCAAATTTACAGTTGTTTCAAAATTGCTGAATAAATTATATATTTTTTGATATATATATTTTGATATAATTCCAAAGTATTTGCTAGGCTTTGGTCTTAAACCTTGAGTTTTAAACAAAAGAGTTGTTTCCTCCTGGTGAGAATTTTCAGTATAGAATAAGATATTTTCATCTAGAGTCAAAAATTTTGGTGGGCATGAACACAGATAAGGAGAGTGGTAAAAAATTGGAATTGATTTTAAAGAAATAAGAAAGCCGATCTGAGATATTTTAAATGATTGTTAATGGCATTGACGACTAAATTTGTACCACTCCATGTAATTGTTCAGTTTTTTCCTGCAGCTCTATAACCATGCATTAGAAATGTGGATTTATTGTTCAGTATAAAGAACAAAAATGTAAAATTGTAGTAAGTATTTTTTTCAGTGGTTTTAGTCCTTTGCGGGTTCTGACTTACTTGAAACAAGACAAGAACTGATCTGGCATGCATTATCTTAGTGTTTATAGATGTTGTGGTGTTTACAGTGTGAATGGGTTAGGATATGAATGTCTCCTAAGTGTCTCCAGAAAGGATTGCCTCAACACATGTCCTCAAGAAAGTTAAAAACTCAATATTCCCTATTAAAACTCTAATCTTTACCCATCACTAAGAGATCATTGTATTGGTATGTTTCTTGCTAGTCTCTCCTTGTGAACTTTTTATCATCTTGTGACATTAAATTGATTGTGCTTAAGTCTTTTTTTCCCTGTTCATTTTAATAGATCTGACATATTAAAATCAATATTTTTACTAATATCTTTTATTTTAACTAAGAAGAATATGATAAACAGGACCAGACAGGTTATTCTGGGTTATATAATAGGAAATCATTTACCTATAGTATCCATAGCCTGACTTTATTTATGAATCAGGCAGCATTTTTTAATTTAGGTGTGTTGATCTCAACAAGACAGGTTAAAGACAAATATTTAATACTTTGAAAGAATTGTTACCAACTCGGTGACAACAACTCAGGTATTAACAGCAAGACAGTTGTATTTTCACTATAGTTGTCTTTCTTAGTAATTCATACCATCATATTCACTCATATATCTTAGATTGGTCTGATATAGTAGTACTTCCTGGTCATTTGGAGCCAGCCATTTCACACTGTTGCTCCACACTATCGACAGTATTAGATTATTCTTTAATCACTAAATTCTGGCAGGATTTTTCTGGATTTTTATTTGGCTTGTAAAATTTTTTATTTCATCTCCTAATAAGTTCCAGAAGGAATGGATCAATCCCAGAGTAAAATAAAGGAGAAAAAATAACTAGGACAACTTTAAGTACAAATATCTGACATTTTGTGCAGAAATTCCATAATAATCTTTTATTAGTGGTTGAAGCTAGCTTATAAATTAGGCACAGTAATAGATTATAGCAATAACTAACAATACGAAAGAAATAATATGTTGTAAATAAAAGTTATGTGAATGGGCTTGCACTCATGTGTATGCTCTGGAGTGTTTGCTCTCTATGTCCCTTCTCATAACTGACGCTGGTACTAAGTAACTGATGGGTGGATAGCATATATAAAGTGGATATGCTGGACAATTCACATTTCAGGCAGGACAGAATGGGGCGATGATAAAATTCATCATGCTACTCAGAACACCAATTTAAAACTTAATGAATTATTCCTGAAATTTTTCATTTAATATTTTTGGACCGTAAGTAACTGAAACCTTTGAATGTAAAACCATGGAGGGACTACTATACTTAGCACTTAGTGAGTAGTTGACAAATGATTTCCTTTTGGATATATAATTTTTAAAACATTTATTACTTCTTGATTTAGGTCTATAAACTTTTGTCAGAAATCTAGGAAAAAATGTTTAAAGGAAGAGAGAAAAAGTTACCTATAATCATAATTTTTATATTGTGATTGTATTTGGTATTTTGTTCTAGGCTCATATGAAAATCATAGCTATTTTGTAAAAGTGAACTGATAAATTATTTCCATTGTTGATGATCCATGAATACAGGATTGTTTAATGCATAAAGTGTTTCATATTTTGGAGTGTTTCCATTTTTCTTTTGATTGTTTTATAATTTTTTGTTATAATAAATGAAACAAAATACATTGTTATCATAATACGTTATGTTATAGAAACCACTGTTTTGCTAGCAGACTTACTCTAAGAATTCTCTTGTTGTCTTGACAAAGTAAGTGATCATGTTGGGGAAGCCCATGTTTAAAGGAACTGTAGACAATTCCTTGGCCCTGAGAGTTGTCTACAGCCAATAATTGGCATGAGGTTAGGGACCTGAATTCTGTAAACAACCACAAGGAAGTAAATTATTCCAGTAACTTGGGCTTGGAAGTGGATTGATTCTTCCTATGTGAGCTTCCAAATTAGAATGTAGCATAGAAAATGCCTTATTGCAGCCCTTATTGAAGTAGAAGATTCAGCTGGGCTGTGTCCAGACTCCTCATGGAAAATGTCAGATAATAGATAACCAAGGCAACTATGTTACGGTGGACAGCAGAAAAATTAACAGTTATGAAGCAGTACTGTGAAGGTATACTTTTGTTCATTCAAGTTAAAACCAAGTTACTTAGAGTGGTCCTTGTTAAGTGGAGAAAGAGGCATTAGCTACATATGAAGTGCCAGGGGCTGCAGGTGTAGAAGTCACCATTTAATTAAGTTTATGATAATCAGTAGTTCTTCAGGATCCGTATAATTTCTAGTTTGAACACACAGTTGAGTTTAATGGGGATGTAGTAGGTTTTACCACCTTTGCTTCTTTCAGGTCTTTGGTTAAACTCTGCAATTCCCCAAGGATGTAGTATTACTTCTAGTTTATTATGTTGGTATTAAACATTCCTGCCATAATGCCCTTTATCCCATAGGTCACAAAGTCAATGTGGGTTTCTTAGAGTTGCCAAGTATGTTTGTTACATGTGTGTCAGGAACCAGGGAAATAACCATAGAGCGAGTCCCTGGACCATTTGGGTTCACTCTTAGTCAGATTCTAGTTATAACCCATGTATCAACTGGGTAGAATGACCATCTACCCATGTGAGAGTATCAGAATTTTCAGGCCAGGGAAGGCTTGTATTCACAGACACTGGAAAGCAACCTACTTTCTCTGGTATGCTAGGTTTCCAATTATTGGCAGAGGTTATGGGGAATAAGGAAGGGTTACAAATTATTAGTTTCATTCAGAACCAACTAGGTGTCTCTGTTCCACATTTAAGAATCCCATTCTTTCCTAATCAAGGTCTTAATTTTCAAATGAGAAACTTGATGAGACTGAATTCACCTGTTGTAACCTAGCAACCTATATAATTAAATTTTTGGCTTGATTTTCAGCAGTATCAATACCCATACCTACAAGAAAGAAGAGATTTGTTAGGGGAATCACACAAGCACGCTGGTTCTTACTCTGTGACTTAAGCTGACTTGAGCTCGTCATTTTTTTCTCTTAAGTGCTCAAGTATAGATAGAAGGACCTACCTCACATTACTGTCCTTACAGTCATTTTTACTGCCATTATGGCAAATGAGGTAGCCATTTAAGCTCCCAAGGCATGTGCTTAAGTTGATGCTTCAATACAGTGTTAACCACAGGTGATAGCATGGTTGATTTTCTGAAACTGGTTCATGTCATAGATTACTAGCACCCCAGCACCCCATTTCCTTGGCAAGAAACTAAGTCCTGTGCCTAATCCCAAGGACATGACCAAAGCAGTCTCTAAATCTAATTTTAACAGGTTTATCTTCTTGAATCACTCCTGGGATCAATTATGTACCAATCTGGGTTTCATCAGGAGTTTGAAACCACACAGTAATTTGAATTGTTAAAATTTATTATTAATTATTAAAGTATTAATTGTAATATTACAATTACTAAACTATGATGGAGGAATGTCTGTAAAAATATAATGGTGATTCTAATGGAGATCCTAGGGCTGAAGGAGATTTTTTGAGGAAAGAGATTTGGAAGGGCTGTTCTAGTTCCCCAGGCTGGGGTTCAGACCTTGTTAGATAAGGTGATGTTGCGGCCTATTGAATGACAAAGAAGTTTACTGGATTGCCTCAGCCAGAGTTGGTTCAAAGTTGCTGGGCTGCAGGAAACAGCACGCCGAGGCACAGTCACATTGAGTCTGGTAGACAGTTGTACAATAGAAGATGAGATACTGCTGCCACCATGAGAGAGGGAGTGTGCTAGTGTCCATGTTGGGAGAGCTGCATCTGGAGTAATCACCAGTCCCCGCCAGGGCACAAGGTTGCCAAAGGGCTGCACTCTCTTGGTGTCAGGCTAAGACAGACCACTACTGCATTTGCTGATACAGTAAGTCCTCACTTAACATCATCAGTAGGTGATTATAAATGAAATGATGTATAATGAAACTAGTTTTACCATAGGCTAATGATATAACAAGTGTTAAGTTCCTATAGCATCTCATCACTATTGTAACAAAATGACATTATTCAGGGACTTTTTGTATATACTCACTACTGATGGACTATGCAGCAAGAGCAGGGAAAGATAAACTTTAACATACCAAAACTAGGAAGAGGAGCCCCTTTCTCTTGCAGTGTCCTTCTAGAGCTTGATGCTAATAAAGCTTAACATAGTGCTTACTAGAAAGGGGAAATGCTTATAAAGTCTAGTCCATTATCATAGAGCAGATACTGAAGGGTAACTTTGGAGCCGAGACACAATAAATTGATAATGGATGCAGAGGCCTCCCTCAGATATCTGGTATTAGTAGCTATTGGCTTATCTTAAGAGCAAAGCATTAAATGTAGATTGGATGCTCTGTGCAGGTAGAGCTTGTATATGTTATCTGACTTTAATTATTGGTCCTGAAATTTATAAGATTTTCTCTTTTTCCTTAGAATTCGTGAATTTTTACCTGGATATGGTTATATGTGTTATTTCTCAGTTCATCCTTGCAGTAACTAGATAAGCCATGTTATGTGCAGATTTAAATCTTTTACTGATCAGGTAGATTGTCTTTTTAAAATGATTAGTTTACCTTCTTCTCAAACATCTACACATTAGATCTTTTAGATGCATCTAAAACCATTTCCTCATGAATTCCATTTCTGCAGTTTTGTTTTGTGTTGAGAGTTTTTTTTATCTCCCACTCCATTTCCAGAACATTAAGCTCACTTCTCCATAGTGGTTATTCTTTCATTCATCCAGTGATTATTTAAATTTGAAAGTTTTTTTTAGTATATTTTATTGATTATGCTATTACAGTTGTCCCATTTTTTCTCCCCTTTATTCCCCTTTGCCTTTCACCGCCATCCCATTAGCATCCCCCCCACCCTTAGTTCATGTTCATGGGTGTTACATGTAAGTTCTTCGGCTTTTCCATTGCTGATACTATTCTTAACCTCCTCCTATCTATTTTGTACATAACATTTATATTTCTTATTCCCTGTACCTTCTCCCTCATTCTCCACTCTGTGTCCCCAGTGATAACCCTCCATGTGAACTCCATTTTTGTGATTCTGTTTCTGTTCTAGTTGTTTGCTTCATTTGTTTTTGTTTTTGTTTTTTTAGGTTCACTTGTTGATAGTTCTGAGTTTGTTGTCATTTTACAATTCATGGTTTGATCATCTTCTTTTTGTTAAATACCTTTAACATTTCATATAATAAAGTCTTGTTGATGATGAACTTCTTTAACTCCTCTATCTTATCTGGGAAGCAGTTTATCTGCCCTTCTAAATGAAAGCTTTCTAATGAAAGCATTCTAAATGAAAGCTTTGCTGGATAGAGTAATCTTGGATGTAGGTCCTTGCCTTTTATGACATTGAATACTTCTAGCCCCTTCTTGTCTGTAAGGCTTCTTTTGAGAAATCAATTGAGAGTTTTATGGGAACTCCTTGTTAGGTAACTGTTTCCTTTTCTCTTGCTACTTTTAAGATTCTCTCCTTATCTTTAAATCTTGGGTAATTTAATCATGATGTATGTTGGTGTGTTCTTCCTCGGGTCCAATTTCTTTGAGACTCCTGAGCTTCCTGGACTTCATGGAAGTTTATTTCTTTCGCCAGATTGGGGAAGTCGTCTTTCATTATTTGTTCAAATAAGTTTTCAGTTTCTTGCTCTTCCTCTTCTCCTTCTGGCATCCCAATGATTTGGATGTTATAATGTTTATGGTCATCCCACAGATTCCTAAGCCTCTCCTCATTATTTTGAATTCTTTCTTCATTCTGCTCTGGCTGAATGTTTATTTCTTCCTCCTGTTCCAAATTGTTGACTAGAGTCTTGGTTTCCTTCCCTTCACTATTGGTTCCCTGTATATTTTTCTTTATTTCACTTTCCTTCACTTCTTCCTTTATTTTGTGTCTGTACTCAGTCATTTCTATGTGAGTATCCTGATTACCAGGGTTTTGAACTCAGTATCTGATAGGTTGGCTCTCTCTTTGTTGCTTAACTCTCTTCTAGAGTTTTGATCTGTCCATTCATTTGGGCCATATTTCTTTGTCTCAGAGCACCTGTTATGTTGTAAGGGGTGGAGACTTAGGTATTCGCCAGGGCAGGGTGACCCACATTGTTGCATTGTGGCACTATATGTTGAGGAGGGCTCAGAGAGGGAACAATGCTGCTTGCTTGTCTCTTGCCCTGCTTGCTTGTCTCTTGACGCTATTTCAGTCACTTCCCCCACTACCCACAAGCAAATTGGGCCCTTCTTGTGCTGATTTCTGGGTGAATGGGCTTGTGTACATTCTAGGACCCCTTGTGCCTCTCCAGTAGACTCTCCTACTAGACAGGTAGTTTCTCCTGCTACAGCAGCCCTCACAGGTTTTTACAGCCAGGATGTTTGAGGCTTTATTTCCTGCTCTGGAACTCTGGGTTGCACAGTATACTTCACTCCCCAGTTGTTTCTCCCAGTTTTTATCCACCTGTGAAGTTGGGACTGTGCATCCTGCCAGCCACCGCCATGTCCAAATGGTCTGCCAGGTGCTGCATTGTCATGTGTCCTCTCTTCCCTGGTTTGCCTGCGTCTGTCCCTTCTGCCAGTCTGGATGAATGTCTCTTCTTTTAAAGACTTTTTTTTAAGGATTTTATTTATTTATTTTTTAGACAGAGGGGATTGGAGGGAGAAAGAGGGGGAGAGAAACATCATTGTATGGCTGTCTCTCGCATGCCCTTCACTGGGGACCTGGCCTGCAACCCAGGCATATGTCCTGACTGGGATTCGAACTGGCAACTCTTTGGCTCACAGGCTGGTGCTCAATCCACTGTTTCTTCTCTAACTTCTTGGTTGTTGGAATTCATACAATTTGATTTTCTGGCAGTCCTGGTTGGTTTTGTCTTTAAATGGGCTGTTATCCTTTTGGTTGCCTTGGAACCAAAGCATGTGTACCTATGCTTCCATCTTGGCCAGAGCCTCTGAAATTTTTTTTGTAATTGCCAGAAGTCCTTTCCATTCTTTAAATTTCCCGTTTGTTTCTTATATACCCAGTTTATGGTACTTTTTTCCCCCTTCTTGGTTGCCAAGTCTTTCAGGCAGATTATTTTGCTTTGACTTTTTAAGTATCCTCAATTTGGTTGGTCAAGTCAAATTATTAGGATCCCTTCATCAGCACAAAGTCATGTATAGTGGACATTGTCATGGCCTTCATTCCTGTGAGTATCACACTAACTAACAGTCTTGTTAATTGGGTAGTGTTTTCCCAGCCTTAGGAATAGGAGGCAACTCAGTCTATCCTAGTTATTTGCTGTACTTTTCTCTAAGGCCAGTAATTTTCAGCAGACCCACCTAGGACCACACACTTCAGGGCTTCTATCCTAAAGGACAAGAAGTACTAGTTTTTTCTAGGCTTTTTATTTTTTTTCTTTTTTTGCCGGTATCTACCAATCTCATGCCTAGTTCAGAAGAAAACTTTGCGCTCATTTATGCAGGAACCCCTGCAGAACCCATAGCCTTGTCTGCACCCTTCAGGTATTGCTACCTTGCTTGTCCTAGGAGTTGTTTTTGTCCTGAGTGAAAGTGTGATGGAGAGTGCATGAAGAACGCTTATTCAGGCTGTCATTTGCTTAAATCTTCTGATGAGGGCTTTTGTTAGATAAATAGCACAAATGTGAAGGCATCTTTACAAACTGAACAGAAATATTTATAAAAACTTCACATTGAGAAGGTTGATACTTAAAATACTATTTTATTCTGTACCATTCTGTATTATTTTATTTAGACAATACTATTACATTATTCAGCTCTAAATGTAGTTAGGTTACCAGGTTAAATTGAAAAATATACTTGATAATGGCTTTCTATTTCAAAAACAGAGTGATACACTGTGTGTGGGACATTTATTTTTGTGAAAAATGTTATTGAAATTATATTGTAATCTGTGATTTCATTCTTAATTATGGAGAAAATCTGTCCTGTTATGTGAAAGGCAACACCATTTAGCTGAACTTACAAATTTTTCTAAGCTTAGGCAATAATATAGTTGTGTAAAAGGACAGTGATGTCAAATTGTCTGGAAACTGCAGTTAATACAGTAAGACTAAGAGTAGGAATAAAAATTACGGTGTTGTATGTGTGGGATCAATTTTTCTTTACAAGCACTTGAAGGCACATTTGTTTTTCTTTTCTTTTAAACCAAGGAAACAAAGGCTTTGGAGAGCTCTGAAAATCAAGAACATTTAGCTTATAACAGAGTAAATGAAGTAATTTACTTAGTCTTGTGGACTAATAAAGTACTTTGTGTTATTTACATTAAAGTTTGTGGAAAACTTGTATATGATATTACTAAAAGCAATGTTGAAGAAAACCATCTACATATTAATTCATTAAATTCTCCCTCCCTTCCCCCTCTCTAAAAATAAATAAAATCTTAAAATTTTTATGTTTTTGTACCTTCTAATAAATTTACCACCTTATTATAAAATGTTTTTAAATTATATGTTATTGTTTATGCTATTATAGTTGTCCCAATTTTTCCCTCTTTGTCTCCCTCATGCAATCTCAACACTGTTGTTCATGCTGATGGGTCAAAGCAAATATGTTCTTTGACTAGTATATTTCCTATGCTGTACTTTAAATTCCCATGACTATTCTGTAACTACCAATTTATACTTCTTAATCCCTTCACCTTTTTTACCCATCCTTTCAACTCCCCTCCAATCTAGCAACTATCAGAACCTCTATATGTATGCTTTTATTTCTCTTCTGCTTGTTTGTTTCTTTGATTCAACTGTTGATAGATATGTATTTATTGCCATTTTATTCATAGCTTTGATCTTTTTTAAAAATGAGTTCCTTTAACATTTCCTGCAATAATGGTTTGGTGATAATGAACTGCTTTAGTTTTTTCTTGTCTGGGAAGCTCTTTATCTGTCCTTCGATTCTAAATGATGGCTTTGCTGAGTGGAGTAATCTTGCTTGTAGTTCTTTGCTTTTCATTACTTTGAGTATTTCTTGACAATCCCTTCTGGCTTGCAAAGTTTCGTTGGAAAAATCAGCTGATAGTATTATGCGAGCTATCTTACAGTACTTACTGTTTTGATTGCTACTTTGTAAATATAGTCATATCACCTTTAATATAGACAGTTTGCATGGTATATATTTTTTATCCATTTAGTGCAACCTGTCCTCTTATATTGAAGATATGTCTCATAAATATATGATTTGATATTTTTATCTAGTCTGGATAGTCTCTTTTGAGAAGAGTGTTTAGTCATTTGCTTAACTTTGTTTTAGTTTACTTAGTCTGACAAATTTTCATTTTGCTTTCATTTAAAGGATATTTTTAGCGAGATAAAAATTTCTGGGGCATTATTTTCCCAACTTAACTGAGACATAATTTGACATAAAACATCATGTAAGTTTAAGGCGTACAAAATACAGATACATTTTTGTATTGCAGTATATTACCATCATAGCATTAGCTAACACCTCTATCCCATCACATTATTACCATTTGTGTGTGCATGGTGGGAATATTTAAGATATACTGTCCTAGCAACTTTCAACTATATAATACAAAATTACTAGCTATAATTACCATTCTGTACATTAGATTCCCAGAACTTGTTAAACTGGAAGTTCATAACCTTTAACCAGTATCTCCTCATTCCCCCCCATACTCCATCTGTGTACCTGATAAACACACCACTCTGCATTTTACTGAATGAGTTTAATTTTAGATTTCACATAAGTGATATATCATAAGTATGCTATGTGACTTATTTCACTTAGCATAGTGCCCTCAAGGTTCATCCAGGTTGTCCCAAGTGACAAGAGTTTTTCTTTCTCGTGGCTGGAAAGTATTTCATTTTTATGTAAGCATTTTTTATATTTATCTATTGATGGAAACAAGTTGTTTTCATACTTTGACTATTAATAATGATACAATGAGCATGGGAGGGAAGATATTACTATGAGATCCTGATTTCAATTTCTTTGGATATATACCTAGAAATGGGATTGCTGTGTCATGTGGTAGTTTTATTTCTAATAAAAATACTTTGAGGAGCATTCATTACTGGTTTTCATAGTGACTGTACCAGTTGGCATTCCTATTAACAGTTTACAAGAGTTCCCTTTTCTTCATATTGTCACTAACACTTGTTATCTCTTGTCTTTTTGATAGCCATTCTAACAGGTGTTAGGTGGTATCTTATTGTGGGTTTGATTTGCATCTACATGTTGATCATCTTTTCATGTACTTGGCCATTTGTATGTCTTCTGTAAAATCTGTCTATTCAGTTTCTCTGCAATTTTGTAATCAGGGTTTTTTTGCTATTAAATATTAAAATTTATGCAATATTGAAATGCAATTTTATTTAGTATAGAACACAACTTATTTTCTGTATGTTGATTTTGTATCCTCCAGCTTTATTAAATTTGTCGATTAGTTCTAGTAGTTTTTAGGTATTTTATGAGGTTTTTTATGTATAATAAGATCATATCATCTATAAACGAAGATTATATTACTATTTCTTTTTCTGTTTGAATGCATTTTATTTCTTTTTCTTGCTTGATTGCTCTGGCTTGCATTTCCAGTACTCTTTATACATAGTAGTGGCGAAAATCATCACCTTAGTTTTGTTCTTGATCTTAAAGGAAAAGCTTTCAGCCTTACGCTGTTGAGCATAATTTTGGCTGTGGGTTTGTTATATATGGTTTTTGCTATGGTTGGACATGTTTCTTCTGTGCTTAATTTGCGTAGAGTTTTTCTTCTAATCATGTTTATTTTGTCAAAAGTTGATTTTGCAATGATTAAGAATATCATCTAATTTTTATCTTTCCTTCTATTAATGTGGTGCATCACATTTATTGATTTGCATATGTTGAACCAGTTTTGCATCCCAGGAAGAAACCCTACTTGATGATGGTGAATGCTTCTTGTAATGTGCTATTGAATTTAGCTTGCTAATATTTTACTGAGAATTTTTACATCTGTACTCATTAGGGATACTGGTGTGTAATTTTCTTGTAGTATCATCTGGCTGTGATATCAGTAGAATGCTGGTCTCATAAAATGAGTTTGGGAGGGCTTGCTCTTTTTAAATTTTTGGAAGGATTTGAGAAAGATTGGCATGAACTCTTTAAATATTTGGTAGTATTCACCAATGAGACCATCTGGTCCTGGCCTTTTCTGTTTTGGGAGATTTTTGATTACTGAGTTAATCTTACCAGTAATCAGTAATCAAGTAATACATACCAGTAATCAGTCTGTCAAGATTTATATGTCTTCATTATTCAGTCATAGTTGTATGTTGCTAGGAATCCATCTATTCTAAATTACTTAACTTGTTGGCATATAATTTTTCATAATTGTTTTGCATGATCCTTTGAATTCTTGTGATATCAATTTGTAATGTTTTTTCCTTCATTTCAGATTTATTTCTGTATTCTCTTTTTTTTAAAGTTAAGTTCAGTTAAACACTGATCAGTTTTATTTCTTTAAAAAAAAACCCAGCTGTTTTATTGATCTTTTCCATTGTTTTTCTGGTCTCTATTTTATTTCTGCTGTGATCTTTGTTTTCTTCCTTCTGCTATCTTTGGGCTTAGTTCTTTTTCTAGTGCCCTGAGGTGTGAAGTGAGGTTGAGATTATTTTTTGTTCTTTAATGTGTAGGAATTTATAGTTATAAACTTCCCTCTTAGAGCTGCTTTTGCATCATTCAGTTTTTTAAAAATTTAATCTTGATTGTATTTTTTTCCATTACCATCTAGTCCCCAGACACCCCTCTCCCACCAACAATCCCCACACTATTGTCCATGTCCATGAGTCCTTTTTCTTTTTTGCTCAATCCTTCTACCCCCTAACCTCCCTCCTCTGCCCCATCTGCTCTCCATCTGTGAGTCAGTAGGTTTTTTTATGTTGTCATTCCATTTTTGTTAGTTTCAAGATATTTCTTGATTACCCTTTTGATTTCTTTTTTTGACTCGGTGTTTTCAGTAGCATTTTGTTCAATCTCCCTGTTATTTGTGACTTTTCAGTTATTCTTGTGTTACTGATTTCTAGTTTCATATCATTTTGGTAAGAAAAGATACTTGGTATGATTTCAGTCTTAAAATTTGCTAAAACTTGTTTTAAGAAATTTTATGTGATTAGTACTGGAGAATTTTTCATGTGTACTTGAAAAGAATGTGTATTCTAGTGCTGTTAGATGAAATATGCAGCATTTGTCTGTTCCATTGCTCTAAACTATGGTTCAGACCCAACTTTTTTTTTAATGCCTGTATGATCTAAATTTGAAAATGGTATATTGAGGTGTCCTACTGTCATATTGAAGTCTGTTTTTCCTATCCCATCTCTTAGTATTTCCTTAATATATTTAGGTGCTCTGATGTTTGGTGCGTGCGTGTGTGTGTTCATAATTATAGTTTCTTGATAATTTCACCCCCTTATCAGTATTTAAAGATCATGTTTGTCTCTTGTTACTGTTTTTGTCTTAAAAGTCTTTTTTATCTGACATAAGGATGGCTATCTTTACTTTCTTTTGGTTTCAATTTGTGTAGAATATTTTTGTCATTTCTTCACTTTGAGCCTATGTGTATCCTTGAAACTGAAGTGAGTCTCCTGTAGGCAGCATATATTTTGGGGTGTTGTTTTCTATACTTCCAGCAAGTTGCTTTATGCTTTTGATTGGAGAACTCAATCCATTTAGATTAATTATTGATAGGCAGGCTTTCTTATGCTGTCTATTTAATTGTTTTCTGGTTGTTTTGAAGTTCCATTTTTCTCTTCTTTAAATTTCTTGCTGCCTGCCTTTGTCAATTGATGATTTCCCATAGTAATATGCTTTGATTCCTTTCTCTTTTTCTTTTCTTTGTATCTCTTACAGAATTTTGCTTTGGGCTTTCATTAGTATGGTGGAGTTGAAATGCAATAACAAAATAAATTAGAAATAAAAACCAATTTTACTCTGCCATTCCCATGAAGTTTATATAAAACATCTTATGTACATATAACAGTGTGTTTTATGTGGATAATTTAACTTGGATCACATAAAAAAAAAAACTCCATTATTGTGATTTCCTTTAGAGAGAATTATTGAGAGAAACAAGAGAAACCTCTCTGATTTTGGTATTAGACAGGTTTTTGGGTTGTTTTTTGTTTTTTGGTTTTTTTTTTTTTTTTTTTAGTGTACCAAGTAGAATGTTTTTGATCGAGCATTTCAGGTGACCTATTTGCTTTGTGATATTGAATGTCCAAAAATCTTTACCCAGGTTTGGGACATTCTTTGCCATTATTTCTTTAAATAAGTTTACTATCCCATTTTCTCTCTCTTCTCTTGGGACTCCAGTGATGTATATGCTGTTATTATTATTTTTATGATATCTCATAATTCCTGTAGGCTTTATTTTCTTTTTGATCCTCTGATTGGATAATTATAGCTGATCTGTATTCTTGCTTGCTGACTGTCCTTTTACTTCGTTTGTGTTGGCTATTTGTGGGAGAACTCCATCCCATGGAACTCCCCTGGCCACCAAGGATGAGAAATAAGTCATCCCAGACACAATCTTGTTGTTCTGGTGGGAAAGGGGGTTGGCGATTCCCTCTAGTGGGGAATGCTCCAAGCGCTTCTCCAAAATGGCTTTTATTGGGAATGGTGTATAGGGGTATACAGCATACATGCGTAGCTCATCAATCAATGTCAAAAAGGCTGTAGTCATACAAAAACAGGTATGATCTATAGATAGCGACTGAAGGAACACAGAGGTCTGCCTTAGGTCAGGGTCCGTTAATCATGCTGACCCCAGATGGTTTTTAACATGTGTTTCATGAGATGAGGAGTTTACTCCTTATGCCTTGAATTTAAACATCTGGTTTATATCAACAGGACAGTATAAAGCAAGCAGTCTTCAAAGGATACGATATATTTATCAGGCTTGATTTCCCATGGGGAACCCTTGGTGTTGGCGTCGGGTTGTGCCTGCCACCTGTGTTTCCTGGTTTTCCAGTGAGACTTACTGGCCTCTTTCAAGTTTGCTCTCCCAGAGCTAGTTTCTGAAACCACACAGAGTGGTCTCCAACAGTCATTTAAACTCAGTAGTGTTCTTCAGTATAATCATGTATTCTTCAGTTCCACAATTCCTGTTTGGTTCTTTGTGTGTGTGTGTTTTCTGTTTCTTGTTGAACTTCTCATTTTGTTCTCATAATTATTCATATTATTTGTTTATCTGTGTTCTTTTGTAGCTCCTTGATCATCTGTACATCAGTTATTTTGAATTCTTATTCAGGCAATTTCTGGATCTGTTTCTTTGGGCCAGTTATTGGAGGTATACCGTATTCTTTTGGTGGGGACATACCTTTCTGATTCTTCCTAATCCTTGTAGCCCTGCTTTTGTGTCTGCACATTTGAAGAAGCAGTTACCTCTTCCAGACTTTATAGATTGACTTTGATAAGGGAATGCTTTCACCTGGTGAGGGCACACTGGATTATTTTGTGACCCTGAGTCTAGCGATGTGGGGTACCAAATGCAGGGGCATGTGGCAGCACTGAGTCTGGATAGGGAAGAGGGGTTCGTGATGTCTCTTTGGTTAATGCCACTTGGGTCAACAGAATTGACAACTGTGTGGTCCTTGGTGAGCACTGTAAGGAATCTGCAGTTGCTGCAGGGATTGTTGGTATTTTAGGCAGCATCTTTAGATCCAGTAGCTCAGAATGAAGTCAGTCACTGGTGGTGGCTGGAGCCAGTGATGGCCAGCTGCAGGTGCATATGTAATGATAGAGGCCAGCTGCATACACATTTGTAGTGACGAAGACCAGTCCAGGTAGAAAGGGCTCACTGGCAGCTATAGAGTCTCTGGCTAGCAGCATCTTCTCCTGTGATTACAAACTCTCTCCCCAGATAGGCACATTATAGTGGAGACTCATGACAGGTTGGGTTGGGGTGTACAGGTGCACAGCTTGGAGGGAGATGTTTAGGCAGGCAAGCATGGTGGTGCTGTTGAGTTATTGAAGACAGGGCCCGATTTGGGCCTCAAAACAATGGCTGTCAGTGCACTGATTGGTGGCTTCATACCTCTTCACTCTCCTGCATATGTACTTTGGTTGAGGTCAGTCATGGGTATGAGCTCAGTGGTACACAGCTGGATGGACTAGCCTTGAGCGTGGACACAGTGGTGGCATTGGAGCACTAGGCTGATATCTTATACTTGTGAAGGTACAGAATCCCAAGTTGGCTTCAAGGAGTGTTGTACTTTTGCAACAGTAGAGTTCATGGATGGCTTTGGTACTGTTCATTAGTGGAAAAGGAAGGGAGCATGGAGGGACTCAATCAGCTGGTATTAGTGAGCACAAATAACTGTGGTGGAGGCGGGGAGTGGGCGAGATCTGTAGGGGTTGGTGGTAGCCCTGTTGGCCTTTGGCTTTATCAGTGACAGAATCTGCTGAGTTAGTCTGCAGAGCTGGTCTAAACTGTGCCTCTCCTGCTGTTTGTTTGCTAATAGTAACCTCTACTTTTACTCCTGTCCCTAGCTGGCTTACTACATCTCAGTTTTTCTGGTCTGTGTGGGTGAAACCAAAATGGGACCTCTGTACAGTCTCCTGTGAGACCGGAGAAGCTGGTCACTCATTCTATGCTTCCTTTATGTGTTAGACAAACTCTTTCTTGCTGTGAAGTTCTTCCTTAGTTCTGAATGATAACGTTTGGGTGATGAGATGATGCAGGTAATGAAAAAAGTAGCCTTTCTTTTCTTCTTGTGTGATTATTCTGTTTTGTTGTTAAACCTTCCTAAGTGGACTCTAGAGGTCTCCTGGAGCTGTTTTTGTTAGTATATAGTTGTCCAGTCTTTGATCTTTGTAGGGCAACAGGGAAGATTGGTTTTTCAACCTACTGATGGGCACTTCTTTTCTCTTTCAATATTTTAAATGTCCTTCCATTATCCACTGGATTTAATTGTTATTGATGAGAAATAGGCCATATTTTTGATCATTTGGTCCCCTGTAGATAACCCATTGGCTGCTTTAAAATTCTTTCTCTCTATTGAAGATTCCCAGCAAGTTGATTTTGATGGGCTTTATGTAGTTTTCTGTTTTATTCTGCCTCTTGGCCAGGCCCCAATGTATAATCACACAATGAATCATCCATTCACCTATGTCCATATTTGGCAGTGCTTCTAGGAGTCAGTAGTTTCTGCCAGTCCAGGAAGGACTTTTCTCTGTGCAATTTAGTTCTTTATAGTCCTTTGCCTCTGCACCTCTCTGATAGCTTTTAAAAAGTGTAGCTGTGGCCCTGACTGGTGTGGCTCAGTGGGTTGGGTGTCATTCCACAAATCAAAACGTTGCCGGTACAATTCCCAGTCCAGGCATTGGGTTGTAGGCCGGGTCCCCAGTTGGGGGCAAGCAAGAGTCAACTGATGTTTTTCTCCCCATTCTTTCTCCCTACCTTCCCCTCTTTTCAAAAATAAATAAATAAAATCTTTTTTAAAAAGTGTAGCTGTGTTTCCTTCCAAATGAATAACCAATTACATCAACATCATTTTTAAATGAATCACCCCTTTTCCTCTAAAATTGAAATACTTTCTTTGTAATAGTTTAAGTTCTATATAAACATGAATTGGTTTCTGCTCTCTATCCCAGATATTGTTTTTCTAGTCCTACATTATTTTCAATCTATTTGTTTTCAATATTGTTATGCAATTTTCGTATTTCTAATGCAAGCCCTTGTCACTAGTCTTATTCAGAATGTTTTGGGTTTTTTGTTCATACTTGGTGAGAATTAAAGAAAATTTTGATTATCACCTTAGTGTGCCTTCACTATACTGGGCCTCGTAGAAGTTGGGAAATGACTTTCTCCTCATTTTCGTGGCACACTTTGTTACCTCTGTCACCAAGCATTTCTCCTTGGGCCTTGAGTCTCAAAGTCATTCTTGACCTTCTCTATCTATTCTTTGTACTCAACACCATTCTTAGCTCATGGGACTTAACACATTATTCAACAGAGCTGAACCTTGAACAAATACCATGCCATTCTTTTTCTTTTTACCTTCTCCTACAACCATAATATTCTTTTTCATTTTCTGTTTAATTTTAAAACAATGCCTCCTGGACGCTAATGTGATAGGACAGAGAAGCAGTGTTACGTATTAGCAGTTAACAAAAAGTCCTGTCTTTCACACAGAAGAAGGGAATGTGGTTGCTCCTCAATATTAGAGGTAATTAATTAAATAAGGGGTATTTTCAACCAGAATGGATACTATTAAATGGACTGATAATAACCTACTATTGATGAGGATGTGGAGCACCCAATCTTATGCATTGCTAGATTTTATACATTGTTAGTGGGAATACAATTTCGTATACTTGTTTTGGAAAATTGGCATTGTCTTGTAATTCTCAACATACATGTGTTCTCCGTATTAATCAGTCTGTGATTGAGTATACACATCTACAACAAAATATGTATATGTCTATCAAAAGATGTGTATAGTTATGTTCATAACAATCTTGTGATAACCCTAAAATGGAAACAACACATGTCCATCAATAGTAACACTGTCATAATTTGTGGTATATTAATAATGAAATATTACCCAGCCGCGCAAAAAAGGAATTACCTTATTTTTGGGACCATAAGACGCACCTAGGTTTTAGAGGAGGAAAATAGGGGGAAAATTTTGAAGCAAAAAAATGTGGTGGAATATTTAATAACATAAGTAACATAATATTTCACCAATGTAAATGTAAACATAACTCAGCAGCAGCATTAACAACCATTATACCTCCCAAGTGGTGGCTTATAGTCCAAAAAAATAGGGTCCTGAGAAACATAACGTGGTTGTACCGCTCTCTGATTGAAAGAAATCAAACTAAAGATGATAGTTTATATGAATTTCAAAAATATATCAACTGTTCAGGACATATAATTAAACTACAGAGTCCAGCAGAAGTAACACCTGCTTGATTGTGATTGGTAGCGTAATAATATGGGTATAATAATTTATAGTTTTAATTTGAACATTTCATCTAAAATGTCATGTACTTGAGTGTGATATCATTATGTTACAGAATTATATGTTTAAGATTTTGTAATAAAAGATTTTGTAATAAAAAAGGCGTTATTTGTGCTGGATCTGTATATGAGTTGAGGATAAGTTACTGATTAGAAGGGAACATGAGAGAGAGAGAGAACCTGTTTTAGTACTATAAATGTTTTCTATTTTCATCTTGGTTATGGTTACACAGTTGTATGTAGTATTGTGTAGAGTTTCATCAGGATGTAACTTAAGATTTATGCATGTTATTCTATGTAATTATACCTCAATACAAAAACAGTATTTTATTTAAAATTTTTTATATATATATTTCCTCTGATCATCTAACTTCATCCTAGGAAACCTTCAACCAATTGTGCCCACTAGTATGCTAAGTGTAATCACATTCAGTTTGCCTCACAATTTGGAAAAAGTTAATTTTGTACATTTATATTTTGTCAGCTGTCTTGTCAAATTTTTCTGTTAATCTTTTGAGTTTGTTTGGTAGACTTAGTTTATTTTTTATCAACTATAAAAAGTGAAATTGTCTTTACCAATATTTTATTAATTTTTGCATTACTTACAAACTTAAAATTTGTGTTGAATAGTTAGGGATGCATTTTTTTCATCATTCCTTTTTGAGTTGAAATGTCTTAAGCATTTTACAACAAATATATTTTAGTATTTGTCTTTATCTTGTTTTCATACATTTCATCTAACCCTAGTTTTTACAAAGTTAAACAAAATTATTTACTGTTTTCTGTTGAATCTATATGGTGGCATTGGTTAATAAAATTATTTTGGTTTCAGGTGTACAATTCTATAATATATCATACACATATTTTTGTTGTGTGTTCTCCAATTCAAGTCTCTTTGTATCATCGTATATTCTGGGTATACCCTCTTCTCCCTTCCTCCATTCCCCTTTCTCTCTAGTAATCACTGTACTGTGTCTATGAAGCGGTTTTTCTTTCTATTTTTTTTTAAATCCCTTCACTTTTTTCACTGGGCTCTATAATCCCCTTCTCTCCAGAAATATTTTATTAAGCTTGGCTGCAGAGATTTACCAGATATTGTTTTCAAATATAACAATATAATTTAATTTCTTGTTGATAAATTGAACTATTTGATTTTCTAATATTGAGCCATCCTTGCATTCCTGAAAAATGTATTTTGTTATATATGACCTATACTCTTTCAGTGGATTACATATTCTGATACTCAGAAAGTTTATATGTGTAAGTAAAATTAGTCTCTGTGTCATTTTTACAGTGTGTTTTGAATATCAGTATCTGTAGTTGCTTATTAACTATTGAGTTCATGGGATCTTGAACAAATATTTGAAGACTAGTAATTACTTTTTAATTGACTCCAGAGAAATAATTTCAGGTATTTTTTTTTATTGTTTAAATGAACACAGAGAGAGGACCACAAAGTTTTACAAACATTTATTTGCTCTAATATTAATTTCTTTCTGATATCTTCATTCTTATATTTTCTTTTCCGCAGTCGGTGGTGGATGACTGGATTGAATCATATAAACAAGACAGGGACATCGCACTTCTGGATTTAATCAACTTTTTTATCCAGTGTTCAGGATGTCGAGGTACACAATTTGGGAATAAATTATGTATATTGAGCCTGTCAATTCAACTGTGTCAATTTATTTCATCTTCCATTAGTCATACATAATTCATCTTAGAATTATGTGCTAAGTTTTTCTGATAAAGAACATTATGAAGTCACTTAAGGCCATTTCATTTTCTTCTGGTTCAGCTTTGCTCCTGTTAAGTAATAGATTTCTAAATATTTTTAAATTTTGAAGGAAATTTGAAATTCATTTAATAAACTTAAGATGAGCTTTTATAATTAATATTTACTGATGTTATTTCTACCTGTGCTCCATATTAGTGACTGCTAGTTGCTAACATTGATTATTTTATATTCCTGTTAGTTTTAGGTCTTCACTTTGTAGATGATGTACTTCAAGTTCAACTAATTTGCTTAAAGTTACAAGCAGAATCAGGTTTCTTAAGTTTATGATTGATTGGAAATCCATAGAGAGCTAAAAGTGCAGTATTATTTTTATCATATTAATAGATAACTGATAAGATATTCTTGTTCTTTAGAATAGATAAACCATAACAGATTAAATTCTGTGTAGGGAAATTAGTTGGTAAATCACCATTATTTGCTTTCCACTGGAGAAAGAACAGTGATTATTTATTGTGATCACTAACCAGATAGATTTCTTAAAGGCTCTTTTATTTCTGGTCAAGTTATATGTTACTATATTGACATAAATAGTTTAATAAATATTTATAGAGTACCTACTTTGCACTAAGCACTGTTCCTGAGTATACAAATGTTATTACCAAGAGTTTCTGCCACCTAGTCAGTATTAGGGGATGTATAATTTTTAATGGAGGCTTTATTACAAGGAACAAAGAAGGAAATACACCAGTAATAGTTCAGTAAAATTCTCAGTGCCATAAGAGTAATAAAACTGGTTATTATTTCCTTTTTTTTTTTAAATCCTCAGTGAGTGACATTTTTTTCATTGCTTTATAGACAGAGGAAGGGGGTGGGAGGCGGGGAGGGGAGAGAGAGAGAAACAGACTCGGTGTGAGACAAACATCGATTGGTTGCTGTCTCCTACACACTACGATGGTTGGGGCTAGGGGTCAAACCAACAACTTGGCTATCTGCTCTGACTTTGAATGAAACCCGTGGCCTTTTGGTCTACGGGAGGATGCTCCAACCAGCTGAGCCATGCTAGCCAGGGTAAAAATGGATACTGTTTAATGACTATTTCATATGTGCCAAGCTGTGTGCTTTACATATATTAACTCATTTTACATTAGTTAACAGTTTTATCAGGCAGATGTGATCTTTATTTTGTAGATCAGAAAACTATGAATAAAGGGCTTAGGTGAGTGTTTGGGCATCAAGTAGTTTATAAGTTCCAAAGATATGATTCCAAATAATATTTGTCTCAATCTGGGGTCTACATGTGTAGCCACAGGATACTATGGGGATAACAATAAAGGGTTCTTATCCAGCCCATTCTCTGTGAATGAATGAATGAATATGAGGATATTTGTCAGAAAATAAATGCATCCTGTGGGAAGAAACTGTGGTGAGAGACTAAGGCTGAGTAAAAGAAAGTTAATGAGGAGGAGAAAGGCCAATGTGAACAAATTATGCAAAAACCCCAAAGATAAGAAAGCACTGCACACTCCGGGAAATAAATAAATTGAGTTTGTGGTTCTATCCAGACCATGGAGATAGGTGAGGAGTTGCATGAGATTAGGCTGTATTATGGAAAACAAGTTCATTAATTTTACAGCCTTAAAATGGGCAAGGCACAAGCTCTGAGTGATGTACTTTACATATTTTATCTAATCCAATATACTATAAGTATCCTATTGGATTGGGTTTTGATTTTAAAATAGCTGATAGGCTTTACATTTTTACCCTTGTAACTCATTCCCATGGTTGAAAAAACTTAAAAATTATTTTTAAAGATACAAAGCAAAAAGTCTTTATCACTTCCTTCCTCCTTATCTATATACAATAAATATATCCACAGAGTTAACTGCTCTGAACTACTTTCTAGTATGGTCCATCCCATTGTCTGTGTATCTTTCGAACTGGTCTATCTAATTTCCATACATATAAGTAGGAATATGCAGGGTAGGGGCACAAGAAGCTTTACCATTGTTCATATAGAAAGTAACACAATAATTAATAAATACTAATAAAAGAATAAACTGTTTTGTGTATTCAGAACTGGAAATCTCTTTTGCCCCACCTATGTATTCTTTCTTCTAACACAGAAAATAATACTAGTGATATATAAAGAGCTTTCTTAGTGGGGGTTTTTTTTTTGATATTTTTTCTTCTAACACAGAAAATACTACTAGTGATGTATAAAGAGCTTTCTTAGTGGTTTTTTTTTTTTGATAAAGTGTCATAGCATTTTCCTTGTATATATACATTAGTTTACTTCTTTTAGCTGACCATTGTGTTATTTATAGTCTTTTGCTATTACAAACAATACCATATGAACATAATGAGTCATTTTTATACTTTATTTGCTTTATATGGAAGAATGTAGATAAATATATTTGTAATGATACTGGAAACATATTGCCAAATTACCTGCTGAAGGATTTGTACCCAATTTTCCTCCCATCAGTAATATGGAAGAATTCTTATTTCTTCTTAGTTTTTTCAACAAAATGTTCTTATAAAATTTTGGATTAGTTTTAGGAATGATTTAAAAATATGTCAGTGTGACTTTTTTTTAAAATTCAGGTGAAAGTTACTTAATATACAATTAACTATTGTAAAATGTACAATTCAGTAACATTTAGTGCATTCACAATGTTGTGCAACCACCTCTCTCTAGTATCAAAACTTTTTCATCACCCCAGAAGAAATAGCTCATATTCATTAGGTAATTATTTCCTATCCCCCTTTCCCCTGAACCCTTGGCATGCACCTACCTGCTTTCTGCTTCTATAGATTTGCTTATTCTGGACATTTTACATAAAATGTGACCTTTTTACATCTGATTTTTTCATTTAGCATAATATATTAGGTTTATTGAAGTAGTGGTATGTATCAATAATTCATTAATTTTTATGGCTGAATAATATTTTATTGTATGTATATATCAGAATTTGTTTACTCATTCATCTGTTGATAGACATTTGGGTTGCTTCCACCTATTGGTTATTGTGAATGATGCTACTTTGAACATTCATGAACAGATATCTATTTGAATACTTGTTTTTTTAATTCTTTGGGGTAAAAACCTAGGAGTGAAATTGCTAGATCATATGGTAATTACATTTTAATTGTTTAAGGAATCGCAAAACTGTCACAGCAGCTGTACCATTTTATATTTCTACCAGAAATGTATGAGAATTCTTACTTCACATCCTCTCCAACATTTTTATTATCTAATTTAAAATTTTTTCAATTCACTAGTGGATATGAAATGATATCTCATTGTTTCCTTAACTACTAATGATCTTGAACATCTTTTCATGTGCTTTTGTGAACATTTGTATATCTTCTTTGAAGAAATGTGCATTCAGGTCCTGTGTTTATTTTAAAACTAGAGGTGTGGGTTTTGTTTTTTGTTTCTTTGTCTTGCATTATAGTAGTGGTTTATATAGTCTGGATACTAAACCCTTATATGAAATAGAACATACAACTATTCCCATTCTTAAGGTTGTCTTTTTATATTCTTAAAGATGCACTCTGATGCAGAAAACTTTTAAAATTTTATCAAGTCCTATTTAATTTTTTCATTTTTCATTAATTCTGTGTCAATTGTAAGAATCCATTGCCAATCCAAGGACATGAAGATTTATCCCTGTATTTTCTTTAATAAATTTATAGTTTTAGTTCTTACATTCAGGTTGTTGATCCATGGTTAATTTTAGTATAAAAATGATTTTAATTTGTGACTTAAATTCTCAGGAATGGGGCTTGAGAAGCATTTCTATTTCATTTTTTTGTGAATTTTCTGTTCCCGTCCCTTTCCAATTTTTCTTTTCACTATATAGTTCCTGAAAGGCATTTGGCCAAATGGATTTTAAAACCTTTTGACAAAAGAGACATAGATGCATCTTTTCTTAATGTGATTTAACAAAGAAAGCACACAGTCTCTTACATAGTGGAATAGAAAAAAAATTCAGAAATAGACTAAGCACCTCTGGAACTTTTAGGCATATCTTAAAACATAGGAAAGGAGAGAATTGTAAATTATAGCTATACTAAGATCATTTTTCACCTATCAGGTTGATAAGAAATTTTAAATTATAGCAATACTCTGTTGATTAGATTGTGTGGGAACATACTGTTTCATTGTTGGAATACAAATTGGTACATCTCTCAGGGAAATAGATATGGCAGTTTCTACCAAAACTACATGTTTTATCTTCTCACCTAGCCATTTTAGTTCTGGAATTCATTTTTCTGTAAAGTCTGAAATTATGTGAAAGTGAAAAATGAAGTGATTTTTAAAAAGCCATATTAACCCTAAAGCCAACACAATGCTGAAAGGAAACCAACAGGGTAATTTTCACTAAAGTCAAGTAAGGTAAAGATGCGTACTTTCAGAACTCCTATTTAGCGTTATGTTGGTGTTACAACCCAACACGTTTAGAAAATAAAATGAAGTAAGTATACTCATTATATAAGAATAACCTTTTGTAAGAGACAATGGAATAAAGACCCCCCCCCTTTTAAGGTAAAATAGGGCAGATGTGGGAAATTATTTCAGATCTATGCCTCACTTTGATGTACACCAGTATAAATTCCCAAATCATTAAGAATTTAAATAACAAAAGCAACAAATAGCAGAAACAAAGAAAAACAAACAGCAGATAAATACCAGAAAGAAAGAAATAATAAGCCTAGAAGAAAACATAAAAGAATTCCTTTATAGCCTTGGAGTATGAAAGACCTTTTATTAATGACTCAAAATTAACTGACTAAAAAATCTCTACATTATAAAAGATCGATAGGTTAAACCTATGCTAAAAACAATACTGATTACTTTTATGTGATGGGCACATTATAGGGAAAGTCAAAAGACAATGAACAAATGGCAATTTTATTATTATTATTATTATTATTATTATTATTATTACAAAGGCCAATCTCTCGATTACATGTTCAGGTAAAATTCGCACTTTGTAAGGACTCTTTATGTTGCAAAGTAATTTCCAAAATCCAGGTTAGTGTTGTGTTCTGTCACCTCATTTCCTCCTAAAGCTGTCTAAGAACCAAGAACAAACGAATGTTAAAAAAAAAAATCGGTTAAATTAGGAAGAATATCAGGGAAGGGGGGAAAAACATCACAAAACTTTTTTTCCCCTAGTTCTTTGCTAGAAAGGAAACTCTCACCAGTGACATGACAAATTGGAACATTCTGTCATGAGTAAAGAGTATTGGACAGCCTCTTTTCCATTTGGCTCCAGTATCACTATTTTCTCATCTTGACCCTTGAATCTAGGGGATGGTAGCTACTTTGAGATGCATCAGCACACCTAGTTTCCTTAACCGTTCCCAAATTTCCCTTCTGTAGTACCTCAGTTGAACCAGTTGAGTAAATTCATTCTACTTACTGCTGGAATCCTCAGAATATACTAACTAATTCAACATGTGATAATAGAATTTATTTTAGTATCAATGAGGTGTAGGATAGATGGCAGTGGAAAAGTGGATTTAAACACTGACTTTAGAGTTGTATTTTAAAGTTCTGTAACTTCATAAGCATTCATAGGATTAAATTCTGAGGAAACTAAGAAGATAACACTGAAAGATAGGATATATTTATAGTATTTTGCTCAGCAAAATGAAAATGTGTCATCTCTATTCAAAGTCTTACCATTGTTTAATACACCATTGGTGCAGGCATATATATTTGGGTATATATTAATGCATGCATATCACATATTTCAGAAATATATATATATATATATATATATATGGGTATTGATGGTTTTTCTTGAGAAATGTGCTTTTTTTTAAAGTTAGTAAAGGATTCATTTGTGAAACTTGTGAATTGTAGACTAGAAATGCCTTCTTTCTTAGTTGGTTATAACAAACAATTGCTCTGTTTCACAGTATTTTTACTTAAGAGTGGATTTCCAAATACCTGAGGGCTTTATGGGAGTGTAAAATTGCTAGAGAATTTACCTCATTCAGGAAAATTATTCTAAGAGTTTTTTTAACTTTCCCATTTTACGGGTGAATTGGTGTCACACTAATTTTTTTCATGAACCCTGTAAGCCAAAAGAATAATCTAACATTTCCTATTTGAAGTAGTTTGGTTCAAACAATTTATTTATATAGCCTAGCAGCTTAGTAGCTACTTGGAAAAATGATTAAATTGAAATAAAAGTAAAAATTGTCTTTTTTATCTAATGTTTTTTTGCATTCTACTGAATTTATTGCAGTGATGATTGTTAAAATTATACAGGTTCCATGTGCCCAATTCTATAACACATCATCTGTACACTGTATTCTGTGTTAACCACCCCAAGTCAAGTCTCCATCTATCGAGTGTGATCCACCATGTACTCTCTTCCACCTATCTCTACCCCTACTTCTCTGTGGTAATTATCACACTGTTGTCCCTGTCCATGACTTTTTTCTTCTTTTGGTGCTCAATGCCTCCAACCAAACACCCAGCCCCCCAACACCCTCAACACCCCCAACTGTCTCTATGAGCCTGTCACTGTTTTGCTTGTTAGTTCATTTTGTTCATTAGGTTCCACATAGGAGTGAAATCGTATGGTATTTGTCTTTTCTCTGACTTATTTCACTTAGCATAATGCTCTCCAGGTCTGTCTGTGCTGTCCCAACGGCTAACATTTCCCTACATTTTTTACGGTTTATATATTTCATTGTTTAAATGTACCACAGAGTTTTTATCCACTTGTCTATTGATGGGTTTGGCAGCTTCCAAATCTTGCTTATTGTAAATGCTGCAATGAACATTGGGAATGGGGGGTAGGAAAGGGTAGTAGGGGTTGTTCTTTTGAACTAGTGTTTCAGTTTTTTTAGGATAAATGCCCAGAAGTGGAATTGCAAATGATAAGGAAGTTTCATTTTTAATTTTTTCAGGGAACTTTGTACCATCCCTTAGTGGCTGCATGAATTTGCATTCCCACCAACAGTGTAAGGAGGGTTCCCTTTTATCCGAGTCCTCACCAACACTTGTTGATTTACTGATGATAGTCATTTGACAGGTGTGAAGTGATATCTCATTGTGGTTTTTATTTGCATTTCTCTGATGTTTAGGGATGTTAAGCATCTTTTCATCTATCTTTTGGCTCTGTGTATGTCCTCTTTGGAGAAGTGTCCATTCAGGCCCTTTACCCATTTTTTTTATCCTCACCTGAGGATGTTTTTTCATTGTTTCAGGAGGAAGAGGGAAGGGGAGAGACAAACATCTCTGTAAAAGAGAAAAGTCAATTTGTTGCTTCCTGTACACACTGGGACCAGGAATCGATCCAGCAACTTAAATTTATGTGCCATACTAGGAATTAAACCCACAACCTTTCAGTTATGGGAGATGCTCAACCAGCTGAGCCATACCTGCCAGGCTCTTTACCCATTTTTTAATTGAACTGTTTGTTTTTTTGTGTTGAGATGTATCAGTTCTTTTTAAATTTTGGGCATTAGCTCCTTATCAGATGCATCATTGGCAAATATGTTCTCCCATTCAGGAGGTTGTCTTTTCATTTTCTTGGTGGATTCATTTGCTGTGCAAAGACGATTGACATAGTCCCATTTGTTTATTTTTCTTTTGTTTCCCTTGCCCAAGGATATATATCA
Organism: Phyllostomus discolor; assembly: GCF_004126475.2. Lineage (NCBI taxonomy): Eukaryota > Metazoa > Chordata > Mammalia > Chiroptera > Phyllostomidae > Phyllostomus > Phyllostomus discolor. The sequence continues at coordinate 33,092,214 of NC_040909.2, read as the reverse complement.
GAGAAAATATTTCTACAAGAAATGTTCCAAATTTTACTGCCTGTGTTTTCTTCTAGGATTTTTATGGTTTCAAATCTAACATTTAAGGCTTTAATCCATTTTGAAGTTTATTCTTGTGTGTGGTGTAAGGAGGCAGTTTTATTTTCTTTGCATGTATCTGTTCAATTTTCCCAGCACAATTTATTTATTAGACTATCTTTACCCCCATTGTATGTTCTTGCCTCCTTTTTCAAATATTAATGGACTATAAAGGCATGGGTTTATTTCTAGGCTCCCTATTGATCTACATGTTTGTTTTTATGCTACTATCCTGCTGTTTTGATTACCATGACCTTGTAGTCTAGTTTGATATCAGTTAGTGTGATTCTTCCATCTTTGCTCTTCTTAAGATTGCTGTGGCTATTTCAGGTCTTTTGTGGTTCCAAATAAAATTTTGGAATATTTGTTCCAGTTCTGTGAAATACACCATTAGTATTTTGATATTGTGTTGAATCTATAGATTGGTTTGGGTAGTATGGGCATTTTAATGATGTTACTACTTATTTTAAATTTCCACTTTTTTTAATAATTCTTTTTTTAAGATTTTATTTATTTTTAGAGAGGGAAGGGAGGGAGAAAGAGAAAGAGAGAGAAGCATCAATGTGTGGTTGCTGGGAGCCATGGCCTGCAACCCAGGCATGTACCCTGACTGGGAATCGAACCTGTGATGCTTTGGTTCGCAGCCTGTGCTCAATCCACTGAGCTATGCCAGCCAGGGTTCCACTGGGTTTTTTGTTAAAGATTTTTTATTTTTATTTATTTTTAGAAGGGAAGGGAGAGAGAAAGAGGATACATTGATTGTTTCCATCATTGTATGAGAGAAACAAATTGGTTGCCTCTCGCATGTCCCCAGCTGGGGACCTGGCCCACAACCCACACATGTGCCCTGACTGGGAATCGAACTGACAGCCCTTCAGTTCACAGGCTAATGCTCAATCCATTGAGCTACTAGCCAGGGCTATTGTTACTTCTTTCTCTTATGAACATGGTATATACTTCTACTTATTTATACCTTAGAAATAAGTGTCTTAGAATTTTTTGAGTGTAGGCCTTTTACATCCTTAGTTAAATTTATTCCTAGGTATTTTATTCTTTTCAAAGCAGTTGTGAATGAGATTGTTTTCTTAGTTTTTCTTTCTGATATTTCATAATTGGTGCATTGATATGCAACTGATTTCTGTATATTTATTTTGAATCCTGCTACTTTATTGAATTCATTTAACTGTTCTAGTAGTTTTTTGGTGTAATCTTTAGGATTCTCTCTATATAGTACTGTGTTACCTGTAAATTATGACATGTTTTACTCCTTTCCTTCTAATTTACATACCTTTTATGTCTTCTTGTTTGACTGCTATGGGCAGGACTTCCAGTATGTCTAATAATACTGTTGAAAGTGGACATCCATGTCTTGGTCCTAATCTTAAGGGGAATGCTTATAGTTTTTGCCCAGTGAGTATATTGTTGGCTGTAGGTTTGTCATATGTGGCTTTTATTATGTTAAGATACGTTCCCTCTGTTCCCACTTTGATAAGTGTTTTTATCATAAATGGATGCTGGATTTTATCAAATTCTTTTGCTGCATCTATTGCTATCATCATGTGGTTTTTATCCATCATTTTGTTTCTCTGGTGTGTCGCATTTATTTTCTGTGGATATTTTACCAACTTTGCATTCCCAGAACAAGTTCCACTTGATTTTGATGAATTGTGTTTATAACGTATTGCTGGATCCAGCTAGCATCTATGTTTATCAGAAATATTAGCCTATAATTTTTTTTCTTTCTAGTTTCTATGTCTGGTTTTGGAATTAGGATAATGCTGGCCTCATAAAACGAGTTTCAGCATCTTCCCTCCCCTTGAATTTTTTGGAATAGTAGAGAATGATGCATATTATTATTTGAATGTTTGGTTAAATTCAGCAGTGAAGTCATTTGTTCCAGGACTTTGGTTTCTTGGGGATTTTTCCTTACTGTCAATTTCATTAGTTGTAATCTGTCTATTCAGATTTTCTGATTCTTCATGATTCAGTTTTGGAATATTGTATGTTTCTAGCAATTTATTTATTTCTTCCAGCTTGTCCGGTTTTTTTGGCATATAGCTGTTATAATCCCTTGTATTTTTGTGGTGTCAGCTGTTATTTCTCTTTCATTTCTGATTTTATTTATTTGGGACCACTCTTATTTTATTATTTTGTGTGTATGTGTGATGAGTTTGGCTAAAGGTTTATCAGTTTTGTTTCTCTTTTTCAAAGAACCAGTTCTTGGTTTCATTGATCTGTTGATCTTTTGTACTCTATTTTTAGAATTTTGTTCCTTTATTTCTACTCTGATCTTTATTATTTTCTTTTTTCTACTTACTCTGGGCCTTATTTGTTGTTCCTTTTCTAGTTTTTCAAGTGTAACGTTAAATTATTTATTTGAAATTTTTCTTGTTTTTTGAGATAGGCCTGTAATACTATGCATTTTTCTCTTGGGACTGCTTTTGCTGTGTCCCATAGATTTTTGGTTGTTGTGTTCTAATTTTCTGTAGTTTCAAGGCATCTTTTGGTTTCTTTCTTGATCTTATTGTTAAACCATTCATTGTTCAGTAACATGCTATTCAGCCTCCATGTCTTTGTTTTTCTCCAGTCTACCTTCTTCTTCTCCCCTCCTCTCCCCTCCCTTCCCCTCTTTTCTTCTCTTCTCTTTCTTCTCTTTTCTTTTCTTTTCTTTTCTTTTCTTTCGACTGATTTCTAGTTTTATACCATTATGGTCATAGAAGATGTTTGATATCATCTCAATCCTCTTTAATTTACTGCAAACTTATTTTGTGTCCTAAGGTGGTCTATCCTAGAAAATGTTCCGTGTGTATTTGAAAACGATGTATACTCTTCAGCTTTGGGTGAAATTGTCTGAAGATGTCAGATCCATATGATCTAATGTGTCATTTAAAGTCACTGTTTTCTTGTTGATTTTCTGTCTGGAAGATCTATCCATTGATGTCAATGGGGTGTTAAAATTTCCTCCTCTGTGTTACTTTTAATCTCTCCCTTCATGTTTATCAAAATTTGCTTTATATATTTAGAGTTGGTCCTTTGTTGGGTGCATGTATATTTACAAGGATTATATTTTCTTGTTTGATTGCTCCCTTTATCATTATGTAGTTTCCTTCTTTATCTGTTATATAGCCTTTGTTTTAAAGTCTGTTTGTCAGGTGTTGTTATACCACCTTTTTCTTCCCTTTCCATTTGCATGAAATATCTTACTATATCCCTTTACTTTTAGTCTGTGTGTATCTTTCCTTCTGAGGTGAGTCTGTCATATACAACATGTATATGTGTGTTGTTATGTGTTCAGCTACCCTGTGTCTTTTGATTGGAGCATTTAAGCTACTTACATTTAAAGTGATTATATTTATTGCCATTTTATTCTTTTAACTGCATTCTTTTTCATTTTCTTCTTCCTTAGTTTTGTAGGCCCTTTAACATTTCTTGTAATACTGATTCAGTGGTAACAAACTCCTTTAGCTTTTTTCTTGTCTGGGAAGTTCTTCAGTTCTCCTTCAATTTTAAATGATAGCATTGCTGGGTAAAGTAGTCTTGGTTGTACTTTTTTTTAATCTCTGAATATTTCATGATAAGCACCTCTGGCTTTAAATGTTTCTTTTGTGAAATAAGCTGATAGTCTAATGGGTGTCCCTATTGGTAACTGTCTATTTCTTGCTGCTTTTAAGGTTCTTTCTTATCTTTAGGCTTTGCTGTTTTAATTATGATTATGTCTTAGTGTGGTCCTCTTTGGGATCATCTTGTGTGAGATTCTCTGTGCTTCCTGGACTTGTGTGGGGGTTTTTTCCTTCATGTTAGGGAAGTTTTCAGGGATTATTTCTTCAAATAGGTACTCAGTTTCTTCCTTGCTCCATCTCCTATGATATGAATGTCCCAAAGGTCTATTAAACTAGCTTCATTCTTTTTAAGTTCTCTTTTCTTTTTTGCTGCTTTGATTGGGTTTTTTATACCTTGTCTTTCAAATCACTGATTTGATCCTCTCCTTCATCCAACCTACTGTTTATTCTTTCCAGTGTATTTTTTTTTTCAGGTATTCTTCATTCCTTATTGGTCCTTTTTTATGGTTTCTATGTTCTTTTTCATTCTGTTGAGCACCCTTATAATCATTACTTTGAACTATGTATCTGACAAATTGCCTGCCTCCATTTCATTTAGCTTCTTTTCTGGAGATTTTTGTCCTGTTCTTTAATTTGGGGCCTGTTTTTCGGTCTTCCCATTTTGCCTGCCATTTTGTGTTAGTTTCTATGTATTAGGTAGGTCTGCTTATAACTGCTAGTCTTAGGGTGGCCTTACGCAGTAGGTGTCCTTTTGGATCCAGTGGCACAGTCTTTTTATCACCTGATCTGTGTGTTCCATGAATGTCCCTAGTGTGGTTATATGGGCCCTCCTGTTATATTTGAGTCTTGATGGCTATTGGCTTGTTTGTGCATGGGATCCACCCTCAGGTTGGCTCAAGCATGGCACGGGAGCTGCCGTGGAGGTGCTGTTCACTTGAAGTACATATAATTCCCCTCAGCAGGGTGTGATGCTTGCCGAGATCTCCCTTTGGTTATGCTGCTTGTGAAGGTTTTAGATCCTGCTCTGTTGTTGTCTGAAGCTGGCCACTATGTTGGTTCTGAGCCTCTTGGGAGGGACTTTTAAGCCAATGTAAGACACTACCTGTGACTGGCCATCCACAGCTGTTTGGAGCTACGTGTGATCCACAGTTTATGGCTGTATTTCTGGGATGGATGCATTCGGGACAGATCAAGATGCAGGTTAAGACCAGCTTTTACTGGAAGTGGGCCCAGGGGCAGTTCAGCAAAAGTCCCAGGACACACTGACACGATCTGTCTCTCTGCAGGCTGCCTGCTGCCACTTGGGCTCAATCACTAAAAGAGTATGTAGCTTTACTCCCCAGCAGGGCATAAGCTCCACAAAGTGGAGAGAAAGGGATTTCAGAGGGCAGCCTATTGCTTTTCTTCAGGCAGATGCCATATGGAGGGGATTGTTCCTCCCAATAAAGATGGTGTTTGTGTCATGGGAGAATGATTCAGCGCAGGGATCTTGGGCGGCTGTCCCTTCAGCTCTCTTCACAAAGCCACAAACACAAAACTTAGATTCTCCTCACATGACTCTAATTTGATTCACCCTCTTTCCTCGAGAGCCCAGGGTGAGCGACTGTGAATGAAATTTTGTGTGTTGGCACTTTCCCGGGATACCTCTGTTTCTGGTATACTTCCCTTTCTCCTTGGCAGACAGAAACCCTGCTGCTTTTCATAGTTAGATGTTATGTGGGTGCCTCTTCCCATCTCTGGTGCTTTGGACTAGGGAGCCCAGCTTGGCGGTTTAGACTTCATGCTTTTCGGGGGACCCTCCCACAGCTGGAGGTATCTATCCCTCTGGAATCTCAGCCACTGCCCATAGGGGCAGGGCCAGTCCTTCTTGCTTCTCTGTTCTTCCTGCCAGTCTTGACGTGCCATCTTGTGTAAATCCTAGGTGATTGTTTTACACTTTAGTTGTAATTTCAGTTTGGTCCTGGGAGGAGATGAGTGTAACTTTCACCTACTTAGCTGCTATCTTGGATCTATATTCCACTTTTAATACCACTATTACTTACTAATAGATTTATACACTTAATGGGCACTGACAGATTTTGGAATCATGCTCACTTTCCATTGGTTTTGCAGCAGTATTTCTGAAAACAGCTTCTTGAAGATAGGATAACATCAAAAGGAATAAAGTTCAATCCTCTGTTGAAAATGAATTAAGTCATTTGAATAGTTCCTGTCAAAACTGATCAATATTAAATATCACATATTTAAAAATTTAAGATACTCCACAATGCCCATATGTGTTTGCTTCAGTAGCTGTGGTTATTTATTTCAGTGTATACTTTGGGCATTGTAGCTTTTTAACTAATGACTGGCAAAGGGTTGCCTCTCAGGTGAGATAACTTTGTAGTGCATAACCTATTCTGACTTCCAGAGTTTTCCAAGGCGTTTGATTAGACTCCAGTTATTTATTGTCATAATTGGCTAGATAACACACTTTATTGTCTGCATTTTTTTCTTTGTTTTATTTTCTCATTTCACTGCCAGTATTTTATGATGGACTCTTCTGAATAAATTACTTATTCTGATAGTTTCAGTGTCTGTATTGGAGAGTAGAAACAGAGATTTGTAATGGTTTATTATGTATGCTCCTTAGAATTGTTTTATGTATGTACAGTGTGTTATAGATAATTAAGCATTATTTTTCCTAAATCCTTTTAGATTGTGACATACATACAGAAGAGTGTATAAACTATATAAGGGCAGGGAACGTAATATTTATATTGTGAATCTTAGTGTTATCAGTACTAATATCAAGGGAAAGAATATTGCCATGACTTCAGAAGATCTCTTACCTCCCCTATCCTATCACTACTGTTTCCATTTTCCAGAGATAAATACTACTTTGATTTTGCGATAATTATTTCCTTGATTTTCTTTATAGTTTTACCATTACCAATTCTTCTTTAAACAAAGCAGTTTAGTTTTACCTGCTATTCTTCTGTAGATAGTTAACTATATGTGCTCTTTTGTGCATAATTAACTGTAGCTACTCTTTTGTCTTGCTTTTTGTGCTCATTGTTTATGAGTTTCATTTATGTTGCCTGTACCATAGTTTATTTTAATTGATATAAAGAGGGCATTTTTTTTTCTTTTAGTGGGCTTTGCTGTGCATTGTAGAATATTTAGCAGCATCTTTATTTAGCCTTTATCCATTATATATCAGTAGCACAGTCTTCTCTCTCCTCCCACATTCCCCTCCCTGGTTGTACAGCCAAAAATGTCTGCAGACATTGCCAAATGTCACTTGAGGGTGCAAAATTGCTATAAGTTAAGAACTGCTGTAAAGTACTCGTCATGTAAATATAAAAGTGTATTTAAACTTCCTACTCTTGAAGGAAGTTGGGTGGTTTCCAGCTTTTGAATAATACAAACAATGTTACTATAAACTGTCTTTTTTCGCATCTTATTTGGTGTCCATGTGCTCAAGATGCTCTAGTTTGTGGAGTGAAATTGCTAGGTTGTCAGGGCTGTAACTTTTCTAGATAATACCAGACTGTTTCCTGAAGTGGCTATAGTAACTTTTTATCTTCCAGTCAATGTCACATGTAGTGTTGTTGGCCTTTTTAGTTTTACCTTGGATAGGTTTGCAAGTATCACATGAAGGTTTTAATTTTATTTCCTCTGAGATTAAATACTATTTCATTGAGATAGTTACTATTGAGATTAAATACTATTTCACATATCATTTAGATTTTCTCTATTGGGATATAGTTGTTTTCTTGATTGATTTGCAGGGTTTTCTTTTTTAAGTGTTACTGTTGCCTTTGTTGGTTATATATATTGCAAATATCTTCTCCCATCTTGCAACTTAATTATTATTATTATTATTATTATTTATATTGTCTTTTAGTAAATTATTTCTAGAGAGCAGTGATTTTTGTCATTTTATTCTCTACTATATCCCACCACCTATAAATATTTGTTTAGTGCATGAATGAACATAAGTTCTTAATTTAGGATTAGTAATTTTTTCATTTTTATTGGCTTTTTATGTCATAAAAATTATTTTTTGGCACCATGGTTTTTGAAGATACTCTGCTTTCTATTAAAAACTTTCTAGTTAATATACAGTTTAGTTATATACAGTTCGGCTATTCACATTTAGGCCTTTTTACTTCATCTGGGATTCATTATTTTTTAAACGAAATGTCCTTCAGTTCTTTACTGTTGTACAATGACACCACTGCCATATATTGATAATCTGTGGGAGAGAATGTTTCTGGGCTCTTTTCTGGTGTTTGGTTTGTTTGAAGAATTTATTGAGTAGAAATTTCTTGGCCTTTTGTATTTTCATGTATATTTTAGAGTTACTCTGTCAAATTCTATCATAAAACTTGGAGTTTTGAATAAAATTATATTGAATTTATATATCAAATTTCTCAACTTCGACACTTGATATTTTGGGTTGGATAATTCTTTGCAAGGGAGCTGCTTTCATTGTAGACTATTTAATAGCATTCATACTTTTACCCACTAAAGGCCAGTAGTACCATACCCCAACCTTTGTTGTTCATAACTGGGTGCAAAGATTGAGAAATACTGCTGTGTATCAATGGGAGATGAATTTACAATATTGAGTCTTCTGATTCATGATCAGTATATTTATTTAGGTCTTTATTTTATTTCAATATTTGAGAAAAATGTTTTTGAGTGAAAACGTCTTCTGCATCTGTTAGTAAAATTTTTGTTTCTGGACTTGAAGCATTTTAAAAATTCATTATAAGTAACATCGTTTTTTATTTTTTTAGAGTTTATTTTTTAGAGTAGTTTTAGCTTTGTAAAAAATTAAACTAATGCCCTGGGTGGTGTGGCTTGGTGGATTGAGTACTGGCCTGAGAATCAGGGACCGGTTCAATTCCCAGTTTAGACCCCATGTCTGGGTTGCAGGCCAGGTCCCCAGTAGTGCTGCACTCTGAAGGCAACCACACACTTATGTTTCTCTCCCTGTCTTTCTCCCTTCCTTCCCCTCTCTAAAAATAAATAAATAAAATCTTTTTAAAAATAAAACTATTATTTACAAAATTAAGCCAAAATTATAGAGTTCCCATATACCCTCTTCCACAGTGTCCTGTATTATTAACATCCTTCTTTAGTGTGATGTTTGTTACAATTGATATATTATTATCATATTTTTCAGACTGTAAGACACACTTTTTTACCGCAGTTTTTGCTTCAAAGTTTTTTTCCTATTTTCCTCCCCTAAAACCTAGGTGCGTCTTGTGTGGTCCCCACATACACATAGGTTTTAGAGGAGGAAAATATTATCTGTGAGAATCTCACTTTATCTGTGGCTGTGCTTTTTTCTAAAAGTCTATATTTGAATATCAATAACATAACACCTTTCATGGTTTTCTGGCTTTACCTTTTCTATTTTTTTCTCTCGTTGTTTCTCTAACTTTACCTCTTAAATGCCTTGTATAAACAACATATAGATGGACTGTATATTTTTTATTCAATTTGGAAACTTTTTTGTTTTACTGTGTCACTTAATTTTTTATATTTAATGGAGTCACTGGATATTTGTGTCTATATTGAACCACTGCTTCTTTGTCCTGTGTACTTTTTATTTTCTTTATTTTTCTCTTTTTTCTTACCTATAGATTCTTTGAATCCAAAAAGAATTCTTTTTCTCTCTGTTTCTTTGGATTTTTATAGTCTTTATATTCATTTAATGGTTAACCTAGATATTATAAAAGTCATCCTTAGCATATAATAAATCTGTAGGTATTAGAATTACCACCTTTGCCCTTTTCCCAAACAGGACCTAGAACACTATAATTTCACTTCCTTCTTTTCTTATATTATAATTTAAATCTATTTATTTTCCTATAGTCATTATTACTTTTTTAAATGCAATTATTTTTTAAAAGATATTATTTATTTTTTTTAGAGAGAGGGGAAGGGAGAGAAAGAGGGAGAAACATCAATGTGCAGTTGCCTCTCATATGCCCTGGCTAGGAATTGAACTGTCAATCCTTTGGTTCATAGGTTGGTGCTCGATCCACTGATCCACACCAGTCAAGACTAAAATGCAATTATTTTTTACTTAGCTTTACGCATAGGAATGCCAGTTTGTTTTTTTAATATATTTTATTGATTATGCTATTACAGTTGTCCCATTTCCCCTCTTCTCTCCCCTCCACCCTGTACCCCCTCCCACCCACGTTTTCCCCCTTTAGTTCATGTCCATGGGTCATACTTATGAGTTCTTTAGCTTCTACATTTCCTGTACTATTCTTGCCCTCCCCCTATCTATTTTCAACCTACATTCTATGCTACTTATTCTCTATACCTTTTTCCTCTCTCTCCTCCTCCCACTCCCCCTGCTGCTAACCCTCCATGTGATCTCCATTTCTGTGGTTCTGTTCCTGTTCTAATTGTTTACTTAGTTTCTTTTGGTTTTGCTTTAGGTGTGGTTGTTGATATTTGTGAGTTTGCTGTCCTTTTACTATACATGTCTTTTCTTTATCTTCTTTTCTTAGATAAGTCCCTTTAGCATTTCATAAAATAAGGGCTTGGTGATGATGAACTCCTTTAACTTGACATTATCTGAGAAGCACTTTATCTGCCCTTCCATTCTAAATGAGACCTTTGCTGGATAGAGCAATCTGGGATGTAGGTCCTTGTCTTTCATGACTTGGAATATTTCTTTGCAGCCCCTTCTTGCCTATAAGATCTCTTTTGAGAAATCAGCTGACAGTCTGATGGGAACTCCTTTGTAGATTACTGTCCCCTTACCTCTTGCTGCTTCTAGGATTCTCTCCTTCATTTTTACCTTGGCTAATGTAATGATGATGTGCCTTGGTGTGTTTCTTCTTGGGTCCAACTTCTTTGGGGCTCTCTGAGCTTCTTGGATTTCTTGGAAGACTGTTCCCTTTGCCAGATTGGGGAAGTTCTCCTTTATTATTTGTTCAAATACGTGCTCAATTTGTTGCTTTTCCCCTTCTGATTCTGGTACCCCCTATAATTCGGATATTGGAACGTTTAAAGGTGCCCTGGATGCTCTTAAGCTTTTCCTCGATTTTTTTGAATTCTTATTTCATCATGCTTTCCTGCTTGGTTGATTCTATCTTCCTTCTGGTCCACTGTATTGTTTTGAGACTCAGATTCCTTCCTTTCACTATTGGCTCTCCTTCGTATATCTTCCTGTATCTCTTTTATGGTAACCTGCATCCTTTCATCTAAGTTGCACTCAAAATCAACCAGTTCCGTGAGCTTTCTGATCACCAGTGTTTTGAACTGTGCATCTGATAGATTGGCTATTTCTTGGTCGCTCAAAAGGATGAGTCCTGGGGGACTGATCTGCTCTGTTGAAAACATGTTTTTCCCTGTCTCTCCTTTTTTTGGGGGGGGGGTCTGGTCGCTCTTGTTAAGGTGGGGGGACAGAGCCTTAGGTGTTCACTGGGGCTGGGCACACCAGTCGCTAGATTGTGGCGTTATATGTGGGGGCGGGAGCCGGGACAGGAGGGGAAAATGGCGGTAGTTCCGTTCTCCTGGGCTCAGACCCTTCTCTAGGCTCCTGGGCTGCGAGTTCTGCCCTGGTCCACAATCGCTGCCCCTTTGGGTCTGCCAGCCGCAGCTTTCGTACTCAGGGATCACCGCTGCATTCTTGCGCCCCGATGGCTGTCACGCCCATTTCGCGCCAAACTTTGTCCAACCTCTGCGCACCGCAGACCCGCAGAAGCCCCACGCCCTCCCGGCTCATCTTCTCCTACCAGTCCGGATGAACGCATCTACTTCAACTTCTTGGCTGTCCGACTTCCATTCAGATAAATCCTCTGTCGGTTCTGGGCGTTATTCTGTCTGTAAATTATTGTTGTAAATTATTGTTGTTCTAATCTTGGTTGTGCGAGGAGGTATGGTGCGTCCACCTATTCCTCCATCTTGCCGGAAGTGGAATGCCACTTTGTTTTTTTATTGTTTTCTTTAAGTCATGTATATCTAGGATCACTTCTGCCTGAGGTACAGCATTATAAAATTTCTTTGAGTTCTTTAGGAAATTCTATAGATCCTGTGGACTTCATCTGAAAATCTGTTTAACTTGGTCTTTATTTCTTAAAATATATTTCAAGGGTATATAATTTAATATTGGCAGTTTCGTTTCTCAGCACACTGAAGACATTTCAGTGTATTCTGGCTTGTATTGTTGAAAATTTAGGATAATCTTTTTTTTTTTTAATTTTAATACTTGCTTTTCCCAAAGTTTAAGGTTTTTCTCATTGTTTCTTGTGTTCTGCAGTTCGACTATATCATATTGTAGGTATAAGACATATTGTTTTTGGTGTCTTTTATCAGGTGTATCTTTAAATATTACATTTACTCCTCTTCTTCCTTAGTAACTTAGTTTTGCATACTGTCTTCTGTGTACCTGCTATGTTTTTGAGCTTCTCTGCTACCTTATAATTTTTCCCTGTTTTCTAGTTCATTTACTCTTTTTTTCATCTGTGCCAATCTGTTGTAATTACCATTGTTCATTTCTAGAAATTATAGTTTCTTGGTTCTGAATTGTTCCTTGTGAATATCCAGTTTCATACTTTCTTTCTAACATGTTAGTTTTATTTCTTTTACAATCTTTCTCTCATAAGTCTTTATAATTTTATTGCCTTTTTCTGTTGCTTATTCTTTTGTACATTGCCTTTTTAAGTGTGTTTAGTTACTCTTTATTCTAAGTTCCATATTTTCTCTCAAATTTACTTGAAGGCCAGAATAAAGGTACATTTCTCTAGAGAGGATTTAGTGTTTGCTTGACAAGTGCCCCAGTGACACTACCAGTTTAGGACCATTTGCAACTAAATACAGTTTGAAGTTTTCTCTGCCTAATTATGCAAATTTAAGATATTTGTGGGAGCACAATTTTTAATTACTACTTCTCAGATACATTTATCTCCTACACAGGACCAAGATAACCTTCATTATTTGTAGTCCTCAGATTAGGAGGTGTTAGATTAACTGCTGCTTTAATCTTCACCTAGAGATGATATCTTTTGAGCCTCCACTTATTGAAAGAGTTGTTTCTCTTAGATCCTGTGCCAAGAATTCTCAATTTAATCATTGCAGGCTCATCAAGTATCATCAGAGAAAAAGTTATTTCAGTACTGCCTTGGTTGGCCTGGCTTGGTTGGGTGGAATATCGTCCGATAACCAAAGGGTTGTGGTTTCAATCCCTGGTCTGGGTGCCTACAATGCTGTGTCCAGGTGTGAACAATCCCCCATCTAGGTGTATTCAGGAGGTAACTGATCAATGCTTCTCTTGCATTGATGTTTTTATCTGCTCCTTATCCCCTCTCTCAAAAACAAAACAAAACAAAAACAATAAAAAAATGCCCTCGGGTGAGATAAAAGAGTTTCAGTGCTCCTTCTGTATTTTAGAGGTTTCTGCTTTCAGTTAGTATTTTAGTAATTTCTTACTTCATAGGGTTTCAGATGCTTTTCAAAATTTGTCTGAAACCCTGGCCAGTGTGGCTCATTCATTTGGAGCATCATCCCTTCCAGGGGTGTCCACACTTTTGGCATCTCTGGGCCACACTGGAAGAAAAAGAGTTGTCTTCAGCTGCACATTAAATACACAAATACTAACAAGCACACACACACAAATCTCATAATGTTTTAAGTACATTTATGATTTTGTCTTGGGCCACATATGGCCCCCAGGTCGTGGGTTGGACACCCCTGTGGTTCGCAGGTTACAGTTCCTGGCAGGACACATGCAAGAGGCAACTGATGGATATTTCTCTCCCCCACACCTAAAAAAAAATCAATAAGCATGTCCTCAGGTGTGGATATAATAATGATAATAATAAAAATGTTTCAAATTTTATTTGATTTTTCAGGAAGAATATTTATATAAATAATATTGTTTACCATATTACCATAATTAGAACTTGTCCATATCAATTTAAAATGATTTCTTTCCTTGGAGTGTGTGTGTGTGTGTGTGTGTGTGTGTGTAAAAACCTAACTCATAATTTTGAAAATTCCACATATGTGTGCATATTTAATATTGTTGTATGGCAGTATCTGCCTGAAAGGACTGTGACTTCATTGGAAGTAATTAAAAATCTTAATCATCTTTTTAAGAAATCATGCTGGAGCAGTTGTAAGTTCATATAGGAAAAGGAAGTTAAACATAGGTCTCACGCTTTTACTGAAAAATTAACTTAAAATAGATAATGTAAAATACAAAACCATAAACTTAGAAGATAAAACATAGGAGAAAGAAAGCCCACATGATCTTGTGTTCAGTGATGAGATTTTTAGATATAACTAGTGAGAATACAGTCCATGAAAGAAAAAATTGACATGTTGGACTTAACTAAAATTAAGTTTTCTGTTCTGTAAATAACACTTAAGAAAATGAAAAGATAAGTCACAGCCTGCGAGAAAATACTTGGAAAACACATATATGATAATGGACTTGTATTTGGAATACACTAAGAAATCTTAAAAACACAAAAAATAAATAACCCAAAGAATCTGAACATACACCTACCAAAGAAAAGATAGAGATGGCAAATAAGCCTATGAAAAGATGTCCAACATTATTTGTTATTAGGTCATTGCAAATTCAAAGAGCAGTAAGATTTCACTACACTGCTATTAGAATAGCTGGTATCCAAAACAGTGGCAATACTAATTACTGCCAAGAATGTGAAGTCATAGGAATTTCATTGTTGGTGGGAATGCAAAAATGGAATAGCCACTTTGCAAGGTAGTCTGTTTTTACAGAGCTAAGTATAGCTTTATTGTAAAATTCACCAATTACATGCTCTTAGGTGCTTACCCAATTGATATGAAACTTTATTTCCACACAGAAACCTACATGTGAATGTTTATTGTAATTATGATTTCCTAAAACTGGAAGCAACAAAGTTGTTCTTCAATACATGAAATAGATAAATAGTGGTATATTGATAAGGAATGCACTCTCCAACTACATGAAAATACACATAAATCTTAAATGGGCGCTGCTGAATGAAAGGAAGGAAGCCATTCTGAAAGGGCTACATACTATATGATTTCAGTTTATATGACATTCTGGAAAAGGCAAACCATAAAGACAGCAAATATATCAGTGTTTGCCAGGTTTCGGGGAGGAGGAAGGGTTGAATAGGTGAATCATGGGGCATTAGGGTGGTGAGACTATTCTGTATGACAGTGTAATGTTGCATGCATTTTTCAAAACCCATAGAACTTTAGAGCACAAAGAATACACGTTGATACATGCTAATTTTTATTTTAAAAATCACTATGAGGTCATCTCAGGATGAGTGCAGACTATTAGAAAAGAATCTAACTATACTAGTACATGAAGTAACCTCACACTGAGGGGATTTAGGGAATGGGTACTTTTATAAGTAACTAAAGAAATGAATGGAAACTAGAAGGCAAAAGAAAAAAAAACCCAAAACAGAAAACTATAAGCACTGTACTCTAGTTGGTAAAGTTGTTTCCCATGGAAGTATGGGTTACCAATTCTGAAATCCCTATATGTGTATACTAGAGTTGAAAAATTAAATAGTTGGTTGATTTTTCAATGTTTATGAACAGGAGATTATGGATAAGCAAGGGAAAATGCTAGAGTAATGCATGCGTTAATGGAGTAGTTGCAGACATTTGTGTAACTTATAGTTCAATATAGACACATGGCTACATATAGAAATATTTATACACACTAGTACACACAGACGTATATTTTGTTACAGTTCTTTCAGCTGAGGGTGCCTAAAAGAAATTACATTTCCCTAACAATGAGCCAGTAGCAAGAGGGACACCTAACACCTACATTTTATTCTCCCATAAAAGAAAACAGGGCTCCATGAATAAATGTTAAATTATAGGCCTGGGACAAAGAATTTACAAGGTGAGCTTAGAGTATTTCATAGTGTCAGAAAGTAAACAAGTACTTACGGAAAACTAAACAACCTGAAGGTATGTCAAAAGGATATAGGAGCCAAATGAAAGCACCATCAGTGGCCAAAGCTGGAAAAATTTGAGCAATAAAATAAATATCAAAGAATTGGATTATAACCCAGGCTATAAAATATTCATGAGTTCATACTGGTATAAATAAGTGATTGAATAATGTATCGAATGGGTAAGAATAGATCAATCTTTTCATGTAGAATTCAAAATAATTTATGTAAATACCTACATAAACCTTGAGGAAATGGAACATAACTCCCTAACCCTTAAGCGTGGGCTGTACATAGTGACTTCCATCCAAAGAATACAGTATTGAAAAGGGAAAAGTGTGATCTGTAACAGTGTAGAAACCTGAAAACTACTACCTCAGCTAGATGATCATGATTAATAGTTAGTAGTGTTTAGTGATATTGTTAGCATGTGATGAGAATGGCACTTTATTTCATCTTTCTCTCAAAAACTCATAAACCAGATCTAACCATAAGAAAACATCAGACAAACCCAAGTTGAAAGACATTCTATAAAATACCTGACCACTGCTCAATAAAAGCATCATGGTCATCATAAAACATGAGGTCTGAAAAAGTGTCACAGTGTAAGGGAGCCTGAAGAGACAAAACACCTTAACTTAACCACCTTTTGAGGTATTCTGAAAGAGAAAAGGACATTAGGGCCAAGAAAATCTAAATAAAGACAACTTTTATGGTATTTAATAATAATGTTACCAGGGTGGAGGGAAGCAGAACTGGAGGAGGGTAGTCAAAAGGTACAAACTTCTAGCTATAAGATAAATGTAAAACATGACAACTGTAGTTAAGACTGCTGTATGATATATAGTAGCAATTTTCACCTGGTGTGCTCCAAGAAGTTTTAAAATGTGCAGTACATGACTTCTTTTTCCTTAGACTGTCAAATAAAAAAAATAACAAACCACTACAACAATAGTCATTTGACGTAGATGAATAAAAATTATACCTTTTTTTGTCAAATTGGCAAAAAATACATTTTTGGGTGTGCTACAGAATTTTAGTAATTAGTTTATGTGTGCCATGAGATGAAAAAGGTTGAAAAATCACTGATAGGAAAGTTATTAACATAGATTCTAAGATATCTCATCACAAGGAGAAACTCTTTTCTTTTTATTGTGTCTATATGAGATTGTGGATGTTAAGTAAACATATTGTGGTAATCATTTTATAATATATGTAAAAATTGAACTCATATCTGTATACCTTAAACTTACACAGTGATATATGTCAATTATTTCTCAATAACAATTGGGGCAAATAATAACATTATCAATATCTGTTCATGAAATATAACAGTTGTACCATACTAATGTGAGCTATTAACAATAAGAGAAACTAACTGTGATGTATATGGTAATCTCTGTAGTGTGTAACTTTTCTGTCAGTCTCAATATACTTCTCAAAATACACTTCTTTTAAAAAGTATATTTTAAAAAATGCTGGAGAATTCAGTTTAAGGAAAATTCTTTGAGATTCTTTCATTAAGCCCAAGCAGTTTGGTCTTTATTTTCTCCTTTTATTACCTACATAGAAATTTTGGGGAAGATGTGAAAAGAGGTGTTCTAGACAATAGATGAATTGAGAGTCTTAGTGGCACATTAAAAATTTATAAGAGGACTTATGAAGTATACTTGAGATTATTTTGTACCTCCAAGTGACTGGTTAAAGAAATAGGACTTGGTCATTTGTATGCAGTTTAATAGGAAACTGTCAAATTACCCTAAATAATATTTAAGTCCTCAGTTATATATGTAATTATATATGTAACACAATGTCAAATGTGTACTGTTGGCCATAAATAATACTTTATAAATAAGTATTTTTACCCTGTAATTTAGTATCCCTGTAACATTATGAGCAAGTTTCCTTGTGCTTTTTTCTTTGCCATTTCATCCATGGCTCAATTTCTTAGAAAGGAGTAGAATTTAGCCTTTTCTTGCTCCATTTCCCAGTTCAGAGTCTTGGCTTCTCCATTCTCTAAAGGGTAAGTCTTCTCTAGAATTATTTTTTACTGTCACCATTTTATCTCTCCTTTGAATTCCCTCAGACCAAAAATCTTCAGCCAGTATTTTTCCTCTAATGTGTAACTTTGACCTTTTTCAGTTCTCAAATTTATTTAATAATGTTCTGAAATATTTGTGCCTTTCTCAACAAAAGTACAGAGACCTGAATTTTCATAGCTTTAAAAGGTTCATAGATACTTAAGAATCCATGTGCCACAGATTAAGAAACCCAGTCTGTTTTGAATCATATTAATACTAGTAGTAGAGGTCAAATAGATATGTTTTCCTCATGTTCTTTCCTCTGAATCTCATCTTCTGTGAACAGCATTAGCACTGATGACGTTATTTTAATAGTTGTTGAAGATTTGATAAAAATAGTCTGAAAGGTTATAGCTATAGGACAAGAACTATACTTTTGGCCCTGGGCTATACTAGCATGACTCAACCAACCACACAATTTGAAATTCTGTTATTTAGTAAATTTATCTTTTAATATGGGTGATGTGTAATGTACCCTATGCAGTCTTGAAAGACTGGTTAATTGGTGTTCACATACTACATTTAAATATGTGATTTTTTGAGCATTTAGTTTGATATTTACTTGCCTTTTTGTATTTACAGAGGCAAAGTATACAGTGGTCTCCAATTACCTGATATTTTGCTTTCTACTGTTTTAGCTACATGGTCTAAAAATATTAAATGGGAAATTCTGGAAATAAACCATTCATAAGTTTAAAATTGTGCAACATTCTGATTAGCATGATGAAATCTCAGTGCCATCCTGTTCCATTCACCCAGTATGTGAATCATCTCTTTGTACAGTGTATTTATGCTGGGTACCCTGTTGGTCACTTAGTAGCCTTCTGAGTTATCACATCAACTGTCTCTGTATCACACTCTTGTTTTCAAGTAGCTTTTATTTACTTGATAATGGCCCCAGAGCACAAGAGTAGTGATGCTGGAAATTTGAATATATTGAAGTAAAGCCATAAAGTGATTCCTTTAAGTGAAAAGGTGAGTATAATAAGATAGTTTGAGAGAGGCCATATTTGCATAACTTTGATTATAGTGTAGTTTTATAATTATCCTATTTTAAGTTATTGTTGCTCATCTTTTACTGTGCCTAAATTACAAATTAAACTTTACCTTAGATATGAATATATAGGAGAAAACATAGTATACATAGGGTTTGGTACTGCCTGCAGTTTCAGGCATCCATCGGCAGGTCTTTGAACATACTCTTCATGGATAAGGGGGTTTTCTGTATTAGCTTTTTATAAGGAATGTTACAAAGTGCAGGCTGCCATCTAGGGACAAACTTATCACTGGAGATATAATCACAGTGATTTCTATTTATAAGGTATCTTTAAATATCTACAAGTTTTCAAATGTATATCTTTTTTTTTTTTTTACAATAGCCTGTGAGGTAAATTTCTTCCATTTTTACATGTACTGTCTAGACAGACCACATAATATTCCAAGATATTTTTTATTAAGCTTTATTTTTTAATTTTTTTAATAATTTATTGATGTTAGAGAGAGAGAGGAAGGGGGACTAGAAACAGAGAGAGAAACATCAATTTGTTGTTCCATGTATTTATGCATTCATTGGTTACTTTCTAGTGCGTGCCTGGCCGGAGATTGAACCTGTAACATTGCTGTATCAAGATGATGCTCTAACCGGTTTATTAAGCTTTAAATGCTCATCAAAAGTTAACTAAAGTGTCTGTCTCTCTGTTTCCCTAACACCTTCCCCTCACATCTTGAGGATTCATGTCTAGTCACTGCAATCCAAGGTAACTGTTAAGCCCTATGTTTCTGGTATGCAGATGTTTCTTTAGTGAATCCTTCTCAGTTTTA
The DNA here is from genome assembly GCF_004126475.2 of Phyllostomus discolor. Lineage (NCBI taxonomy): Eukaryota > Metazoa > Chordata > Mammalia > Chiroptera > Phyllostomidae > Phyllostomus > Phyllostomus discolor. Next base: position 33,072,723 of record NC_040909.2, on the reverse strand, counting down.
GTAACCTCAGCATTTTCTCTCCTTTTCTAACTCAGATTTTCTCTACTAATTTATCCATATTTATTTTCAGACTTTTTCCGTTTTATTTTGGTTTACAACCTGCTATTTACATAAAGTAAAGAAGAAACAAAAATGAGACTACCTAAAGCTTGTCCTGTCATACACTTGGGTTACTTCTGGTCTGTCACCAGATTAAGTTTTATTAAGACTCTATAATCCACTCTTTAAAAGAAAATCTATTTAAAAGAAAAGTTGTTTCACACTGGAACAGTTATTTACAAATCATCTGCTATTTAGAAGGATCTCTGCTAAATGCTCTCAGGCAGTGTACTTGAGCCACACCTGGGTTCAGTAATTTTGTGTGAGCCAGAACATTAAAATGTATCATAAAAAGCTATAAACTTAAGTAAAATTATGTCTGACTCCTGCCTTCTCTTCCCTTCTGCCTGCTTCTGTATCCAGTTGGAAGAATACAGAGAAGGCTAGAGTTCCTGCTGTAGCTGTGGCATAGACTAGAAGAGGGGTAGAATTGAAAATAATGAGAAGGATAAAATGAGATAATTCTCTAAGCCTGGATGGGTTCTACATATGGGGTAAGACAGTTTTCTGCTTCCCGCTTGACTTCTGAAAAGTACTTCTTGATTCCCTTAACTCATCCTTGGTGGGAGGCGGGAGTCTTATGGCATTTTGGACAGGAATGCTTAGTGCTATTTTATCTCATCATCTCTATTCTGGAGGTGGAGGGTATAGGATTGGGTGATGGGAAAATCTCTGGGATGAGTTACTCAGGTTCTGGAATATAAAGAGGTGACTGGTCTTATTCTTCAAACAGCATTAACTTTGCAACATGCACAGTTAGGAATCTGGCTTCCAGTAAAACTCAACTCAGGAACTAGAACTTTTAGCTTGCCTGCAAAAATAGGTGGGATAATTACCAAAAAATACATACTCAAATTAGAATAACCTTATACTAACAGAGCATCTCATCTGCTACAGGTATAGTGCTGACTACTTTACATTTGTTATCTCATTTATTTGTCACATCATCCTTAGTCATTTTTCAACATTTTTTGAATGCCTTCTAGTTAAAGTGGCATTATCTCCTTTTTCAAGATTAGAAATTTGAATTTCATATAGAACAATTGACTTGTCTACTACTCCATAGCTCAGTAGCTGGTATAGTAAGTAGCTGGTGTAGCTACTCTGTCTTATTCCGAAGACATTAAACCGGTCTAGAATGACATCTTTAGGGTTCTGCTGTTGTATGTTGCGATTGCTGTGTCTCTTTTTATTGTCTGTATTGCTAATTATGCAAGTATGTATTCTGCCATCTCTTTTTATTGTCTGTGTTGCTAATTATGCAGGTATGTATTCTGCAGCCCTATTTTCATATTGCTTTTCAGTTTCATCTTTTGGGTCTTATAATAACCACTAAGAGAAACATCAAGTTTTATATTTCTGGCAAACTATGTTGAGCATTCTTATACCTGCCTTCTAATGAGTGTATATTGATAGTGACTACACAAATGGTCTGTGGGCAAGGTGTCAGAGCAATCTATCTTTCAGTTTAGTTTTTAACACTTCATTTTTTATTTGAAATGTATTCATTCATTATTTTGTTTGAAAAATGTATTCATGTAGTTCAAGTTTCAGGAAATGCCAAAGGGTATGCAATATAATGTCTCCATACATCCCTGACCCTAAACCACATTATTTCTCTTTCCCAGAGCCAAACTCTGTGCCAGATATTTGTATATCTTTCCAAAAATATGTTAATGCATCATAATCAAATATAATCAGATATACACACATAATCCTTTTTTTTTTCGTGTATGAATATAGCCTAGAGATCTTTACATATCTATCATGGACAGCTGTTTATTTTGATAGCACCATGGATTCCATTGACTTTAAGAGTCAGTAAAGAGTAGTGGTTATTCGTGGACCCTGTACCCAGACTGCCTGCATGTAGGCTGAATCTACTACTGAGAAACCCTTTTTTCAAGTTGATAAATCTCTAGGTACCTCAGTTTTTCTCATCTGTAAATGAGATAAAAATGGATTGTTGTGAGATTATATGTTGTAACTCCAAGGGCTTATTCAGCACAATGCTTGACAGATAGTGAACACCCAAAATTAGCTGCCACACTATCGTCATTATCATCGCCACTTGTACTTATTTAATCAGATTTTTATTTAGAGATATATTCATTTTTACAAACAGTGCTTCAGGAAATAACCACGTACATTTATTACTTACACGTGTGCAATATTTAGGGATGCTTTACAACAAGTACAATATCAAGGCCAAAAAGCATGTTGTAAATTTTTTATTTAGATATTTTTCTAATTGAATGCCACAGGGATTATATCAGGTTACCCTCTCACCAGCACTTTGACATTATTTAAATAATCAACAACTTGATGGTAGCTTTGCAATGTTATTTATATTTCTGGAATTGTTCATAGATTAAAAATGACAATTTTGACATCTTTTCTTTTACCTTCATTAGAAGTATAATTCTCTCAGGAGGGCCTGTTCAAAAAAACCTTTTATTTTTTGGTATAAAATATGCATGTTGGTACTTTATACTTGCAGAATTCTCACAAATAACTTGTTAATTTAGAGAGAAGACAGTCTTCCCCCCATTCTTTATTTTCATATATTTATATTTCTGTGAATATGAATTATTTCAGATTTTTTATGTATCTTTATAATTCATAATATTAGGATAATGTTCTGTTAGAAATATGCATCTTTTAGAACCAAGACTGTGATGATGAACTGAGATTAACTTTTCAATTTATTTTGAGTAGTAGCCTTGAGTTACAGCAAGATGTTTTCTTTGTCAAGGAAAGCTTAAGAGAAGAAAGAAAAACTTAAGCATTTTTTGAGGACTTGGAGGGAATGTAAAGACAAATAAGCACTGATACCTGCCATACTTAGCTCTAGTGGGTGAGCTAGATGGGAGCCATTTTCAGGTTAGAGAATGTAAAGAGGGACAAAGAAGAATGTTAGGCAGAACTTTTGTACATTGCCTAAACTATTCAGGTAAATGACTTAAAAGTAAGTGAAAGAAAACACAAGTCATAGAATACAGTACAAGGACATAGTGCTATAGAAACCAATATAATGAGCAAATGCTTTAAATGTAATAGATAGGGCATTATTAAGGAAATGCTGTCTAGTCTGTTATAGCAATTGGGAGATAATTAGTGTGAGGAAGCAGTTTATTAATAGAGTTGTGGAACACAACTGGAGAAGAATGAACAGTTGAAAAGTAAATAGGCTAATTTTTGGAATAATCATTAAGGCAAAAAGATTTTCCTCTTAAAAATATCTTAAGTAACAACCTTTTGTTCATTTCAAAATCATAGCTTTAAATATTTGATTTTATTTTATTAGTAATTTTTATTTGTGTATGATACTTACCTTTAAATATGCTAAGGATGTGGTTTTTCTTAAATATTTCTTTTAATTATAGTTACTGTTTTGTTGTGTTTTACTTTGTAACATTAAATTAATACAGCAAAATAGTCCTTTTATGAGCTAACATAGCTAGTCCATTGAAATTATTAAGACTCTACTGTATATGGAAACTGACATATCAATCATGGAAATAGAGTAGAGCATTATTTGCACTGTAAATATTTTAATAATGATATACCATATTTTGTCATATAATATGATCCTGTATATAATGCACACCCACCTTTTTGGCCCAAACTTTCAGGGAGAAAACTCTTTTTGTTTAATTTTTTAATTCAATTGTTTATTTTTTTATATTTAGATACTTGTTTTTTCTATTATAAAAGAATTTTAGCATTTACTTTTGAATAAATGGTACAGGAAATTTTATGTAACAAGTGATTACAAAACATAAGAACAGATACAAGGTATTTGTGGTACTATCCCTGTGTAATGTGGACCGTTATTTTTCCTTCAAAAATTTGGGCAAAAAAAAAAGTGCATTATACACAGCAAAGTATGGTGTGTAACTTACTACTAAAATAGTAATTAGTGTTGTCCTTTTTCTCATTTATTTTTATAAGCTGGATGACTTAAATTGCTTATTTAAAACAATTCTATTTAAGATTTCATCTTGGTAGATTCTTCCCCATCAAACATACCACTTACTGAAATATGTAGAAACTGAACTGATCTTAATTCATCATCATAGATACAATAAAATATAATTAAATCAATTTAAGGGAGTCTTCCACATGTATATTGTATATGCAGCATTCTCTGACATCATCTGGCAGTTATTCTTTGCCCACAATTCTCTTCTGCCTCAGAAGAGATCTCATTCTTCCTTCAGAATTTTGAGTTCCAAGATCTCTTGGTGGTTTCTTTTTTCTTTTTTCTTGAATTCATTGGAAGTGACATTGGTTAAAACTTTCTTGTTTTTGTTTTAATCAATTTTACCAAGATATAATTTCCATACATTAAAATTAACATAGTTGAAGTATACAGACTGATGACTTTGACAAATGTATACAACCAGGTCAAAATACATTTCCTTTTCTGCCCTGACCACTATAGCTGAATTGGTTAAGTGTCATCCCACAAAGCGAACAGTCACTGGTTCAATTCCTGGTTGGGGTAGTGCCTAGGTTGTGGGACTAGCCCCTGGGTTATGGGACCAGTCCCTGGTTGGGGTGCATGCGAGAAGCAACTGATCAATGTTTCTATCTCACATTGATATTTGTCTCCCTCTCTACTCTGTAAATATAAATAAATGAAATCTTTAAAGATATATATATTTCCATTTCCCAAAGAACAACTACTACTTTTTATGTTTAATAACTTAAAAGATTTAATTGTACTTCTGCTTGTTTAGTATTACTTATGAATATAATTTTATTTACCGAGATTACCTTGAAACAACCCCTGAAATTAGAGTTTTTTAATCTATGGGAGTCCATTTCAGATTGACAAAATAGTTCATGGCCTAGACAAGGTTAAATACAGTTGACCTTTGGACCGCACAGGTTTGAAATGCGCAGGTCTATTTATAGATGGATGTTTTTCCCCAGTAAACACAGTCAGCTCTCTGTATCCCAGGATTTTATATCTGCAAATTCAACCAACTGAAAATTGAAAACAGTATATTTGATCTGCTGTTGGGAATTGGAGGATGATCCTAGAACCAATGCTGCATGAATACCAAGGGATGTCTGCACATTAGTTTTTGAGGAGTCAAAAGTTACACCTGTATTTTTCACAGCATGGGAGGCTGGTCTCCCAAGCGCACACATTGCTCAAGGGTTTTGTTTGAGTGATTTTAAGAATGTCTGACACAAAGTAACTTGAGATAGTTTACAACTAGCAATTTAATGTGTTTTTTGTTTATTTAATTTTTAAGAATTGTCTGAAAATAAAGGCTGTATTATAGAGCATAAACAACCTATCTTCAGTACTGTTGAATACTGTCTATAATACTGTTGTTAGCTTAAAATAAAATCACAATATAAAAGTTTCTCATTTTGTTTAGGAAAATTGCATGTTGTGGAGGAACACTCCAAAAAATTGTTTTATTCACCCAAAACTCCCAGTCTAGACTCTCTCATCCCTACAGCTGGATATAGAGATCACCTGTTAATGGTACTTAGCTCTGCATCCTGACCATGAATGAGAGAGTTGTACAGGATTGGGCAAAAGTAGGTTTACAGTTGTGAGTACTCGAAACACAGAACTCATTTTTGTGTAATTATTTATTACAATTTTTCATATGAACAACTGTAAACTTGCCCCACCCCATATATCCAGTAATTAAAACATGCTTAAAAATACTTTCAAATGAAAGAGGATAGATAGCATTTTTCTCATTTTACAGATTAGTAAAAAATAAGTCAAATTAAGTTGAATGTGTCATTGTAGGTTTTGTTGTGCCTCTGAATTAAGACCATATTTTCATGACCTTTAGTGACTATTTAGCTCCATGTTCTTTGCTGTAAGGCTACATGTACATTTCATAAATTGCAGCTGGTAAACACTGACAAAAAGCCTGACAGAGGTTATAAAGTAATTATTTTCTTACTGATTGAGTTTTTAGCTTGACTGTTTCCCATTTATACAGTTGAAATTGAACCTCTTGTAATTATTAGGCCAGTGTTCTCTGTCCTCAAGGTTGATTTAATTATGGTAATTTTTAACCCAGTTTTTGGTATATGCCAGTCATTATTATTATAAGAGTAATAATATTTACATAAGTGTAAAGTAGTTAAAAGTAGCATGAAATAATTAGATGAAAAGGGTGTTAACTTTTTTTGATTGATATTCTGTAGAAGTTACTGAGCGACTTTTTCAAGTTCAGAGAAAATAGTTTATCTGAAGTGTGTTACTAGATTAAGGGACATTTCATTTTAATTTATAGAAGAATAATCTGACAATATAGAGTATCAGAAAGATCCATGAAGAGAGATTGCACTCTGGATGTTTTACAGATTAAGGCAGTTAGCTATATGTCTGGATAGCACTAGTATATATCTAAGTCAATTTTTAGGGTCCTCTCTGCAATATAAATATATTTTTTATGTCTTTGTCTTTTCCTTTCCCAATGTTCCTATCGGCATTTTTTCCTTATACTTATCTAATATACAAAATATTCAGTGTTTTAAAAATATGTAAAGAACTTGGAAGTTCTTAAAGAGATTTTTTTAAATAGATAAGAGTTTAGTGGAGGGAAAGAAATTAAACCAAGCATATAAAACTTTCCAGACAAATGTCAGGTAATTTAATGTTTATCATGGAACAGAAAAAGATTAACTATAAAATATGTTGTTCCACAGGTACCGTGAGAATAGAGATGTTTCGAAATATGCAGAATGCAGAAATCATCAGAAAAATGACTGAAGAATTTGATGAGGTATAACATTTCAATATTTATGCAAATGGCTACTTATACTTTTAAACGGTGAATATGTTGATTATTTTAACTTTTGATTTCGTGTTTAGTATAAGTAAAGATATACTTTATTCTTGTGTATATGATAATCCATGCTACTAATTCCAAAATTAATGATCTCTAGGGATTTGATTACATTCCATGAAGGTAACATTAAATTGATGACAGATAAGGATAAGAAAATTAGTGGTATGAAATAGAAGTTGATTCTTGACATTCATTTTTGAAGACCAGCTAAAATTTCCTAATAAAATAAATGTTGGGCACTTATAAAAGCATGTCCAACAGTTTCATACTCTGTGAAGAAAATGGAAAAAGAAAAAAGGATTTGTAGGTCGCAGAAGTAGGAAAAGATTTCATGTTATATCTGATACGTTGTCACAGAACAAGATCTTTCTTACGCTTCTCAAAAATTCTATTGGAGAAAGCTATTTTAACTTTAATCCATAATTCCCAAAACTATTTTATGTGGTCTTTAACAACCACCACCCCTTGTCTGTGTGTAAAACTTAAACATGTATTAGGAACACTTGATAATTGTGTTTTCTTTGCTAGTCTTCACAAATGAAACATGCGGAACTCTTTTTTTCTGTATTTTTTTATTTTCACTGAAATGTTTTTCAAGTACTTTTACACAGGTTATTGAAACACACAGTTTTATTTCTGTACTGTATTTATAGTGAACTCAATTCATGCTTTAAGCCATCATTAATTTCAATTCTATTTTCTAGTAGGGTTTTTTTTTCTCTTGACTTTCAGCATGAACATGAAGCAAAGATTGGTTTTATTCTAGGTCCACTGTTTCAGTGGAGTGGGCTGAGGCTCTTTTTTTATTAGTAGTACATATTTTTAATTTAAAAATGTACTCCTAACATACTCAAATACACATTGCACAATATATGTCTTTCTCATCAGGTGTTCACTTTACTCTAGTAGCACATGGCAGACATTTTCATGCACATATTTACAGAAACAGTTGTCAGTGTCTTTCAGACTATTTAGTCACATTCCACGTTAGGAGAAGCCTTACATTGTGATATATATATATATATATATATATATATATCCATAATTGCTTATCCAAAGCAATTGCTTCTCTAATCCAATAAAGCTCTGAATTTTGAAAGGACTTTTTTGCAATTTAATTAGTGGCAAAACCTGGCTTCAGCTAACATAAGGCTATTTTTATTATTTACACATTCCAGTCTGTAAGTATCTGTGTATCTTTCTGGTGAAATATTAATGTTCTGATTTTAGGGGGCTGGCCTAGATTATTTTCAGGTATATATACTGTATTAACTTTTATAATTAAAAAACTAGGTTCTGGCCCTGGCTGGTGTGGCTCAGTGGATTGAGTGTCGGCCTGTGAACCAAAGCATCACTGGTTCGATCCCCAGTCAGGGCACATGCCTGGGTTGTGGGCCAGGTCCCCAGTAGGGAGCATGCAAGAAGCAACCACACGTTGATGCTTCTCTTGTTCTCTCTTTCTCCCTTTCTTCTCTTCTGCCTAGAAAATAAATAAATAAAATCTTTAAAAAAAGACTAGGCTCTGAAATATTTCTGTGGGATAACTTTCCCTAAAAAAATTATTTTTGTTGTTATTTCACAAGATTATATGTGGCAAATATAAGAAAGCCAGATTAAGATGCAAGTGGCAGGTTTACTGACCAGCTACTGAACTACCTTGCCAAGCTTCAATTATAGGTGATTAGGTAACAGATTTAAAAGTACTATGCATCTTGGACCTTCAGGGCACTGACATATTATGGAATATTATTAAGAGTTATTTAAGACTTTAGTTCGCAAACTTTCTTGCACATCAACATTACCTAGGGATATTTATTTAATTTTTAAATTTTTTAAAATTATAATTGACACTCTATGTTATTTTGTATAGTTTCAAATGTATAGCATAGTGGTTAGACAATCATATACTTGACAAAGGATTCCCCTTGATATTTCTAGTGCCCAACTGGCACCACACATACTTATCACAATATTATTGATTATATGTCCTATGCTGCACTTTACTTCCTCAACACTATTTTGTAACTACAAATCTATACTTCTCAATTCCTTCACTTTTCTCACCCAGTTCCCCAAACCCTCTGCCCTCTAGCAACCATCAGTCTGTTCTCCCTGAGTCTGTTTGTGTTTTGTTTTTTGTTTATACATATTGTTCTTTAGATTTCACATAGCATAATACCTTGTAGGTTCATTCATGCTGTTGCAAATGGGAAGATTTCATTCTTTTCTATGGCTGAGAATACTCTATTGTATATGTACCAAGGCTTTTTTATTCACTCCTCCATTGATAGACATTTGGGTTGTTTCCATAGCTTGGCTATTCTAAATGACACTGCAGTGAATATAAGTGAATATAATTGTTTCAAATTAGCATTTGGGGTTTTTTCAGATATGTACCTAGAGGTGGAATTGCTGGATCATAAGGCATCTCTATTTTTAACTTTCTTTTGGAACTTCAGTACTGTTTTCCACAGTGGCCAAACCAATCTGCACTTCTACCAACAGTGCAATAAGGGTTCCCTTTCTCCACAACCTCTTCAACAGTGTTTGTTGATTTATTGATGATAACCATTTTGACAGGTGTGAGGTGATATCTCATTGTGGTTTTGTTATCTTTTGCTCCGAATTAGTGATGTTGAACATCTTTTCATATGTCTATTGGCCATCTGTATGTCCTCTTTGGAGAAGTGTCTATTTAGATCCTTTGCTCAATTTTTAATTGGGTTCTTTTTTTGGTGTTGAAATTTACATCAGTTTCATTTCTTTGTAAATTTTGGATGTTAACTTTTTATCAGATGTATAATTGATGAACATGTTCTACCATTCAGTAGGTTGTCTTTTCATTTTGTTGACTGTTTCCTTTGCTGTGCAAAAACTTTTAGGTTGATATAGTCCCATTTTTTAATTTTTTTCTTTTGTTTCCCTTGTTTGAGGACACTTAGCACAGAAAAATATTACAAAGAGAAATATGTGAGGTTTTACTGCCTATGTTGTCCTCTAGGATTTTTATGGTGTCAAGTCTTGGATTTAAATTTTCAATCCATTTGAGTTTATTCTTGTGTATGGTATAATAAGATGGTATAATTTCTGTTTTTTTGCACATATCTGTCCCAGTTTCCCCCAAACCATTTATTGAACAGACTGTCTTTACTCCACTGTTCGCTCTTGCCTCCTCTGTCAAATATTAATTGAACATATAGGTGTGAATTTATTTCTGGGCCCTTCATTTGGTTCTGTTGCGCTATATGTCTGTTTTTGTGTCATACCATGCCATCTTGATTACTCTGGCTTTGATGTCAGGTAGCAAAATTCCTCTGTTTTTTCTTAAGATTACTGTGTCCATTTAGGTATCTTTTGTGGTTCTGTGTAAATTTTTGGATTATTTGTGCCAGTTCTAAGAAATATACCATTGATATTTTGATAGCAATTGCATTAATATATAGATTGCTTTGGGTAGTATGGACATTTTAAAAGTGTTAATTTTTTCTATCCATGAGGACTGTATATGCTTTTATTTATTTGTATCTTTAATTTTTTTGAGTGTCTTACAATTTTTTGACTACAGATCTTTTATCACCTTGTTTCATTTTTTTCTTAGTGTTTTATTTTTTAATGCAACTGAGAAACGGATTGTTTTATTTTTTTATATTTTTTCATTATTATTTATTCTTCCTACACCCTGTTCCACTCATGCCTTTCCCCCCTGTAATCACTACACTGTAGGCCATGTCCATGAGGTTTTTTTCTCTTTTATATTTATTCTCTTTTGCTGGATCCCTTCAGTCCCCTCAGGGATTGTTTTCTTAGTTTCCTTTTCTGATCATTCGTTATTGGTGTATAAAAATGCAATCAATTTCTTGATATTTATTTTGTATCCTACTACTTTGCTGAATTTATTTATTTTTTGGTGGAATATTTAGGGTTCTCTATATACAGTATCATGTCACCTGCAAATAATGACAGTTTTACTTCTTCCTTTCCAACTTGGTTGCCTTTTATTTCTTTTTGCCTGATTGCTGAGGCTAGGACTTTCAGTACTGTGTTGAATAAGAGTGGTGAAAATGGACACCCCTATCTCGTTCGTCATCCTAAGAGAAATGCTTTTTGTTTTATCCCATTGATTATATGTTTGCTCTAGGTTTGTCATACTCAGCCTTTTGTTATGTTCAGATTTGTTCCGGTATTTTCATTTTGCTGTGAGGTTTTATCATAAATTAGTGTTGGATTTTATCAAACACATTTGTGGATATTGTACCAGCCTTGCATCCCAGAAATAAATCCCACTTGATTATGTTGAATGATCTTTTTAAAGTATTGCTGAATTTGGTTTGCTAATATTTTGTTGAGGATTTTAGCATCTGCTTTCATGAGGGATATTGGTCTATAATTTTTTTTCTTTGTAGCATCCATCTGGCTTTAGGATTAGGATAATTCTGGCCTTGTAAAAATGAGCTTGGGAATCTTTCCTCCTCTTTAATTTTTGGAACAGAATTTTTTGGAATAGAATTCTCAAATAGAATTCCAAAAATTCTGTTTGAGAAGAATTTTTGTTAATTCATTTTTGAATATTTGATAAACTTCATTTGTGAAGGCATCCACCCAGGACCTTTGTTTCTGCAAGGATTTTGATTACTGCTTCAGTTTAATTAATAATTGGTCTATCTGGATTTTTTGTTTCTTCTTTATTCAGTCTTGGGAGAGTTTTATGTTTTTAGTAATTCATTTCTTAAAATTGCCCAATTTATTGGCATGTAGCTCTTTATTATATTTTCATATAATCCCTTGTAGTTCTGTGAGTCAGTTGTTACTTTTTTGTGTCTTCTCTTTTTCCTTTATAAATCTAAAGGTTTATCACTGTTGTTTATTGGGTTGGCCAAAAAGTCTGTTATGTTTTTTCTCTATGATGGCTGTAGTAATACTTAGTTGTATTTAACTTCATTCAAAAACAATTTTGTTGGATTGTGACAGCCATCATATTATCAGTGTGCCATTTTTAAAAAACTTATCAAAATTGGTAAATTGCTGTGTAGCCATGTTAATATTGAAGGAAGAAGAGATACAACATTTTCAGTATATTATACTTTACTATTTCAAGAATGGTAAAAATGCAACGTAAACACAAAACATTATTTGTTCAGTGTATGGAGAAAGTGCTGTGACTGATCAAATGTGTCAAAGTGGTTTGCGAAGTTTCTTGTTACTATTGACATTTGGCCAAATAATTCTTTGCTGTGGGGCTGTCTTATGTGTTGAGAGATGTTTAGCAGCACCTCTGGCCTCTACCCACTGGAAGCCAACAGAAGGACATAGCCAACATACTCAAAATATCCAAGTCAACAAAGTTATTGGTGAAAATGAGAAATGGGTCTTTTATTTTACAGAAAAAAAATACGGACTTTTTGGCCATACCTTTTCAAAGAACCAGTTTGTGGTTTCATTGACCTTGTGTATTTTTTCTTTTAGATTTTATTTTGTTTATTTTTGCTCTGATATTTATTATTTCTTCCCACTTTGGGCTTTGTTTATTGTTCTTTGACAAGTTTCTTCAAGTGTAAAGTTAGCTTGTTTATTTGAAATTTTTCTTGTTTCTTGAGTTAGGCCTGTAATGCTATGAATTTCATTACCTAGCAACATTTAAAAACTATCAATGCTTGGTTCCCTCTCACATCCCTGACAGACTGATTTAATTTGTAAATCATGTACCTGGGCATAGGGATTTGTAAAAGTTCACTGGGTGATTTTTAATATACAACAAATTTAGGGAACTTCCATTCTTAGGGATATAAAAAGAGAAAGCCAATTTTTAAGTTAGAAAAACAATTCATATATGAGAATAGAATAAATGGAAAAGAAATTAATATACCTTGAAAATGCACAATAACAGTAAATAATTGTTTTTATAAGGTTTTTGAGATAACTAGAGGAAGGTGAGGAAATCACCAAAATGAAGTTCATTATACACCTAAGAAAATATTCCTGTGAATGTTATCAGATATTCAGGGTATGTTGGAGGAACAGTAAACTGTCACCAAATCTGACAATGAGTTAAATGTAGTGAAACTTTTAAAAAGGCACTTAAATCCCTAATTTTTCCCAACCTTTGGAGATTACTGCCTAATCAAAGAAGACTTAACAGTCACCATTCTAATTTTTTCCTGTTTGAAAATGAAGTACAATTAATAATTATAATTGTTTACTATATTATATTACAATTAAGTTTTGATTGTTAGAATGTATTTGTTTAAAGCACAATAATAAATTAGGTCTGTCTTTCATGTCTACTCATTTTGTCTTCAATCAATTTATCAAGTATTGCTCTTTTGACACTTTTATATACCTTCAAAAAATTGAATTTAAATGCCTGCATATTGTTATAATATATACTGTATTTTATTTTTTTTCTTCACCTTACTATGTTGGTTATGGAGGGAGGTAAATTTTGGTAAATTATATTTTGTGGCAAAAATCTAAAAGATCTGATGACAAGAATCATTGGATCCCAAGAGCCTGGAACAATGTCTGGTTCAAAGGGAATAGCCATTAAAATTTGTTAAATGCATGAATGTAATGTAGTATAACAAAGTCCATCAATGGTGAGATGAGTTAGAAGTACCTTGGATGAAAGGTATTTAAATTTGGATTCAGTGGTCCAAGAGTATGTTGCTTGAAAGGTGTAGTGTAGCTTCTAGTCCTTAGTATAAACTGTTTATAATGTTTGTTATTAGTTAACCTTTTTAAAGCCCTACAAACCTGCACATAGCCAAACGTGCTTTGTTATTTGTAATATAAACCTAATTTAGAAATATGTTAATTTCCAGAGCAGTCTCTAGCTCCTCAGAGTTAATAGGTACACTTGGTTCCTGTTGGAGCCAACCTCTGGGAGGTAAAACAAAGTACAATAGCACTTCTTCCTCAGATTAAAGTCACATTTCTTTATATAATCTCTTAACTGTGTTTCCCAAAGGTCGATTTTTATAGTTTTCATATATTAAGTGTGACATTCATATAGGGAAACCTTTGCAACACGTCGTACTTGATGTATTCACGTAGTGCCTTTAATTCTTGTCTGTGCTCAAGTAGAGATTTTGCATTGTGCTGGTGTAATGATTACAATTTATCCTGTAGCTTTTTTCTCTTGTTTATAATACGTCCTTCTGTGAATTTGTTTATTTAAACTTCAGTATAGAACTTGTATCTATTAGCATTTATTAATCAAAGGATTAAAAATTTTAAGAACTATACAAATGGTTAAATTGTATATGGTCTGAGAAAATGTTAAGGAAATGCCAAAGCTATGGTAGAAGAAAGCTCAAATTATCTCCATTCCCAAATTAAAGTCTCTAAAATTTTTTGACTGTGTCCAATCAATAAAACATTTTCAGCCTATATTGTTACTAGTGAAAACCTATGATATGACCAGTTTTACATATAAAGTTAGTGTTTTCTCCTCTCCTTTCACACAGCCTCTCTCAAAAGGCTACAGTTTTTGTGTGGACGGTGCTTAGGAAATAACTAACTGGTGATTGTTTCAGACTTTCTTAGTTCCACACTAATTGTTTCCTAAATATCTGATAAAATTAAATTTTTTTCCCCTTCCACTCTTGGTGATCAGATAGATGAGTGTGTTATTTTCCATTATATTATAGTGTAGTTTAAAGCATATGCGTGTGTATAGAATTAAATGCACATACTATTAAATCAATTTCTTTTCAGACATCATTAGATCATCATGACTTTTTAACTTTTATAGTGGTCTAAGAAGAGTTTGTGTGGCAGGTGTCAGTACTGCCACATTTATTATTATTCATTTAGATTACTTGTTCATTTTTTTTTTTCACTTTTTCCCTCAGAAATCTATGTTTTCCTGTTTCATGAAGAGTTAAAAATAAATACTTTAAACCATAAATACATTACATTAGTCATATAGAAGTTAAAAAAACATGAACAAATCTGTGAGGAATGCCATAATGTCAGCCAATTTGAGCATTGAACTCTTCTTACTTACATTTCTCTTTTGAGATATCTCAAATACCATCTGTGGCACAAAATAGTCTAAAATTTGGACCTAGTTAGGCAAGGACAAACTTGTTATGTGTTAAATATTAGTTACAATTAAATTGCTTTTTATTTTTAAGTAAAAATAAGGATAAGTTCTAATATTTTTTTTGAAATATACTACTTAGGCTTTGTTATACATACCACTTTGTGAGATGGTTCCAAATTGAGGAAGGTAGACAATAGTAAAGTAAGGAAGCAAAGTTAGAAATGAGAAATGCCAAAAGACAAAGGAATAATCAAATAGAAAAACTCATGAAGTCAAGAAATTGTAGTCAGTTGTAATGTGAGAAGCAGTAACACAGGCAGTAATATTGTAACTGTGAACCTTGTAATGCAAACTACTAGAGACGAGAGGTAAAATGTTGAAAAATAACAGAAAATACTTATACATCTGTGTGCCAGGCACTGTTGTATTTTACATATATTTAATCTCCGGAACACTTTTATGAGGTAGGTCTTTTAAGTTATGGTCGTCTCCATTTTACAAGTGAGAACAGTGAGGCACAAGTTGTAAAGAAATTTGCCTCAGCTCACACAACTAGCAAATGGCAAAGCTAGAAATTGAACGCAGATCATTTAGCTTCTTAAGTCCATACTCATGTAAATCAAAATTAATTTTACACTCAAAAAATAAATAGCATTTATTTGAGCAAAAGGAGCTGTAGCCCAGATGACACAGATTCAGGTAGCATCCTAAATTTTGCTGGAGGGGGAACAAAGGAAGATCGGTTTTATAAAGGCAGAAATCACAAAATGTAATATTTACACGCATATGAAGGATTGCTGACTAGGCTAACAGGGATTAGTTAGTTCCAATGTGCAAATAAGAAGGCAAAAACTATAAGGAGGAATTCCAGTTCATATGTTCTCCATGCAGCATTCATTGTTCCAGGATATATATGGTCCTGACTTGAGCTGAATTTATTAACTGGTTTAGCAACTTATTAGCAGCTCTGAGAACTGAGGCACAAAATGTGTATAGGATGCATCATGGGCATAAGCCCCAATTCCTTAAGAGCCTCCTGGCTCCATTTTAGGGCACCTTCTTATTGGTGATTTTGTTTTAAATATTTCTGTTCACTCTCGCCACTGTCTATTGATTTTTCCTTGGGAAGCATTGATAATCAACCATTCTAGAATAGAATCATCAGGAATACTTGGTCTCTCGTGGTCAGGAAAGCTCATTTCCATGTCTCACATAGTAGGGGCAGGTGGGTCTGTGAATGAGATGTTAATATAGCAGAAGTCATAATCATAGGGGTAATGACCACATTTGAGCAACGAAGAGGCCCCAGGGAAGCAAGTCTCAGGTATAGTCCCCATCTGAAGTTGTCCTCAGATTCTCAGTTGAAACAGCTCATTCTTCCCAGGGGTAAAGCTCGATAAAACATCTCTAGTCTTTGTGTAACCTTCATCTGAGTTTTTTTTACAGGGGACTTGGATATACAAAACATGAATAGTTTGGCAATGAACTACATCAAGCAAATCAGAATAATAATGAGTAGGATAGTAACAACTATTCTATTCTGCCTAGTGTATAACTGCAAGTGTATAGTCTAAAATATCTGGAGAAAGAGTATTCAAGTAACAGTTGTGCTTTCTACTTGAGCACCATGGGTCATATATTAAATTTTTGGCTGTTTTTATTACCCATTGTCTTATGGCTAACCAAATAAGTTGTAGAATTAAACTTCTATTTTTAGAAGTACCAGTTATAGTCTATTGATTTATATTGTTTTGGGTAGAGTTAAACCCTTCCATGATATTGTTGGGAGCATTCACATTCATTGTGAGAAATGTTTTAATGAGGTGTTCATAAGCCAAAGTATGACTCAGCAGTAATGTTTTTATTAGTGGGTACTAGATTAAATCTTTATCCGAGTTTGTAATAATCAACTATACGAGGTCTGTCCAGAGTTATCCAGCCATGTAATATGAAAAATAGAGGCATTTATTGAAGAAGATAAAAGAAACATTGTACATAGGACAATGATGCCTCAGTTCCCTTCAAAGTAGGCACCTTGGGACCTCAACAGTTCTCCCAGTTGCTATCAGTTGCCCTGTCTCTGATACACCTGCCCTGTCATATTTTCCTGAATCTCATTGACAGTCATTTGAAATCTCTTCCCTTTCAAAGATGAATTTAGTTTTAGGAAAAAGCCAGAAGTGACAGGGAGCCAAATCTGGACTGTCAGAGGGCTGAGTCACCTGGATGATTTGATGTTTTGCCAAAAACTGCATGAGATATGATGCATGAGTGGCCATATTGACGTGATGAAGTTGCCCTTAGCTTTGACCTTCTGAATTATCTAAATAGTTTCCGCAGAGGAATGTTTAAGCTTAATGCAAAATGTGATGCAGATTTGTAGCTCTACTCACCCAGTCATTTTTAATGTGATGACCATACAGTACACATGCTCCCTCAACAATGTTTACCAACTCCACTGTTGAGTACTATGAAGTCGTCATTGTTCACACATGTACATTCCACTTCCTTGGCTGCCAGGTTACATTGATGTCAAGCAGACTGTTTTCATTATATTAACAGTGGCTGTACTATAATTATACCCTGGTAATTTCAAGACTTTAAACAAACAATTTTGAAACACATCTACAAAACATGACTTTACAGTGATAAAAATGACTCACATTTATATTTTGTAATATAATTTAGTAATTATTAAGACCTATTAAATTATCTAGTTAAAGCCAGATTTAGATTCTATATCTTGTTAAATTATTTTAACAATAATTTTTTATTTTAACAAGTCTTAATTGAACTAAATGGTCTTTCAGACACATCTGTGGGATTAGTTTATCCTGTAACGTATGTCAACTTTGTGTTTTAAACAAGATGACCCAGCCTCGTGATACCAAGAGCATATATTATATGTTTTCTTTAAAAAATTAACAAATCCTCTCCATAAAACAATTAATGGAGAGTTCATAGTAAAATTGGAAAAAATGGGATTGCAGTTTCAAGTATAAAATTAGTTTTGGACTTCTTAATAAAATACTTATATTTTTGAAATTCTCAGTTATTAAAAATTCTATTTAAAATAATAGAAAGATGCTGTGTAACACAGGTACATGATTGGTTTGATCTGAATTCAATGGCAAATTTTTTTTCTGTCTAAATTTGTTTAAAAATTGTTGTTTTCTGCTTCAAGTTATCTCAATTAGGGCCCCAAGTACAACAACATGGAATTATTCTTTTAAATGAATGGCTTAAAACAATGAATTAAATACCGGATCTAAGTAATAATTTTGAGTACATTAAGAATTACTTAGTTGTGGATGATCAAAATAAGCAAAAAAGGTAAAACCATCAGTGTACCTATGGAAGTCCTTTCCAATTTCTTTCCACATCTACTTGGAGGAAAAGGACTCTATAGATAAGAAGGAAAAAACTGGTCAAACTGATGTTGTATGTCATATTTAATGTTTTTTTTTAATCCCTTTTTTAGGACAGTGGTGATTATCCCCTTACCATGCCGGGGCCTCAGTGGAAAAAATTTCGTTCAAACTTTTGTGAATTTATTGGAGTCCTGATTCGACAGTGTCAGTATAGCATAATTTATGATGAGTATATGATGGACACAGTAATCTCCCTTTTGACTGGTTTGTCAGACTCCCAGGTCAGAGCTTTTAGGCATACAAGTACCCTTGCTGGTGAGTAATCAACATTTTATTTCCTTTCCATTTAGTTTTGTTAAGTGTTTTCTAATTAAACTTTATTTAAGTTAAATATTAATTTAAATTAATTTCTGCGATCCTGAAAAATATCATTTCTCTCCCTCCAAAATAAATGCCTATTTTGATAAATAGCACTTGTTAGCTTTGAAAATGTAATTTCTGGGAAATGTAAGCAAATCTCTCTGAATGTTTATTTTTTTGCCTCCTTATTTAATAAAAAAAAATTTAGGAATCCAATAGTCCATATTCTTTGATAAATCCAAATAATAATAGTTGAAATATTAAGTTCATAGTATTTTTTGACTTAATTACATTGCTTTATTACTTATTGTCCATAAATATGTAAATATTTATTTGTCTATATATTGGAAGCAGTTCCATCTAATTGTAACAGGTAATTGCTACCTCTCACATTCTTTCTGTTTCTAGTGCTGTAATAACCTAAGTACATCTGAATGTAATGTTTCTCAAAATAGTTCATTTATGTAGATTGTAGATAATCTGAAAAATTTACAGTTTCCAGTTTTCACTTTTACTTTCATCGTAGAATTATCTAGAAAACTCAGCCAAGTACATTCATTTTTTTCTTGATTTTTTCACAACAAGGTAATTTTGTTAATTTAGCAATTGTCCTATTTTCCTTCAACTACTTTAACTGTGCTTACCTAAAATGAATATTGTTTTTCATGTATTATATACAGTGTGCCAATATGTGTGTTTGTACGTACACAGATATTTAAATACTCTCAAATTACATTCTTTTTAGTAGTCGTAACTTTGTTTATATTCATCTTGCCACATAACCATAACAAGAGCCATATTTAGTTTCAGTCAATTGCAGTTAATCCTGCATTTAGATTTCTCATTTATCTAATATAATAAGAGTTTGCTTTGCAAACTTGAGCATTCATTAGAATCATCTACAGCATTTATTGAAACAGATTGCATGGCCTTGCCCCCAGCGTTGAACAGGTTTCTAGGTCATGCTGATACTACCTTAGTGTAACCACTTACTGCAAAGCTTACTATATTGTATAATTTTTCATTTTTTGCTTTAACTGTTGCAAGTCACTATATTTTTTTCAATTCTCTATTTTTATGCTTACTTTATATAGTTAATCCATTCTATTTGTGCCTTTTATGTTTAAGATTTTATTTTTTTATTTTTAATTTTTAAATTAATCAATTTATTTATTTTTGGGGGGGAGGGAGAGAAACATCAATGTGTGGTTGCTTCCTGCATGCACCCAACCAGGGACCTGGCCTGCAACTTAGGCATGTGCCCTGACTGACCGGGAATCAAAGTGGTGACCCTTTGGTTCACAGGCCAGTGCTCAATCTACTGAGCCACATCAACCAGGGCTATTTATTTGTTTTTAGAGAGGGAGCAAGGGAGGGCGAAAGAGAGTGAGAGAAACATTGATGGGTGGCTGCCTCAGGCATCTTTCAGTTTATGGGAAGATGCCCTGGCTGGTATAGCTCAGTGGATTGAGCATGGGCCTGCAAACCAAAAGGTCACTGGTTCGATTCCCAGTCAGGGCACATGCCTGGCTTGCAGTATATGGGAAGATGCCCAACCCACTGAGCCATACCTGTCAGGACCTGAATGTTTTTTCTTTTAAAATGTTTTGATTTCCTGTAAAATTCACTTTAATTCATTTGCATTTGTTTTTCACTGCCCTGTAAATGAAGTATTAATGTATTTCACCTATTTTATGATGATACATTTCAGTTCTCCTTTCCTTTGGCACATTTTTAGTGACTTTTATTATTGTATTGTTTTTCCCTATATTTATCCCTTTAATTAGATATATATATTCTAACTTTATATATACTTAAATATATTTTAATGATGGCCTTCCTCCTGTTGCCTTAGATTTGAGTACATCCCTCCTCCTCCTCCTATTACCTTTCTGGTTTTCTCTTTCCACCATTTACCTGTGATCATGATAGCTTTTTTAAAAATCTGCTTGGTAAATGCCATTTTGTCTTAAGTGCTCTTTTTATATGGTTATCAATCTTATTTGAGTTTGAAATTGCTTTTCTAAATCAAATATAATAAAAACAGATCATTATGTTTTTGATTTTTTCAAAAGCTAAAACCGTTTTTAAAGTCATTCTCAAATGTACTTCAAAATATTACTGTAACTTCTGTGTGTCTGTGTTAATGATCATATCTTCCAAGGCTTGGTTTTATAAAATATGAGACAAATCAGTCACCTACCCTTCAACAAAGCACAGAGAATTTCTTGTGTAGAACTTAATTCCAGAATGGGTAATAATCACCCATCTGGTCAAGGATATTTCTGTTCTCATCTTTGCCCCTGTACGTGTGTGTGTGTGTGTGTGTGTGTGTGTGTGTGTGTGTGTGTGTGTGTGTGTGTGTGTGTAATGGTATATGTGTACAAGGGATAGATTAAAAGATAATACTTTTTATTCACTTTGCAGGATGAGTCTTGGGGACTAGATAAAATGGTCAGGAACATTTAATCCTATGCTTCGGAGACTGTGTTTCATGGACAGTTTTACAAGGTAGCTTATAGCCACGAATGAGTATTGGTTTTGGAATAAAATGCTCCACAATATTGATTATATCTTAGCTAAGAAGATAGACAATCAGTCAATTAGTTGTTTTATAGGATACAAATATAATTAGTTCCAGAGATTCATAAGTCATCACAGTGGTCTTATCACTAGTACATGCTTTTAATCTGTTTTCCAAATACCCCATTTTCTTATTATCAGTTCAATAATGTGTCCCTGTTGTCATTGTTTCTGCATTGCATTTAATTGTATATTTTTCCCCATTTCCATTAAAAATTTTCATCATGGTAGTATTTTACTCAGCCTTTGGAGGTCTTGCTCCCAGGCATATCCTCTGGTTAGCTCAAATACCGTTTCATAACATTTTTTTTTTTAAATTTTCATCTTATAGTACTTTAGGTCTGTTCCATAGTTTTATTTATTTTGTATTGGCGATAACTGCTTTTTCCTTCATTTTGGAATTCTCTTTATCATGAAATTGGAACATACTATTAGTAATTACATTTTATATCATATCTTGTTATTTTTTTCTGTTCTCTCATTTGGAAATTTAAAACATACTGTCCTATTTGACTTGTGTTAATAAAGTTTCACTTCATAGCACAGTTTTCATCAATCATTAATCTTCAGAAATAAGTGCCCTTATTTCTGTTCTAAAGAGCTATCTCAGTTGGACATATTAGAACATAGTTTGTGAACTTGATTTTTATAAGTAATATTATTATTATTTTGGTGGATTTACAGTCTGAGACTGGGCACATTTTTCGAAATTTGATGAAATTTTCTTGAGAAAATATTCTTAAGGTCAAAATGGGTAGGATTTTTTTGTTTACCACTTTGGCATTATGGAGAAAAATTTACTCGAATCTATTTTTCATATTTATAATTACAGTAGTCTTAGACATTTGCTTTTAAAATGTATACCAATACTTTACAAATTATTGACTTCAGATTTTGTTGGATGGCAGTTTGCAGGATAATGGTCTGTCACTTTTTGATTTTTTGTCATTTTATCACCTACATAATTTCTATGATACAAATAAATTACTATTGGCAGTCTTTCACTATCAGGTGAAAATGCTAATTTAAATAAAGTGGGATTAAGAATACAAAACATATTAAAAATGTCTTCATGACTCAGTTTATTCAGTTTTTTTTCTAACTTGAATTTTGGAATAATTAGAAAATGTGATTAAGATCGTCATACGATATTCAAGTGGCCTCAGTATGCTAAGAGGCCAATCTTTACCAGTAGTAAAGAGTAGGTAACTCTCCGACTCTTGGGGAAGTAAACATTTCTTTGTGTCTTATTATTTAACAGTACTGTGTTGACATATGGTT
Organism: Phyllostomus discolor; assembly: GCF_004126475.2. Classification (NCBI taxonomy): domain Eukaryota; kingdom Metazoa; phylum Chordata; class Mammalia; order Chiroptera; family Phyllostomidae; genus Phyllostomus; species Phyllostomus discolor. The sequence goes on along the minus strand of NC_040909.2, from coordinate 33,050,146 downwards.
GATTTTATATTGACATAATATTCATTATTGATTAGCATTCCTCACCAAGTCAGCATCTCTGGACTTCTGAAGAAAAAATATGATATATTGCTTTGTCTCCAGTCTTAGACTGAAAATTATTCTGCCTCAGTAAAATTGTATTTTTTCCTTTGACTTTCAGTTGCTGAAACCATATAATACAGTAGTTCATAGAATGGGTTCTGGGCCAGACTGTCAGGATCCGTGTCCCTCATTTGTCTATTACTAGTTGAGAAACTTGGACAAGTCCTTATCTGGTGGCCTCATTTTCATTATATGCAAAGTGAGGAAATAATGGTAGCCACCTCATTAAAAGAAATTGGGAGTGCTTGAGGTGGTGCCTGACATTTAATCAGCTATACTGGCAGTATTTTATAAAGGCATAAAGAGCTAATCATGGTTTAGTATTTCCATTCATTCATATTTTACTTGGATTTATCAAACACCCACTTTATTTTTGTAATAAAAGACATTACAAATGGGAAATCAGATATAAACAAGGAAATAAATAGTTAATTTCTATCAAAAAACACTATTAAGAAAGCTAACAATATGAATTTTCATTTTATTTAGTTTTTGGCTCTCAGTTCCCAAATTGTATTTACTAAATTAGGTACAACTTTTAAAACTCTTAACTAGACAGGATATTTCTGGTTAACCAGTATATATGGTTATCCTTGAAAAAATAAGTAATCTGTCTTTTATATTTTATCTTTTAATATGATTTTTTACCACGAAAATTTTTATATGAATCATAAGAAGTATTTACATGGGTGTTAATGAACAATTTTTCAGGAATGTAATTACTATGTAAAAAGTCTTGAAGGTAGAACACTTCATTGATTTTAAACTATATATGAAGTTCATTGTTAGGTATCACAACAAAATTTATTTTTAAAAGGTTGTCCCAGAGCCTTGCCTTCTGATTGCTTTGTCCTTGCACTGTTACTTTTTTTTTCACTTGATCATCTTTGTTTTTATCACCCCTCCTATAGATACAGGAGGTTTTTTTTTTTTTTTTTTTTTTTTTTTTTTTTTTTTTTTTTTAGCTTGCCAGGGTTTCTGTATAGTAGACTTAAGAGTTTTCATGGGACTTGTGACATAATTTGCCAAATTTGCGAATGCCACTATATCATAACCCTATCAATAAAATGTAATTTTCTAGTTAAGAAACTATTATTTTCTTATATTTATCTCTTTTACTTTTATCATCAGGTGTGAAAATTAGCTTTCTTTGGAGGATTCATTTTTATAAAAATTATATAGAGAATGCAGAAAAGGAGAAGAACACAAAGTAAAATCAGAGAAAGACAAATAACCATATGATCTCACTTATATGTGGAATCTAATGAACAAAATAGAAACAGGCATGGATACATGGAACAGACTTATGGCAAAAGGATTAGCCAAAGAACATATATGCACAACCCATAGACAAAGAAAACAGTGTGGTGATGCCTAGAGGGAACAAGCATGGGGGCTGGATGGAGGTGGGTAGGGGTGGGGATAATAAGGGCATCTGTAATAGTGTCAGCAATAAAACTAAAGTTTAAAAAAATTAGCCATAATCATACCATCTCATAATTACCATTACATGTTGGCATTTAAGTTTTTTCCTCATGTGAACATTTGTGAGAATTTCTTATTTTCAAATAAATAATAGGATGTTATCAGTTTTGTGACTTGTATTTACTTTGCTTTTAATTTTTTAAATTATATTTTATTGAGTATACTATTAAAGTTGTCCTAATTTTTCCCCCTTTGCCACCTCCACCCAGCACTCTAACTCCCTCAGGCAATTCCCACACCATTGTTCTTGTCCATGGGTCATGCTTATAAGTTCTTTGGCTACTTTAATTCCTATACTATAGTTTACATCCCCATGACTATTCTGTAACTATCCATTTGCACTTCTTCCTCACCTCACCTCTTCAACCATATTCACCTCCCATGTGGCAATCATCAAAACGCTCTCTGTATCCAAGATTCTGTCTCTGTTCTTCTTGTTAGCTTAGTTTGTGATTTAAATTCAATTGTTGATACATACTTTTTTATTGCCATTTCATTGATCATAGTTTTGACCTTCTTAAACAAGTACCTTTAACATTTTATATAAAAGTGGTTTGGTGATGATGAACTACTTTAGCTTTTTCTTGCCTGGAAATCTCATTATCTACCCTTCAATTTTAAATGGTATATTTTTTGTTTACAGCAATTTGGCTGTATGTCCTTGCTTTTCATGACTTTGAATATTTCTTGCCAATCCTTTCTATCCTCCAAAGTTTCTTTTGAGAAGTCAGCTGATAGTTTTATGGGAACACCCTTGTAGGTAAGGAACTTCTTTTGCTGCTTTGAAGATTCTTTCTTTATCTTTAACCTTTGACATTTTAACTATGATGTGTCTTGGATTGGCCTGTTGCATCCATCTTGTTTGGGACTCGCTTTGCTTCCTGGACAAGCATGTCTATTTCCTTCACCAAATTAGGGCACTTTTCTTTCATTATGTTTTCAAATAGATTTCCATTATCTTTCTATTCTTCTGGCACCTCTATGATGCAAGTGTTGTACCACTTGAAGGTTTCCTAGAGGCTGCTTACACTATCCTCATTTTTTTGGATTCTTTTTTCTCTTTGTTGTTCTGCATAGTTGTTTTCTCCTTATGTTCTAAATCATTGATTTGATTCTCGGCTTCATCCACTCTATTGTTGTTTCCCTGTACATTGTACTGTATTTCAATTAGTATGTCCTTCTTTTCTGACTGGATCTTTTTTATGCTGTTAAGGTTCTCAGTAACCTCCTTCAGCATCCTTATTAAACAGTGTTCTGAAGTTTGCATCTGATAGATTGCTTATCTACATTTTCTTTAGTTCTTTTCTGGAGTTTTGATCTCTTCTTTCATTTGGGCCATGTTTCTTTGTTTCCTTGTTTTGGCAGCCTTCCTCTGTTTGCTTGTATGTATTAGGTCAAGTTGCTATGATTCCCTGTCTTGCTAAGATAGCCTAATGTAGTAGGTGTCTTGTAGAGTCCAGTGGCATAGCCCCCCATCACCTAAGCTGGGTACCCAAGGTACACCTTGCATGTGAGCTAAATAAACTCTCCTCTTATAGTTGAGCCTTGATTGCTTTTGGCAGGTCAGTAGGAATGATTTACCCAGGCCAGTCAGCTGCAAGGACTGGCTGTGAGAACTGACCACCAACTTCCCCCCTCTACAGAGGATAAGCCTTGCAGGGAAAATGTGGTAGTGCTCCAATGTGGTCTGTAGTTGTCCACTGGGTTCACAGGCTCTGGGGTTTCCCAGGTGGTATAGGCCAGGGTCACCCTCCACCTATGTTACGCTGGAGGCCACCTTGCATAAGTTATAAAGCAATCCGAGATGGCTGCTACTTGTGCTGGACTTGGAGGTTCCCCTATAAAGCCAAGCTGTGAATCTAGGTTGGCTGCTGTTAGTGTGGGGCTGCTTAGCTAGAGGTATGGAAGCTGAGGGCTCACTGAGGCTGGCTGTAGCATTTTTGAAACGTTTTACGAAGTTGTTTTGCATGTGCCAAGACCAGCTATTCATATGGAAAAGTCTGTTTCCAGCTTGGGTGGGACCACAAGTTGTGTGGGTCAGAGTCTCTGGGGATCTCCAATGGAGGGCAAACAGTGTTATCTTAATGGAGTCTCTGGTGTGGCACCTGCCCGCTGGCTCTGTGGCTCTGTTGGGGGAGGGTTCAGAAAAGGGACATTCTCTTCTGCTTTGCTTTCTGTCTGGGAGAGAGCCATCTCCCAGGTCTCAACTTGATAGCAGACACTTCAGTTCCTCCTTTTATGCCATGGTGCCTTTTAAGCTGCTACTCCAGTGCTGGAACTCAGAGGGAGTGAGTCTGAGTAAAGTCATGTGTAGGGTGTTTTAAGAGCAATTGCTTGGGGCTCCAGCAGTTTCTTTCCCCAATTCATTCCCCACTGGTTTTTGCAGCCGGAAGTTATGGGTACTTATTTTACGGGCACTGAAAATCTGGGCTGGGGAGCCTGGTGTGTGGCTGGGACTCCTTGCTCTTGAAATATCCCTCCTGAATTTTTCTCCCCAACACATGGGTGTGAGGCCAGCCTGTTTCTCATCTGTGCCTCTCTGGCCAGTCTGGATGGATGTGGTTTCTTTAATTCTGTAGTTGTCAGAATTCTATTCATCTCAATTTCTTACGGTTCTAAGTAATGGTAGTTCTATATTTTAGTTGTAATTTTGATGTGGTTGTGCAAGGAGGTGTGTATGGTTTACTTATGCTGCCATTTTTATAGGAAGTCCCTGTCTTCTTTTAATTTTTTATAATCCTGTTTAATAATGGCGTCCTCAATTTCTAAAATCTAGATATCCTTTATTTTTCTGCTATTGTTTGGAGTCTTTTTCTTTTGTTGGATTCCCTATCACCTTTTTCTTGCTTGCTTTTTGTCATTTATTCTCTTCTATTTAGGTAGCATATTTTCTGTAGCTTTTTAAGGAAAAGGTTGTTGGAGAAATATATATTTGACATTTTACATACCTGAAAGTGTATTGCATCCTCACACTTAGTTGTCTGAACCAATGTAGAATTCATTATTGAATATTTACTTCACTATTTTTTCTCTAGTTCCCAGTGTTTTTGAGAAGTCTACGCCTGTTTCAGTTTCTGGGTCTGATCCTTTTTCTTTTTTTTAGAAGCTTTTAAACTTTCCTATTTGTTCTGAAATATGATGATATACCCTGATGTGCATATGTATTTTCTCATTCATTATGCTTGGCATTCTTTGATGAATACCTATTGCTCACATGTTACTGTCTTAAATAATCCTGAGTTTTTCATTATTTCACTTCCATTTTCCATTTCTTAACCTTCTTGTTCCCTTTCCCTATATTCCCTCAACTTTATGAAGTTAGTATTATTGACTGTTATTTTAAGTTTTCTAAGAGTTCTTTCTCATTTTCCAAGTCTTTGTTAAAAACATTGTTCCATGGATTGTATGACTTTTTATATCATTGACAATGTTAATTATTACTCTGAAGTGTTTTTTTTTTTCTGTTCCCTACTGTGACCTTTTCTTACTCTCTGCTTTTATCACTGTCTTTCATGTTGGAAATTTATCTCAAATATTTTTGTTCTTAGCTCTCTAGACATTGCTGACACTGAAACACTAAAAAGCTGATTGTCAGTAGTGTTTGTATGTCTTGTGTTGTGTTGTGTTGTGTTGTGTTGTGTTTGACAAGGTAGCCTCTGTCTTCTTTAGTGAATATCACTGTAGGGTAGTCCTTTGGTGAAGTACCATTTTCATTGTAGACTAAATTGTTGGTATTGATAGTTACTTCTCTTTGAGGAATTAATAGTTTCTTTGCAGAATTATCTTTTAATTTACTTAAGTTTGGTTTCTGTCTACCTTTTAGGTGTTGGTCAGGGTGAGAGAGCACCTAGAGTACTTTGCAGTTCACATGTATCCCTCCTCTGTGTCTAATGATTCCAAATCTCTGGTTTATTTTCTTCAAGGAATAAACTTCTACACTTCTGAAATGGGTGTGTGTTAGAGGAATTGCCTGACTGCCTAGGTTAGAGTGGAGAATAGGGATTTAATTATTTAATATATGAAGTAATACATGTGTCCCTTCAAATCCATAGGTTCTACATTCAGAGATTTAACCAACCTTGGATGGAAAATATTCAGAAAACAATGTTATGTTGTTGCTGGCTTGTACTATGTAGTTGGAGCCTATTATGGTTGCATTTGTACTGAACATGGACATTTCTTGTCATTATTCCCTAAACAACTGTTTACACAGCATACATTGTATTATCTTACAAATAATCTAGAGATGATTTGAAATATACAGGAGGATTTGTGTAGGGTATATGCAAATACTACACCATTTAATATGGGGGACTTGAACATCCATGGATTTTGGTATCTGCAGGGTGTGTATGTATACATTTGTATCCTGGAACCAGTCCCCCACAGATAGATACCCAGGGAGGGTTGTACTTCTGTTTTCAGATTTTACCTCACTTCATCTTGTATGGAAACTAGAAATCTTGTTTCCGTCTTGTATAGAAATATTAGTAGTATTTCTAATTCCTAAATGCTTCTGGATTCTACAGAACAAAATCTTTTTTTTTTTTTTCATTTTAGAAATAGTTGTCATACTTTTTGAGGGTTTTGTTTGGTTTGTGTGCTCTCTGCTTATCTTTCTACTATTCATACTCAATATTAATATATTACTTGGTGTTGCAGGTATTTTCTGAATGCATTGAAGATGAACACTTTTTTCCTTATAGTTGGGTTTTAAGGAGATACAAGGATTGTTTAGATCTTTATCACTTGGAAAGTGGAAGTTTTTTCAAGGCTTTTGTTTGTTGAAATAAGTTTTTTAAAAAAAAAACAAGAATATGTTTCTTACAAATTTAGTTTGTGCTATTAACAGACATATTTCTAGGGTGTATAGTAATAGTTTTCAAATGTATATAGATACCATTAAGTAGAAATGCAGTTTTTTTTTTCATTTTTATGTTTAGAAAGACATAAATGCAAGTTGTTAAATATTCATTAAAAGAGTCCATACCCACAATCTTCAACCGTCCCATTTACTGATAACCACTTTCATTTGTTGAATTATTTTTCTTTTACATTTCTAATTCCAGTATTGTTTTTTTCCTGTTGGTACTTTAAATCCTTTGATACTATATTTTTAGTTTTCTTTATACCCTTCATGTTCTTACTGCTTCAGGTCAGATTCTGTTATCCAGATTTATTATAATCATGTCGTTCATATGCTTAACATCCTTGCCTCTCTCTGTACATCATATCCCCTAGGCAAAACTCATTATCACCTGCTCCATACCTGTACTGGAGCAGCCGAAAGAAGCTGACAAAAAGCACATGATTATAATGGCTAGGTTTTACATTTTTCTCACAAATGGCCCCTTAATGCTGCCTAGAAGTTCTATTTACTATTCTACTCCGTTGATATGCCCACTTTCTCATAAGATAATTTCATACCTTCTTAAACCTATAACATTTCCCATCCTCTCTTCACACTTTGCTGATTATCTTGCTTGCTTAAATAGTAACAGAAGAAATTAAAAGTTTAGGCCTACTTAGGTACAGCTGTATCCATATATTCTATATCCATATATCCATCATCTGTTATCACAGTATGCTTTATCTAAGGTAATTTGTGCATTGGATCTTATCCCTGTTCACTGCCTCATGAATGTTGCTCTCCAAGTTGTTTTTTCTCTTTCCTGACTTCAGTTTTCCCCCTTTTATTAAATAATTCTTTAATTATACTGTTGTGCTATAATGGCTTTTAGCTTTTAGCTTTTAGAAACACTCTATTAGTCAGGGCTCTCCACTGACACAGAACAAATAGGAGATACTTAAACATAGACAACACGCACAAAGATACATATCTATCTATGTCTACATCTATATCTATATCTATAGATATCTTCCCACAGAGATGTCTGTATCTATGGAAATGGAGATTTATTTCAATGATTTGGCTCATGCAGTTGCGGGAGCGGGCAAATTTGAAATTTGTAGGGCAGGCCAACAGGCTAGAAACTTAGAGGCAGGAGTTGTGCAGTTTTAAGGCAGATATTGCTTCTCCAGGAAAACTCAGCTTTTGCTCTTAAGGCATTCAGCTGATTGGATGAGGTCCCCTATGTTATCAAGGGTTAACTTCTTTACTTAAAACCAGCTAAATGTTAATCATAACTACAAAATATCTTCACAATAACTCCTAGATTAGTGTTCAATTAAATATTATCACTTAGTCCAATTGACACACAGGACTGACAATCACACCCTCCCTGATTTCCTCATATCCCTCTAGCTACAGTTCTCGTTCCCTCTCTCTCTCCCTCTCTCTCCCTCTCTCTCCCTCTCTCTCCCTCTCTCTCCCTCTCTCTCCCTCTCTCTCCCTCTCTCTCCCTCTCTCTCTCTCTCTGTCTCTCTCTCTGTCTCTCTCTCTCTCTCTCTTTTATAGTCAATCTCAAAGAATCACTTCTTTGAATTCACTGTCTTTGCTCACTCTCTGTGCTCTTACTCTCTTTGAACCCAGTCCATTCAGGTTTCTATCTTTACCACTTCAGTGCCTCTGTTGTTGTTGAGGTAAGCAATTATCATATCTTACTGTGTGTAATGTGCACCCATGTTTTTGTCCCAAAGTTTCAGAAAAATAGTTTTAATTTTTTTAATTCAATTATTTCTTTATATTTAGACACTTGTTTTTAGTATTATAAAAGAATTTTAGCATTTGTTTTTGAACATACAGATATTGCTTTCTAGAATTATACTTTTAATGCATAAGTGTAAATAAAAGAATTAAAAACATAGGTACAGAATTAGTACTACCCATGTACAATGCACATGCTTATTTTTTCCCTCAAAATTTTGAGCAAAAAATTGCGCATTATACCCGGCAAAATATGGCACTGTCTCATTGTCAAACTCACCAGGCAACTCCCAGTTATCATCATTTTCTCTGTTGAAACACATAGCTTACTTTCTCTTTGAAGCACTGTCATTGCTTGTTTTCTGGAATACCACAGTGTCCTGGTTTATCTTAGAAGCCTGAACTGTAAATACTGAATTATCTCAGGACTGAATTTTCATACTTCTTTATCTTTTGTCCTCCTTTACTCAGTGAATAAACTGAAAACCAATTCCATAGTTTTATTATTTCTGTTAAAATATAATGATGGTGGGAGAGATAATATGTGATTTAAAATTAAAAGTAAAAAATAACAGTTGTATGATAAAATGTCACTTTTCCACTCATGGCTCTCAGCTATCAAATTCTCTTCCCTGAAGGCAACCAGTTGCTATTTTCTTATATATCTTTTCATATTTTATGAAAATAATAATACATACATATTCAGTGAGAGTCAGTATGTTGTAATTGTTAAGAACTGGAATTATGGAGCATGATAGCCTATCCAAATTCTGTCTCTGCCCGTTACTAGCTGTGTATCTTGCAAGTCTTTTGTCCAATCTATGCCTCAGTGTTCTCTTTGGTAAAAAATGATAATTGTAATAGTACTTACTTGATAGAGTTGTGAGGTATAAATGAATATGTAAAGAGCTTAGGAAAGTGACTGGCACATAAAAATAAATAACACATTACTTATTTTCTATAAATAGTAGCATAATATATACACTTGTAAGCATCTTGCTTTCTTTCATAAACAAATATCTTGGTAGGCTTTTATTTTCAGCTCACAAATCATGCCAGGTTTTTCTAATGGCCGAATAGTTATCCATTGGATAGGTGAACCATCCAGTTTTGGAGTCTAAATACCAGTATCTTTGATGATGTCTTCCAAATGTTATATCTACTAGATGTTTCTACTTAGGTACCTAATAAGCACAACACTGTAATTTACACCTGTGTTTTTTACTTCCCTCACTTTGTACATTACAATGTATTATATTCTTCTAGCACTGAATTCAAAATATACCTTACATCTAAACATTTTTCTCTACCTATTGCTACAACTTGTATCTAAGCCAACATTGCTTTACTGAGTTGCTCAAGGCAAAGAAGCTCTTTAGAATTATCATTGTAAATTTTTGTCAAAATATTTTTAGCTCTCTTCCGGTGTTCTATTTGCTCTTTTTTTCTACTTTTATTATTTTTTATAGTCTCTTTAGAATGTAAATCAGAGTATTTCTCACCCACTCCAAAATTTTTAGTTGGTCTTACTTCATTTAGATATAATCCTGAGATCTTATTTGATCCTAGCAGAACTCCTATAAATGGCCTCTTGATTTTCTCCTCAACCTCATCTCTTGCTTCTGCCTATTTCTGTGCTTTAGCTACACTAACCACCTTGCTCTTTTATGTGCCCTCCTTTTAACAGTTTACCTCATAACCTTTGCACTTTTTATTCCCTCTCCATAGAACACTGTTCTTTCATATAATCAATCAACTGCTCATTCGCTCATTTCATGCTTAAACATCAGCTCCTCAGAGAGGCCTTCTTGCCTGACCACCCTCTTTACTCTCTATCCTTTTTTACCATACTTTATTTTTTTAACCATATTTTAGTTTTCTTTGTAGATTTTTCATTAATTGACATAGTTTTTTATTTGTATATTCTGTTTGTTAGTTGTATTCTCACTAGGATGCAAAAAATCATGAGAGCAGGTACTGTCTTGTTAATGTTTATATTTCTAGTACATGGAGCACTGCTCAGTATTTGTTGGATTGATAGATGAGTGGGGAAGCATGAAACAAGTGCTTCATGAAATCTGTGGTGAAAGACTAGCTTTTAAATTACCAATCTGTTATAACCTAGTACATTGTAAAATATAGTAAAATGATTTTCAAAAGAAATGAAATACATATTTTAAGTCATTTCATTATTAGATTCGACGTATATAGAGTACTGTCAGATTATTAACGGACATTTCTAAAAACATCTTTTGTTCTTAAACTGGCAACAGCTGTTTGTTGTTAGCACCTGTTTGCAAACCTCAATTCTGAGTAGCACAAGTTTACCATTTTATAGTACCAAAATAAGTGAAAGACAGCACTTAATATGTGGAGGATAAATAAAGTTTTCTTCTCTATGGTAGACAAGGAGAAGGCACTTAAAAGCCCACCTCACAAAATCCAGGCTGAATTTCTGTAGGATCAATATTAATTTATAAAATGGTTCTGTTAGTAATGCCAATAAAATTTAGAGCCCACGCTACGCGGAAATGAGTCTTTTTCAGTAGACTCACTAAGGCATCACAATGCATATGTGTATCTATGTCATTAAATTAGAAGTTTTTCTCAAATAGCTATTTATTTGCTTATATGTTGGCAGCTTAAATAAAAATTTCAATGAAGTTTAGGTTTTACAGAATCATAATACTTTTCTGAAAATGTATTGGTCATTATTTTACATTTTTCATTCCTTTAGTGTGTTCATTCATTTTGTTTGTATGTCTAGGATGAGTGGAGGGTCATTACACAAAGACAGTTGGAGTTTAGGATCTGGGTTAACAAGGAGATATATAGCTGAAAGCAAAAATTACTAAATTCAAGAAAAGTTTTTGTGTCAGCTACTGCTGGTGAACTCCAGCCAGGGTTTGGTGTTAATTTTAATGCTTTCTAACTCCTTGATTTTTAGAAGTATATAATGAGTTAAGCTTCATTGGGTAAGACTTTGTATGGTCATGGCATGGTCTGTTAAATATTATTCCTGACTTGGAAAGTTTGAATGCCCCAGATCCCTCCTGTCTTTGAGCTATTCTCCTTTTTTTATACAGATTAATTTAAAAGATACTTTTAGTCTTGATAGTACTATGAGATCATCTACTGACAATGTGTCAAATGCTATAAAATCACTAGCCTCTGTTATAATATTTCTGAATCTATTGAGACATTGCATCAGGGAAAAGAAAGCATTTTTATTAAATACATTTCTAAATAGTCTCTAACTTAAATTTGTTTTCAGGATTTCTGCCTATCTAATATTTTGGTTGAAGGGCAGTAGCAATCCCTTTTGTAGATAGAGCTGCAGAATAGAGAGATAGAGTATGTGTGTGTGTGTGTGTGTGTGTGTGTGTAGATAATGTAGGTAGAGAGATATAGCATTAAAGGGAAGTAGAGAGAGATACAGCATTAAAAGGAAGTAGTGGCATTTTATTTATTTTTTAATTATGTTTTATTGATTATGGCATTACAGTTACCCCATTTATTTCTCTCCTTTGTCCCCTTTGCCTGGTACCCCCCATTCCCTCCCCACTTAGTACAGATCCATGGTTTGTACATATAAGTTCTTTGGCTTCTCCATTTCCTACACTGTTCTTGACTTCCCCCTTTCTATTTTATGTCTACATATTATGCTTCTTATTCTCTGTACCTTTTCCCCCATTCTGCCCCTACCATCTCCCCACTGATAACCCTCCATATGATCTTCATTTCTCTGATTCTCTTCCTGTTCTAGTTGTTTGCTTAGTTTCTGTTTTTGCTTTTTAGGTTCGTTTATTGATAGTTGTGAATTTGTTGTCATTTTACTGTTCATATTTTTGATCATCTTTTTCTTAGATAAGTCTCTTTAACATTTCATATAATAAGGGCTTGGTGATGATGAACTCCTTTAACTTGACCTTATCTGGGAAGCACTTTATCTGCATTTCCATTCTGAATGATAGCTTTGCTGGATACAGTAATTGTGGATGTAGGATCTTGCCTCTCATGACTTTGAATACTCCTTTCCAGCCCCTTCTTGCTTGCAAGGTGTCTTTGTAGAAATCAGCTGAGAGTCCATTGCGAACTCCTTTGTAGGTAACTGTCCTTTTCTCTTGCTGCTTTTAAGATTCTCTCCTTTTCTTTAATCCTGAGTAATGTTATTATGATGTGCCTTGGTGTGTTCCTCCTTGGGTCCAACTTCTTTGGTACTCTCTGAGATTCCTGGACTTCCTGGAAGTCTGTTTCCTTTGCTAGATTGGGGAAATTCCTTCATAATGTTTTCAAATAAGTTTTCAGTTTCTTGCTCTTCCTATTCTCCTTCTGGCACCCCTGTGGTTCATATGTTGGAACATTTAAAGTCATTCTGGAAGTACCTAAGCCTCTCCTGATTTCAAAATATTCTTGTTTCTTCATTGTGTTCTGGTTCAGTGTTCTTTTCTTTCATTTGTTCCAAAGTGTTGATTTGAGTCTGGGTTTCCTTCCCTTAATTGTTGATTCCCTATACATTTTTCTTTATTCACTTTGGGTAGCCTTCACTTCTTCCTCTATTTTGTGATTGTACTCAGCTATTTCTGATTATCAGTGTTTTGAACACTGCATCTGACAGGTCGACTGTCTCTTCATGCTAAGTTTTGTTTTTGGAGCTTGGACCTGTTCTCTTATTTGGGCCATATTTTTTTTACTTCAGCCTGCCCATAATGTTGTAAACAACAGAGCCATAGGTATTCACCAGGGTGGGGCAACCCACAATGCTGCCTTGTGGCACAGTATCTTGGGGAGGGTCTGAGAGGGAACAGTTCCACCTGCTCAGCTCTCAGTGGGCTTTCCATCACTTCCTCCACTACCCACAAGCAAATTGCTCCCTTCTGTTGTTGATTCCCAGGTGGGCGAGTTTGTATACAAGTCCTAGAACCCTGTGGGTCTCTCCACCGAACTCTCTCATGAGGCTGGCAGTTTCTCCCACCACCACAACCCCCACAGGTTAATATAGCCATAGGTTTTGAGACCACCTGGTTTGCCCTGGTCTGTCAGCTGCCGCCTCACCACTGGGTTCCCCAGCTGCTGCCTTGCTGCACACCATCTCCTCCCCCTGACCCCTCTGCTGCCTGTTTCTTTCTTAACTCCTTGGTGGTCGGACTTCCGTACCATTCAATTTTCTGCCAGTTCTGGTTGTTTGCTGTTTTTTAATTTTTTGTTGTCCTTCTTTTGGTCATGTGAGGAGACAAAGTGTATCTTCTTACACCTCAGTCTTTACCAGAAGTCCCTGGGAAGTAGGGGCATTTTAAAAGAAGTACATGCTCTAATTTAGTTATAGATATGCTTGAAGATAAGTGGATTAGTTTTCTAAAACATGGATCAGTTCATTTTTATAACTGATCATTTGTATTTGTAGAAATAACTAAAAAGAAGAGTATGAAAGGAAATTGTTTTACCAGCACAAGCCCTTTTATTCCTCTACCAATATTTCCTACATTTTCACCATCTCAGTAATGAAAATAATATGAATAGACAAAAGTTTAAGGTTTGTGTCATGCCTCTTTCTTAGAGAACTTGAAATAGAGATTTGAAAATATTTAACAAGCTTTATAAATACAAGGGAACATTGAAAAGTACATTAACACTGTGACTGGGGAAAATAGGTCAATCAGAAATGCACAGAATGCATGTTTAATGACTCTAATGAGATTAGTGGATCAGCCTGTTTTTCAGGGGTTGGGGGTTATGTTATGCCATTCACTGAGGAAAGCAATACAGGTAGAGGACCATCTTTGGGGAACAGATCATGAACTGATTATGAACATCTGAGGCACCTTTGATACATCTAAGTAAAAAAAAAGTATTAAGGAAGGAATTGTGTACACAGATCTGGTGGTCAGATTAGTATGCTTTCACTAAGCTGTGAGTACTGGGGAGATAGGTTGTAGAAGATACTACCTAAATCCATCCTGCTGATGATTAGGATGAGGATGTTTTTAAAAGAAAAATGTTAGTGAGTCATATTATAGTGATAGTGAGGCAGAGAAAATTATGTTACAGACTAAGCTGATAACTTTACTTCTATAAAGTAATTTTTTATTTTTAACTTAAATTATGCCTAGATTGTAAAAGAGAAATTGAGTAGTTTCTTTTCATCTGTTTCTGTTACAGATTTGTAATATTATGGATGAAGGTGTTGTTCCTAGTTAAATAGTATATTACTCTTCCTTTATTTCATACTCTTCCTTTATTTCAGTACTCTTTCCCTTACTACTCTTTCAGTACTCTTCCTTTATTTCATAGCCATGAAGCTGATGACTGCTTTGGTGAATGTTGCCTTAAACCTAAGTATTCATCAGGATAATACACAGAGACAATATGAAGCTGAAAGAAATAAAATGATTGGGAAAAGAGCCAATGAAAGGTTGGAGTTACTACTTCAGAAGCGCAAAGAGGTAAGTTTCATGGTATCTGAAATTCTTATGTTCTGTAAATCTGTAAACTATATATTAGTTTTTTATTCTCTGTAAAACAGTTTGTGTATTTTTTAATTTACTTTTTTAAGTTATATTCTTTGATCTCAAAGTTTTTAAATGAAACTACAGTGTTCAGCCAGTGATTTCTGACGGCTGTCTCTTGTCAGAAGAAAATCCCAGAACAACTGTGCTTTTGAAGGCATATAGTATGGGAGTTAGATAAATCATTAAGATTATCATGCTATGGATACAGAAAACATGATAAGCATTAACATGAGAAATAAGGGCCAGTAAAGCCTGCATTTTTAGGAGAAAGCCAAAGACTACATATTATCTAAATGTATAAGGCATTCTTGTGAATAAGATTGGTCCCAGTTTTATAATGAAATTTTTATATATGTGCTGAAAATTATTTCAAACTGAGATTTTAGTAGGTAATATTTTTATTCATCTGCTAGGAAATAAAATTTTAGATCTGCAGTATTAATCTGTTTTAACTGGAGAAAGGCTCATCACATTGCTACAGATAGACTGCTATCAATGAATAATGGCTTATAACATGCAACAAGAAACAACAAGTTTATGATTAAATTATCATCCATTCTGTATTGGCATGCTAGCACTACTGTAATAGATATCACAAACTGACTGACTTACAGAAAAGGAAGTTATTTTTACAACTTTGTAAGCTAGAAGTTGAAGATAACTCATCTTCATATGGCTTGCTCCCTGTATATGTGTGTCAGTCTCTAAATTTCTCCTTTAAGAAACCAGTCATACTGCATTATGGTCCCACCCTACTTCAGTATAACCCCATATTAACCTATTACTTCTGCCACATCCTATTTCCAAATAAGGTTTGAAGTACTGGGTTTAGTACTTTAGCCTATGATTTTTTGAGTAGCACACTTCAACCAGTAACACATACCATGTTTGAAATACCATGGGATTAAATTTTGGAACTGTAGCTTTAGTAAGTACTGCTAACCAAACATATAATTGTTATAAACTAATTATTATTAAAAATAATAAATGCAGGAAAAATAAATTTTAAAACTTAAAAGTAATTTGCTATAGTTTGAATGCTTTAGTATAAAAGTATTTTTAAACTTATTTCAGTAAAACCTGAAACAAAGTATACAGAAAAAGTAAGTCTGACAAATTTTTTCACATTGGAGTATACAGTTAAAACCAGTAGTATTTCACTGAGTATTAATACAAAACAAATTAGAATAAGAAATAACACAGTCCTTTTGAGCAGTGAATAAACCCAAACTTGAACTGATAACAGGGTTGCCTAAAATTTATTAACATTGCTATAGTGTTTTATTTTGTTGCTATATTCCAGCACTGATGGCTCGGATCCATGTTAACTTCTCATTTAATATGCCTACTATACTGGGAACTTCATCTACTCACAGTCATGGGCTAATTAGATACAGAGTTATATTTGGATTCTTTAGGTAGATTTGGAAGTTTCTTCTGCAGTGACAAGTATGATAGTCATGGGTGATCTGTCCAAGAAAGGCAAAACCAAGCCCAGGGACCTGGTTTGCACAAAAGAAGTATAGAAATTGAGCCCTAGTGCCCAAACAAGTGATATTTTGGAGATAGGAATTTTGCTGCACTTTTCAAGAGAGACACAGGAGGTTCTAAAACCACTGTAATATAGCTGTAGAAATAATGCAAGCATATTGGTAAGGTCAGATATCCATTGCACAATAAGTGAGAAAAATGATTAATAATTTACCCAGGATAAGAGTAACCAGTTATTTAAAGCAGTTGGAACTCTTCATTCTAAATCAGCGATTTTTAACCGATGTGCTGCAAAAAATTTCAAAGCATGCAGTACTCAACTATTTAATCAAGGGCATTAAACTCTTTTCACTTAGATTGTTAAATTAAAAAATGACAACAGCCATCACAACAATGTCCATCTGGTGTGAATGAATCAAAATTATACCTTTTTTTGTCAAATCAGCAAAAAGTATATATTTTTGGTATGCTGCAGAATTTTAATAGTTTGTACCATGAAATGAAAAAGTTTGAAAATCATTGTTCTAAATAATATGATCAACATTTTAATTAATTCATTTTTATTTCAGCTACAAGAAAATCAAGATGAAATTGAAAATATGATGAACTCTATTTTTAAGGGTATATTTGTTCATAGATACCGGTAAGAGATTTTTTTAAATATTTAGATTTTAACATAATTTATTACTTCTTTGTGGTTCTGGACAATATAGAGATATGAAACTCTGCCTTGTTTTGTTTTCTGGAAAACAGCTTTGGTTATAAAAGCTAAATTAATTTCATACTGTTACTGTGGAGGAATGTGTTACCTCCACCACCACTGCCACATTCGTCCAAATTCAGAACTTGACACTGTCTGAAGCACCCTATGTGCTTGCATTTGTATTGGTGGAATATTAATTAGGTAGTCTTAAGTTAATGCAATCATCATAAGATGTAATTATCTTCATATTTGAAAAAATTAATTGCATTGCTTCCTGTTCTGTGGTACTCATCTTGTTCCATGAAAATTAACTAACAGTCTGTGAAGATGGGAGAAAAGGGAACCCCTGTAGATAATGCAACAGTTTCATAATGTTGCTTTCTTTTACCTGGAGCTCTGTGTATCAAAGTAGAAGCAGAGTATCTCCAAAGCATATTTGTCATGCTAAATTGCAAATGAGTTTAGTTTGTCTTTCTGTGAAACCTCTGACCTTTAAAAATACTAGACTACATAATTAAGGAACATATTTCATAAGAATTGATGGCTCACATGCACACATTTGTTACTGTTTGCTACTGGTGCATTTAGTTGGAGAGACACAGATAACAGATAACTTTAGACACATTTGATCAGTCAGTCCGGGACCTGGCCCACAACCCATGCATGTGACCTGACCTCCTGGAATCAAACCAGTGAATTTCAGTTCATAGGCTGGCACTCAGTCCACTGAGCCACACCAGCCAGGGCCTGGAAAATGTTTTTTTTTCTTTTTAATTAAATAATTTTTAATTTAATATTTATTATATTTTTGTTACAATTTAATCCCCATATATTCCACTCCCTGTAGGAAAATGTTTTTTAAAAAGTAAATTTGTTATTTTAATATGACAGACATTCTGCTTTCTGCTTTAATTCAGTTATATAAAGATCTTTTGAATAAGGCCACGCCCTTTGAGTATGAAATGTCTGATTGGAGTTTCATACCCTCTTTCTTACATAAGCTACCCATACTATAATAAACTACTGATAAATGTATTTGGGGGGAAAAAAAACACCTAAAAACTTTATGTACCTGCCATGCAGTCTTTTCTTAATTTACAAGTTTATGAGGTAAAATTAACATAAAGTAACTGGTATGTTTCATTGTACAGTTTGATGAGTTTTGACGTATATGTGCATGTGTAGAACTGCCCTAGGCATGATAATATGAGGTCTGTCCAGAAGGTGTCCAGCCATGCAATATGAAAAATAGAGACATTTATTGAAGACATACAAAATATAAGAAACATTGTATATAGGCAGTGACAGCTGTCCTCTTCAAAGTAGCTACCTTGGGACCTCACACAGTTCTCCTAATTGCCATCATTTGCCCCGTCATATTTTCCTGAATCTCATCACAGTTCTGAAATCTATTCCCTTTCAAATGTGATTTTAGTTTCTCAAAAAGGCAGAAGTTGCAGGGTGCCAAATCTGGGCTGTAGGGGGACTGAATCACCTGGGTGATTTGATGTTTCTTCAAAAAACTCTGTAAGACATGTGATGCATAAGTGGGTGTATTGTTATAATGAAGCAGCCAATCACCAGTTTCCCATAGCTGTGGCCTTCTGAATCATCTGAATAGTTTCCATGGAGGAATGTTCAAGCTTAACGCAAAATCTGATGCAGTTTCCTTGCTCTACTCAGTCGTTTTGAATGTGACGGCCACATAATACACATGCTCACTCAGTGGCTCTACCGCACCCACTGACTAGTGCAGTGAAGTTGTCATTGTTCACACACATGCATTCTAATGCAGTCTCCCTTGGCTGCCAGGTTACATTGATGTGTGAACTGTTTTTGTTATATTAACAATGGCTAGACTTTTTCTGATTATACCTCATACTTTGTACTGTTTAGTAAATTAGAATATAATACCATCTAATTTACCCAGGCATAGTATAAGGAATAGAAAATAAGGAGTGACATTTCTGATACATGGGGGATTGTGTAGAGGCTTCACAGAGATTTGAAACAAAGACAAGTATTGGAAAGAACTATTAATGAGATAACTGAAATTTTACAAATTTACTTTCAAAAACAATCTTTAGATTGAAAACAGTTACAGTGAATATTGAGTGAGTCAAGGAAAATTTTCCACATCTATACGTAATCAAAATGTAAAACATTAAAGATCATGAGAAAGTCTTAATACCAACCAATAAAAGAAAGACTGTAATTTTAGTGATGGTAAAATAATTAAAAAATCATTAGGCTGTAAAAACAACTCAGTGGAGGAAGAGATAACAGGAAAGATTTTAACCATTTTTAGTAGATGAAAAGTATGTGTCTTTTATTTTCTAGTTGAGTTTTCATTTGTTTACAGGGAAACATTTCAAAATCATTTTCAGAACTATTATACAAGTCCATGAAATCTAACATTCTGTTAATAAGAAAATTAAGGTGTAGTATATGGTAACAAGCTATATCAGCTGCTTTGTGTGAGACCCTATGTATGCCTTTCCATTTATTTTTATACTGTTGTCACTAATCGATAATACAACAAAAATGAGACAAAAAATATTTCCAGTTTTATAAATATGTTAAATTTCTAAAGTATTTTAAATAACTGATCATTTTGAAGTATATAGATTTAATTAGCAAACAGGAATGTATCAGCTCTTCAGGTCTGCACTTGAACATTACTGCCTCTCAAAAACCTTTTTTGACCCCTTTTACTGTCCTCCATCATTTACGTGTTTGTTCCTTGTACTCCTCTATACTAACATTTAACACTCTCTAAGATAATACTTATTTTATTCATCTTTAGGTTATAATTTCCGTTCTCAAGTTCTTGTTCACAATCTAACAAAGGGTAGCATGACTTTCAAATAACTCCTTAAGCTGTTTATTTTTCCCCTAGACTATTTCAAAATAAATTCTCTGTAGTTGTTCTATCATGGAAAATGTAATTTTTTTAGCCAAATATTAGTGACAGAATTGGTTAAGATATGAATTCATTGTGCTACAATTTAGATTAGTGGACCTTCTTGAAACATAATTATTTTTCACTTTGGAACTCTCATGACATGTTTTGTACACGAGAGATAATTGTATTTGTGAAAACAACCATTATTAGCCCGGAGTTATTCTCTGGAATTTGTATCGTAGTCATTTCAATTTATTCAACTTTCTTATTAGGAAAGCACCTTTAAGGATAGTATGAGAAACATTTAATTAAGATTCATTATAGTTAAATTTCTTTTTGTTTTAAGCAGAAAATATTTGAATTCCATCTGCCAAGAAAGTAATTCAAAATAAAAACTTAAGTCCAGATACTAACGTTCATGTCTTCCAAAAAAGACAATAACTGTGAGGATCAGTAAATTAGATACATTTTTCATAGATATGAACATAATTAGTTTTTATGCTGTAAAGTGGAGTTAAAACAAAAAATTTTGTGCCAGAATTATACTTCTCTAGTTCTATTTTTATTTCTCTCAATTTTCAGGTAAAGTGTATCCTGACTTTATTTGTAGTTGTTTGAGTCTCTAGTACCAGAATGCTATGAAAATTAGTCCATGTTATGATTGTCTTAAACCTTCCCTCTTGTCTTACTTTTTTACCCTTTACTTAAATCTTTGCATTGGAAACTCCCAACACCTATAGCTAAACATTACCTTTGTAAGTGGAATGAGTCAGTTGGAAACAGAGATTAAAGTGTTAAAAAGAAATTATACATGAAGATCAAGGGTTTCTTCTTTTCAAGGGTTTGAGAACTTTTCTGCATGAGAAAAATATCTGTAAAATCAAAAGTTACATTGTAATTAAATTGGGGAGTATTCAGAAACATGCTGCATTTTTATTTTATACTTTATCTACTTAAATAGGATATTAGCTCCTAGAAGTTAACAAACCTTTTAGGAATCTAATAGGTAAGACAAAAAGGTATTAGAAATTAGAATTAGACTTAGAGATTCTTATAAAAATATGTTGAACAAGATTTTCCTGTTGAAGTACAGCTACATTTTTATGTTAGGAATTAGCCATCTATAATTTTGATACCATTGGTAATATTAATGCCAATGGTAATGAGTAGAAGAATGTGCTGTGTACGTATGAAGTTACTATACTTAGTCATCAGTATAGTTTTAACTAGCGTACCATACCTATTCATCTTGTCCTCAGTATGCTTTCCTGAAATTATGTGATAAAAATGCAGCCTGGTTTTTTTAGTTTTGATGGTTTTTTTTGTTTGTTTGTTTTTGGTTTTTGGTTTTTATAAAGTAATACAGCAGAGAATAAAAGCACACTGATTCCTGAGAGATGACTACTTAGTAGGATTGAGAAAACTGATAAAATGCTGTCATTTGGGTATTTAGTGATTGTGTTCTGTTTTTATTTGGAAAGCCCACTAGAGAAAAAAAGTATATCAATTTGCAGTTTACAAAGGTGGAAATTCATATTAAATAGTAGAACAATACCAAATGACAGGCAAGGATGCATGAAGCACTGATTAATGGAAAAATTGGTTAATACTAATAAAACTGAAAATGTGTACTCTGTCACCTAGTAATTTAACTTCTAGGTACTATAAAGACAATGTCTTACTGACTTCATTTGAACATGTGCTATATCAAGTAAACAGCATTCCAAGAAAAGAAAAATTGCCTTTATACATGTTAAGCATTTTAGTATTTTCTATCCTAAATACTTTGATGTTTTTGTTACCAGTCAGTAAATTTATTCCAACGTGTACACTGTTTGAAAGCACTGCCCTAGGGAAACTCTTACACATGTGCACAAGGAGGCATATACAAGAATGGTCATGGCATTCATTGTTAAGAAAGGAAACCTATATATCAATGAGAGAATGTATAAATAATTTGTAAAATATTTGTAGAAAGGAACACTGTACATCAGTTAAAATTAATATATTGGAACTGGAGCTATATGAATCAGTATGTATAAGTGTCATAATATGATTTTTGAGAAAAAAATTAGAGAGGATACCTTCAGGATATTAAATATGTACAGTTTCAAAATATATAAAACAAAAGAAAAAAGTTAAAGCCTGATGATACAGATGGGACTGATAGTCATTGAAGCAAGGATAGTCAGATATTCTCAGGGAGGGAGATACATCAGGAAGATGTATATAGAAGGTTTTAACTATAATATTTTAGTTCTTTTAAGTTGAGAATTAAAATATTACAATTGAAATATTTTTATTATGTTGTCTCTCTAACTTTTATATCTGAAATTTTTCATATTTATTTTAAAAAAGCCCTTTGATGCAGATCCCGGCTTGTAGGGTGTCCGCCACATTGTAGATGAGGCACAGGAAATTCACACGGACTACCGAGTCCTATGGAGGAAAAGGGACAGCATGGCTTTTCTCTAAAGAGGAGCAAAAAGCCTGGGCACTTGCTTTGACAGGCCTTTATTGGGTTTCTCAGCACATCACATGATGGTCCTCATTTACTATGCACAGGTTCGCTTTAGGTGGTTACCTTTTACAGAAAACAAAGGAAATGATGCCACTACTCACATCACAGAAGAGGGATATTTCCAAATGCAAAGGGAAAAGTGGTTGAACCCGGTACACTCATCCTTGGAAGGTTTAGCATGGGTTTTAGGAAGTTACATAAGCACTTGCTGTCTCAATTAAGGGTTAGGGAGTTTTTGCAAAAGCAAGTCTCACAGCAGTCTAGGTACAATTCAGGCCTGACTCCCCACGGGAGAACCTATTCTTGGGCATGGGACTTGGGCATCTCTGAGTGGGAGATGGGCCCACACCACACAGAATGGTCTCCTACATGTCCTTGAGCTATTTATGTTCAGTATTATGAAGGCTTAGGAACATTCTTTCACATTTGTAGTAAACCTACTTTTTGTACACAATTGTCTGTAAATGACTACTAGATTGATGGCATTTAAAAGATTATGATAGTAAACATTTATGGAAGGTTTAGTAGGTGCCAGGCACATTTTCCTTTTACTAAGTGACTTTATTCTGACCATAACTCCGTGAACTCCAGGTACAGTTATTATCCCAATGCCTGTGTTACAGACATTGAAATTGAAGAAAGAGGGATGTAACTTGCCTAAAGCCACACAGCTAGTAAATAGCAGAGTTGGAATTTGAATTCAGGATGTTTTGCTCCAGATTCTGTACCATAAAACTCTATGCTATAGAATCTCTCCATTAGAAAAAGGTATTAAAAACCAAAAATAATGTTAGAAAACTAAAGATTATGATTGGTAGTATGGCTTTGAAAGAGAAAGTTTCTCACATTTTTATTGTTTAGCAGTGACAGGAACTTAGAAGGGTCTGTGGTTTATTAGAGCAGAGAGTGAAATATTAGAAGGCCAACAGAACCCATCTTGTCACAAAAGAACAACTAAGAAAGTTCCTTAGTTAACATTAAAATTCCAGCTACCAGCAAATTATTGCCAGAGTAATTAATTGACAGATGATTGCTTTGTATTTGAATAATTACAAATTATCTTAAAGTATAAGTTATTCACGTATGGTAAATCAGAATCATTGAAGATCAATCTACAAAAGAAAGTTAGGGTTCACTTTATTGCATTTAATATGATTTTTTTTTAGCTGGAGCTAATAACCTATTAAAAGATAAGGTAAAAATATTAAAATCATAGTTGGTCATGATTCACAGATTTGAGAGTAGGAAAATTTCATGATAATTATATTGGGTGCTTATAGTGTGAGGTGAAAAGCTGTCTGGGTATGAGCCAGAGACCTGACTTCTGGGGTTGGTTCTACCACCACTTCATAGTGTAGTCACCAAGATTGTTTCCATTGTCACTAAATATGAATTATAACTCTGTCCTGTGCAGTTACGTTAAGGTTTTGGGTTTTGCAAAATATACATTATCAAATAACATTTGCCTCTGTAGTGTTGTCTCATAGATATATTAGTTTGTGTCTTAGTCATAAAAATTATTTTCTTTTGATTCATTACATATGTACGCACTTAGAAAGGTTTGGTTATTTAGGGAAACAATTGTTGAGTTCTACATTATTCTATATTTGAATGTTGGTACTCTGATTTCCTCAGAGTTAACAACATATTTGTTGACTTCATGATATTTGTGAGCCTTTCAGAAAGCTCCAAATGCCTAGTCTAATGAATATAGTGTGGATGAGTTCAAAGTAAGATGATTTCCAGAGCATTATTTTTCATTTTGGTATCACTGGTTTTTATTCTATTGCAGCCACAGAAAAGAACAAAAGATATTCTATTGGAGGGGGGTGGGGGTTTGAGAGTACAGATGTGAAATGGCATATTTGAAATAATACTTTTGTGTGTGTGGTGTGTAATGTTCTTTTTTTTTTAATTTTAATCATTATTCAAGTACAGTTTTCTCCCTTTTACTCCCAATCCAGCCCACCCTCCCAACCCTCCCCACTTCCCTCCCATTACCACCCTTCCCCTAGTTTTTGTCCATGTGTCTTTTAAATTTGTTCCCATGAACCCTTCCCATTGTCCCCTGAAATTCCCTCCCCTGTCTTCCCTGTGGTCACTGTCAGCCTGTCCTCTATTTTAGTGTCTTTGGTTATATTTTGCTTGTTTCTTTGTTTTGTTGTTTAGGTTCCTGTTAAAGGTGAGATCATACGGTATTTGTCTTTCACTGCCTGTCTTGTTTCGCTTACCATAATGTTTTCCAGCTCCATCCACGCTGTTGCAAAGGGTAGGAGCTCCTTCTTTCTTTCTGCTGCATAGAATTCCATTGTGTAAATGTACCATAGTTCTTTGATCCATTCATTTACTGATGGGCATCTAGGTTGCTTCTAGCATCTAGCTATTATAAATTGTGCTGCTATGAACATTGGGATGCATAGGTACTTTTGGATTGCTGTTTTAGTATACTCAGGATAGAGTCCCAGCAGTGGAATTGCAGGGTCAAAAGGCAGATCCATTTTTAGTTTTCTGAGGAAGTTCCATACTGCTTTCCATAGTGGTTGTACCAGTCTGCAGTCCCACCAACAGTGCACTAGGGTCCCCTTTTCACCACAGCGTCTCCAACACTTGTTGTTTGTTGCTTTGTTTAGGATGGCCATTCTGTCTGGTGTGAAGTGGTATCTCATTGTGGTTTTAATTTGCATCTCTCTGATAGCTAGCGATATTGAACATCATTTCGTGTGTGTTTGGATTTTCTGTATGTCTTCCTTGGAGAAGTGTCTGTTCAAGTCCTCTGCCCATTTTTTAATTGGATTCCTTGTCTTCTTAGAGTGCAGTCATGTAAGTTCTTTATATATTTTGGAGATTAAACCCTTGTCTGAGGTTTCATTGGCGAATATGTTTTCCCATACAGTTTGGTTCTCTTTTTACCTTGATACTGTTTTCTTTAGCTGTGCAGAAGCTTTTAATTTTGATGAGGTCCCATTTGTTTATTCTTTCCTTTATGTCCCTTGCTCTAGGGGACAAGTCAATAAAAAAGTTTCTGCGTGAAATATCTGAGATTTCCCTACCTACGTTCTCCTCTAGGACTTTAATGGCGTCACGTTTTATATTTAAGTCTTTTATCCACCTTGAATTTATTTTTGTAGATGGTGTAAGTTGGTGCTCAAGTTTCAATTTTTTGCACATGGCTGTCTAGTTCTCCCAACACCATTTGTTGAAGAGGCTATTTTTACTCCATTTTATGTTGCTACCTCCTTTGTCAAATATTAAATGATCATAGAGACTTGGGTTTATTTCTGGGCTCTCTGTTCTGTTCCATTGGTCTATGTGCCTGTTTTTATGCCAGTACCAGGCAGTTTTCATTACAGTGGCCTTGTAGTATAGTTTAGTGTCAGGTATTGTGATCCCTCCTACTTTACTCTTCTTTCTCAAAATTGCAGCAGCTATTCGGGGTCGTTTATGGTTCCATATAAATTGTTGAAGTGTTTGTTCTATGTCTGTGAAATATGCCATTGGTACTTTAATAGGTATTGCATTGAATGTGTAAATTGCTTTTGGTAGTATGGACATTTTGATGATATTAATTCTTCCAATCCATGAACATGGTATATATTTCCATTTGTTTGTGTCTTCCTTGATTTCTTTCCTGAGTGTTATGGAGTTTTCTAAATACAGGTCTTTTACCTCTTTGGTTAGGTTTATTCCTGCATATTTTATTTTTCTTTTTGCTATTTCAAATGGGATTTTTTTTTTCTTGATTTCTGCTTCTGCTGTTTCATTGTTGGTGTACAGGAATGCCTGTGATTTCTGGATATTGACTTTGTATCCCGCTGTTTTGCCAAATTCATTTATTAGGTCAAGCAGTTTTATGGTGGAGTCTATAGGATTTTCTATGTACACTATCATGTCATCTGCAAACAGTGACAGTTTTGTTTCCTCCTTTCTGATTTGGATGCCTTTTATTTCTTTTTCTTGTCTGATTGCTGTGGCTAAAACTTCCAGTGCTATATTGAATAGAAGTGGTGAAAGTGGACACCCTTGTCTTGTTCCTGATCTTAGGGGAAAAGATTTTAATTTTTGCCCATTGAGTATGATGTTGGCTGTAGGTCTCTCATATATGGCCTTTATTATGTTGAGGAATGCTCCCTCTCTTCCCACTTTGCTGAGTGTTTTTATCATGAATGGGTGCTGTACCTCATCAAATGCTGTTTCTGCATCAATTGATATGATCATGTGGTTTTTGTCTTTGCTTTTGTTTATGGGATGTATTACATTTACTGATTTGTGAAAATTGTACCATCCTTGCATCCCTGGGATGAATTTCACTTGGTCATGGTGTATGATCTTTTTAATGTATTGTTGGATGCGGTTTGCCAGTATTTTGTTGAGGATTTTAGCGTCAATGTTCATCAGTGATATTGGCCTGAAGTTTTCTTTCTTTGTTGTGTCTTTATCTGGTTTTGGAATTAGGATGATGTTGGCCTCATAAAAAGAGTTTGGGAGACTCTCCTCTTTTTGGATTTTTTGGACTAGTCTGTGAAGGACAGGGGTTAGCTCTTCCTTAAATGCTTTGTAGAATTCTCCTGTGAAATCATCTGGCCCAGGGCTTTTGTGTGTTGGGAGTTTTTTGATTACTGCTTCAATTTCTTTTGCTGTTATTGGTCTGTTCAGGCTTTCTGCTTCTTTTTCATTGAGTTTTGGAAGATTATGTTTTTCTAGAAATTTTTCCATTTCACCTAGGTTTTCAAATTTCTTGGCATACAGTTCTTTGTAGTAATTTCTTAACAATCCTTTGTATTTCTGTGGTATCAGTTGTAATCTCTCCTCTTTCATTTCTGATTGTGTTTATTTGAGTCTTGTCTCTTTTTTTCTTGATGACACTGCTTAAAAGCTTGTTGAGTTTGTTTATCTTTTCAAAGAACCAGCTCCTGGATTTATTTATCCTTAGAATTGTGCATTTAGTCTCTATGTCATTTAATTCTGCTCTGATCTTGGTTATTTCCTTCATTCTGCTTGCTCTGGGCTGCCTTTGTTGTTGTTCCTCGAGTTCTTGTAGACATAGGGTTAGGTTGTTTGTTTGGAATGTTTCTCACTTTTTTAGGTGGACCTGTATCGCTATGAACTCCCCTCTCAGGACTGCCTTGGCTGTGTCCCATAAGTTTTGGGTTGTTGTGAGTTCATTTTCATTTGTTTCCAGAAACCTTTTGATTTGTTCCCTAATATCATTCTTGACCCATTCATTGTTTAATAGCATGCTATTTATTCTCCATGATTTTGAGTGCTTGGGTTTTTTCCCTTGGGGTTGGTTTCTAGCTTTAGTCCCTTGTGGTCTGAGAGAATGCTTGGTATGATTTCAGTTTTCTTGAAATTCTTGAGGCTTGTTTTGTGTCCTATCGTGTAGTCTATCTTTGAGAATGTTCCATGTACATTTGAAAGGAATGTATATTTAGCTTCTTTTGGATGAAGGGCTCTGTATATATCAGTAAAGTCCATTTCATCAAGGGTATTGTTCAGTGCCACAATATCTTTGTTGATATTTTGTTTAGAAGATCTGTCCATTTTTGATAGTGGGGTGTTAAAATCTCCCACTGTAATTGTGTTGCTATCCATATCTTTCTTGAAGTCCTCTAAGATTTTTTTTATGTATTTGGGTGCTCCTATGTTGGGTGCATATATATTTACAATATTTATGTCTTCTTGATGGATTCTTCCCTTGAGTATTATGAAGTGACCTTCTGGGTCTCTCTTTATGGACCTTTTTTGGAAGACTATTTTGTCTGATATGAGTATTGCTACCCCGGCTTGTTTTTCCTGCCCATTTGCTTGGAAGATTTGTTTCCAGCCCTTCACTTTCAGCCTGTGCAGGTCTTTTATCCTGAGGTGGGTCTCTTGTAGGCAGCATATATGTGGGTCATTTTTTCTTATCCATTCAGCTATTCTATGTCTTTTGATTGGAGCATTTAATCCATTTATGTTTAAGGTTATTGATAAGTACTTATTCATTGTCTTTTATGTATGAGTGTACCTCTCTCTCTCTCTGTCTTTTCCTTCCTTTCCTTAAAGCAGTCCCTTTAGATTCTCTTGCAGAGCTGGTTTGGTGGAGGTGTGTTCTTTTAGTCTTTTGTCTGAGAAGCTTCTAATTTGGCCTTCTGTCTTGATTGAGAGCCTTGCTGGATATAGTAGCCCTGGTTGCAGCCCTCTGGTTCTCATTACCTGGAGTATTTCTTGCCATTTTCTTCTGGCTTGAAGTGTTTCCATTGAGAAGTTAGCTGTTAGCCTTATTGGTGCTCCCCTGTATGTTATTTCCTGTTTCTCCCTTGCTGCCTTTAAAATTCTCTCTTTGTCTTGAAGTTTTCCCATTTTAATTATGAGGTGTCTTGACGTGGGCCTCTTTGGGTTCCTCTTGATTGGGACTCTCTGTGTTTCCTGGATTTGTGTGGCTTTTTCTCTCATCAAATTAGGGAAGTTTTCCTTCATTACTTTTTCAACTAGGTTTTCGATCCCTTGCTCTTCTTCTTCTCCTTCTGGTATCCCTATTATACGTATATTATTACGTTTCATATTGTCTTGCATTTCTCTTAATCCCTCTTCATTCTTCTGAGCCTCTTTTCCTTTTCTTGCTCTTTCTGGGTGTTTCTTCTACTTTGTCCTCTAGCTCGCTACTCCGATCTTCTGTTTCATCAATCCTGCTTTTCATTTCTTCTACTGTGTTCCTCAGTTCAGAAATGGCATTCTTCATTTCCTCTTGGCCCATGTTGAGAGTTTCTATTTCCTTTTTCATGTTTATATAGTTTGCACTGAGATTGTTGTAGCTTCCCTCTAGTTTCTGATAGCTCATTGTGAGTTCATTGAACTTCCTGATAATCATTGTTTTCAACTCACTATCTGATAGTTGAGTTGCCTCTATTTCATTTAGCATTTTTCCTGAGGCTTCCTCCTTTCCCTTCACTTGGGGATTTTTTCTTTGTTTTCTCATTGTTTGTGTGTTTCTTCTCGTTAACCTCTGTTTCTTAAATTGATCTGTTCTGGTTCCCTGTAATTATGGTGTGAACTTCTGTGGTAGGATACTTGTGACATTCAGTGGTGCAGTCTCCTTCGTGTATCCTGGTGTTCACAACTTCCCCCTACTTTTTTTTTGTGATCAGTTGGAGGAGTAAGGCAAAATGGTTTAAGACAGCAAGACAGTATACTATGATATTTACATTAGCAGTCAGTAGAGAATAGATGGGTTATCCTTTGGCTCCTTATAGTGTTCAACGTGACCCACCACCACACTATCCACGTTTTAGAAAGGATGGAAAGAAGGTAAGACTCTTACTGGGGACGAAAGGATTGTTAGTTGGATCTAGCAAGCTGTGAGGCTGTGGGAGGTCAGATTCTAAGGTAGGGTTGGAATAAAGATTAGTAAGTAGGAGTAGTGTGTAAAAGAATAGAGACAATAGTATAGTTCAAGAAATTGCAATGTGGGCTGAGATCAGGTAGGGGTGTTGAGTAGTATTTACAATTGTATGGAGTAGGTCTTATTTACAGTAATAGTAAAGCAACAGTGTTTTGGCATAATCGATGAGATCTAGATAACCAGAATAAGGAGTATAGAACCTTGAGAGGTGTATTAATGGAACACGTGAAGGGTAGTAAATTATCAGCAGACTGTGGCTGAGATACCGGGGGAACCTATCAAATGACAGTATAACCAGCCAAGCAAAAAAGATTATACAGAAAGAAAAAGAATAGCAAAATACTATTAAAATAAAAAATGTCAGAAAAGTGAGAAAAAGATAATACAAATTAGCAGTAACTTGCAAGATCAAAAAAAAAGTGGGGGGGAGCAGATACTGGAGTGCAGGAGAGATAAATTTGGAGTGGAAGGAATAATACTAGGATGAATGGAAGAGAAACATAAGGGATTGAGAAATATAATAAGAAGAATTGAAAAATAAAATGTCACTTAAAACACAAGATAAAATCAATCAACCAACAACAGCCAAACAAAACAAAACAAAACAACAAAACAAAACAATCTCTTGTTGGTTTCTAACAGGCCAGACCAGTTTTTCTGATCTTGCTGGGTTCAGCTGGCTGAGGGACGTTTGAAATACTTATCACTCTTCCCAGCCAAATCTAAGTCTCTCAGGTGCTATCCCCAAGGCCAATCTGACTTTCCCCTATAGGACCCTGGGCGCTCCCGAGCAAGCTTGCTCTCTGGACCTCACTGCCTCATTCTCCTGGTCTCCGGGGTCCCCGCAGGGTTCCAGCTCTGTGATCTCAGGAAGCACCCGCGACATTTTGGGATTCACTGTGCCATCTCTGAGGATCGTAAAAGGGCATGTCCATCCACCAAATTTTTGAGTTTCAGCCTCTAGGAATGCACTAAGCGCCGCGTCCCTTCCAGGTTCACAGCGCGAGAATTAGGATTCCCAATGGAGCATGCGCTTCCACAGTTCAGCACCACAGGTTCCAGAAACCTGAGAACGCCCGCACCCTTTCCTTGATGGTTGCTGCGATGTCTGGGTTTTCCACCGATCCACACTCTCACCGTGTTAGGGGTGTGGGTGCTCTTCCAGACCACACCTGGTCATGCCGGCTGGAGGCACTCACTTCTCCCAGGGCTCTGGGTGGGTGTTCACAGTCCCTGGGTGATTTTTCCCCTCAGTCCAACTGGCCTCTCTGTGAATTCAAGCAACAAGGTCTCCCCTGGTGTTGCTCAACCCCCGTATTCCAGGGAGGGAGCAGCGACTCCCCTCTCCCGGGTGCCCTGAGGCAGACCCGGGAGCACCGGGCCTGGGGACTGCAACCCCCTGGTCCCCACGCTGATCCCTGGGTCCCTTTTGTCCTGAAGCAGTCTCCTTATCATCTGGTTTTTCAATGATCGCAATAATTTTTGATGTCCTGTTTTCAAAAATGTTTTGGTAACCTAGGCCACTTGCTCTGTTCCTCCACTGATCCCTGAGTTTTCCTCCTCTTCACAGAAGCCGAGAATCATGCTGCCTAGAGTAAAGCTGCCATCTTAGGTGTCAGAAATAATCTTAATATTTATTGCTTGCTGAAAATGAGTATGAAATGCATTCTACCTTTTCATATTAATTTGTTATTTGTTTTTTTATTTTCTTCCTCCTCTAGTGATGCTATTGCTGAGATTAGAGCCATTTGTATTGAAGAAATTGGAGTATGGATGAAAATGTATAGTGATGCCTTCCTAAATGACAGTTACCTAAAATATGTGGGTTGGACTCTTCATGACAGGGTAAGCTATGTTCCAGGCTTTGATATGTAGTATGCTATGTTTGTCTTATTACTAGACAATATTTTTAATAGTATGGGAATCTAAAGTGATGCAGCAAAATAACTTATACACCTGAGGGACACGATGATTGACGTATGAGACATCAGCCCATGTGTGAAAACCCTTCTTATCAAGTAGTAATGTCTTTAAAAAAAATGGACAGTCCGATACATATAAAATTTTAAGAGAACGTATTATCCCAAGAAACTAATTATAAACTTTTTCTAGTTTGGAATCAGAGGACATTCTTTATTTTTCTTAAAATAGAAACAGTAAGCTTTCTGGTTTTGAACATTTTAGGCTCATGTCACAGTAGAGTGTTTGTTCTCAAGAGATGAATAGATTTGTTAGACTCGAAGATATTTGACTAAAAAGATATGATATTTGTATTTGAAGAGATTCTGACTTTAAAACTAATTCCATGTTACTGAGTCCTAAATAAATAATCCTCAAGAGGAGTGATAAGTTATTGGAATTTTTATAATAAACTACCTCATATTCTGTAACTTGAACTGCCAGTTGTTCACAGATACAGATCTATTACAATTTATTTTTTAAAGATTTGATTTATTTATTTTTAAACAAAGGAGACAGAGTGAGAAAAACATCAATTCGTGGTTGCCTCTTGCATGCCCTCTACTGGGGACCTGGCCCGCAACCCAGACTTGTACCCTGATTGGAAATCCAACCTAGGATCCTTTGGTACACAGGTCGGCACTCAGTACACTGAGCCACAGTGGCCATGGCTACAATTTAGATTATTACGTTGGCAGCAATAATGGCACCAGGTGCTAGACCAGTAGAGTTAGACGTTGGTTCAGGTACCTTGGTACTTGAGTTCTGGTTAAGAAAGTTAGTTTATTTAGAAAGCCACTAACTTTTGGTAAAAGTTAGTGGTAGAGTGGGCTCAGGAAACAAGTTACAGAGGCAAAATAGGAGCCCTTGGATCTTTGGAGAGAGAAAGATAAAGGTAACTTGCCTGAGGGGGGAGGGAAAGGCATGATTGTGCTCCTGGAAGGGAGAGCAGCACTGGGTGTTGCTCTTGAGTTGCTCTTGAGCAGCACTGGGTTCTCTTGAGTGTCTTTATCTGGAGGTCTCAGGGGAGTACCCAGTAGAATGTTCATCAGTTTTCCAGATATGTCCCTTCAGCATTGTGGTCTCTACTGTTTGGTCAGCATCAGGGCA
The DNA here is from genome assembly GCF_004126475.2 of Phyllostomus discolor. NCBI lineage: Eukaryota > Metazoa > Chordata > Mammalia > Chiroptera > Phyllostomidae > Phyllostomus > Phyllostomus discolor. The sequence continues at coordinate 33,017,373 of NC_040909.2, read as the reverse complement.
GGGGTCCCTGATGTCAGCCATGACATCACTTGTCTAGTTTTGGTGCTATACTGGGCCTGGAGCTGAAACAGAACATAGGCCTAGATGTTATCCCTAGGTGTTAATGCTTAAAAGAGTGGTAATGCAAGAGTCCAAATGAGAGTTGCATGAAGCCACTCTTTGGCTCATTGTTCCTCCTTCAATGGGGAGTCTACTGCATGACCAGCAACATGTTAGGGGAAGGTCCCAACAACATGACCAGTGATATTAAAGGTCGGGGGGTCTAAACCACATGACCAGTGATATCCTACGGGAGGAACGATTACCCTGGAGTCAAGATCCTTGTTTTCCCAGTTTTCCCCTTTGCTAAGTGTTAGTTGGTCTAACTTAAAGCAGGCTGTGAAAGAATTCACAAAGAAAAGAAAATGCAGAGAAAAGAGTTTTGACTCATTTTCCAAGAGTGGAAAGGGGCATGGTATGGAGAGATATATCAGCATTGAGAGGTGGGAACTTTGAGCTTGTATTGGATTATAATTGGATTTTAAAAGGTGAGGGGGTGCTGTTGTGTGTCCCCTGGGCTTTTGGGGGCATTGTAACATGAGAGGTTTTGGTTGATTTTGCATAAGCTGTAACTTGCTCCAGTATTATCTTTTGCCTGTTCACCTAGGGGGTGGTTAGTCATCTTCTCTGATCTTGCTTTCCAGTAATTTCCAGTCCTAGGGATATAAACTCAGAAGAGTAAAAATGACATTCATGTTTAATAAGGTCAAAGTCCTGCTGAACAAATGGCACCGCAGTAGCAAATGGTGCCAGCTTTATCCTTTCACTAAGTACCCATGGCTTTCCTCCCTGATGACCTTTTGTACCTGACCTATCGTCCTTGTTCCACTTATGTCTATCTAACTGCCTACCACAGTTATAGTTCATTATTTCAGTTGTTGAAATTTGTCACAGCTATTAAAAGACTTTTTATTTTTAATTCAATTATATTCTTAAATTTTTAAGGCAAATTTGGTAATATTATAAGACTTTATTTATCTTACTATTATCAACTTACAGAGGATTTACTTTTTAAAGTATTTATATTAAAGATTTTCTTTCTTTGAAGTGTCTTTCTCTGGTTTTAGAATTAGGATAATGCTGGCCTTATAAAATGAGTTTGGGGGTGTTCTCCCCTCTTGAATTTTATGAAATAGTTTGAGGAGAGTTTTCAGAATGTTTGGTAAAATTCAGTGGATGGCTGTGTAGCCATCCAGTCCAGGGCTTTTGTTTGTTGGTAGTATTTTCATTAGTGTTTCAGTTTCACTGTGTGTAAATCAGTTTATTGAAATTTCTCTAATTCTTCCTGATTTAGCTTTGGAAGATTGTCTGTTTCTAGGAATATGTCAATTTGAACCAGGTTATCCAATAGGCCACTATCCCTGATGAACATAGATGCTAAAATCCTCGACAAAACATTAGCAAACTGAATATATAGCAATGTATCAAAGAGATCATACAACATGATCAAGTGGAATTTTTTCTGAGAATGCAAGGTTCATAAAACAAAATCAAATCAATAAGTGGTATTCACCACATACACAAAATGAAGGATAAAAACTACATGATCATATCAATAAATGCAGAAAAAGCATTTGATAAAATCCAGCAGCCATTTATTATAAAAAATAAATAAACTCTCAACATAGTGGTAATAGAGGGAACATACCTAAATATAATAAAGGCCACATGTGACAGACCCACTACAAGCATCATACTCAATAGGCAAAAACTGCAAGTCTTCCCCTTAAGATTAGGAACAGGACAGTGATGTCTGTTTTTACCTCTTTGGTTCAACATAGTACTGGAAGTGCTAGCCACAGCAAACAGAGAAGAAATAAAAGACACACAAATTGGAAAGGAAGAAATAAAACTGTCTTTGCAGATGACATTATACTGTACATTGAGAACCTCAAACATTCCACCAAGAAACTACTAGAACTGATAAATGAATTCAGAAAAGTAGTAGGATACAAAATGGATATCCAGAAATCAGTTGCATTTTTTTGATTGACAAATTAGACTTTTTTTATTGTTGTTAAAGTACAGTTGTCTCCGTTTTCACCCCACCCATCCCAGCCTCCCACCCTTCAACCTAACCCCTTTGGCTTTCTCTATGTGTCCTTTATACATGTTCCTTGAATAAGCCTTTCCCCTATTTTCCCCCATTATTTATCTCCCCCCTCCTTTTGTTAGGCAGTTTATTCTCTTTTTTTTTTTTAAGATTTTATTTATTTTTAGAGAGGGGAAAGGAGGGAAAAAGAGAAGGAGAGAAACATCAGTGTGTGGTTGCCTCTCGTGTGTCCCCCACTGGTATGTGCCCTGACTGGGAATCAAACCGGTGACCCTTTGGCTCACAGGCCCATGCTCAGTCCACTGAGCTGCACCAACCAGGGCAGTTTATTCTTTATTTCAATGTCTCTGGTTATATTTTGCTTTCTTGTTAGTTTGTTCATTAGGTTCCACTTACAGGTGAGATCATATGGTATTTGTCTTTCACTGCCTGGCTTATTTCAGTTAGTATAATTCTCTCCAGTTCCATCCATGCTGTTGTGAAGGGTAGTAGCTTCTTTCTTTCTGCTGTGTAGAGTCAATTAATATTCGACAAAGAGGGCAGAAGCATAAAATGAAGTAAAAATAGCCTCTTCAACAAATGGTGTAGGGACATCTGGACAACTACATGCAGAAAAAAGAAACTCAATCATCAACTTATACTATAAACAAAAATAAATTCAAGGTGGATATGAGACTTAAATATAAGTCCGTTGCATTTTTATGTTTGGATAGCAGAACTAACAGAAGGGGAAATTGAAAAAACAATCCCATTCATAATTGCTTTACAAAAATTAAAATACCTAGGAATAAACCTAACCAAGTATATAAAAGACCTATACAGAGAAAATTAACGACACTGAAGAAAGAAATTAAAGAAAATACAAAGAGTAGAAGCACATACCATGTTCATGGATAGGAAGAATTAACATCAATAAATGTCCATACTACCCAAAGCAATCTATAGATTCAACACAAGTCCTTTCAAGATTCCAATAACATATTTCACAGAACTAGAACAAATACTTCAAAAATTTATATTGAACCACCAAAGGCCCTGCATAGCAACAGCGAACCTGAGAAAGAAGAACAGACTTGGAGGAATCACACTACGTAATGTGAAACTATACAACAAAGCCATTGTAATCAAAAGAGCATGGCACTGACATAAGAACAGACACATAGATCAATAAAACAGAATAGGGAGCCCAGAAATAAATCCACACCTTTATAGTCAATTAATATTTGACTGAGGAAGCAAACACACAATGGGCTAAAAATTGTTTATATTCATCCCTGGCCAGTGTGGTTCAGTGGATTGAGTGTTGGCCTGCAAGCTGAAATGTTGCTGGTTTGATTCCTGATCAAAGTACATGCCTGGGTTGAGGACCAGGGGTGTATCTTTTACACATAGATGTTTCTCTCCCTCTCTTATTTCCTGCCTTCCCCTCTTTCTAAAAATAAATAAATAAAATCTTTGAGTAAAAATAGTTTATTCAATAAATGATGTTGGGAAAATAGGACAGATAAGTTCAGAAAAATTAGGCTAGACCACCTTCTTCCGCTCCCCCCCCCACACAAGAATAAATTTAAAATGGATCAAAGACTTCACTTGATCTTAGCCAAAAGGCCGAGAAGCGATGATCAAAGACTTAAATGTCAGATCGGAAACCATAAAAATCCTAGAAGAAAAAATAGGCACTAAAATCTCAGACATTGATGATAGCAATATTTATTGTATTGGATAAATCTCCCCAGGCAATGGAAACAAAAGAAAAAATAAACAAATTGAACTACATCAAACTAGTTTTTGCACAGCAAAGGAAATCCTCAACAAAATAAAGAGACAACACACAGAATGGGAGAATGTGTTCGCCAGTACATCTGATAAGGGGTAATATCCAAAATTTATAAAGCACAAAACTCAACATGAAAAAAACAACCAACCCAACTGAAAATGGGCAAAGGACCTGAGTAGACACTTCTCCAAAGAGGACATACAGATGGCCAATAGACATATGAAACGATGCTCATTATCAGTAATCATCAGAGAAATGCACATTAAAACCTCAATGAGATACCATCTCACACCTGTCAGAATGGCTATCATCAATAAATTGACAAACAATAAGTACTGGCAAGGATGTGGAGATAGGGAAACCCTTTTGTGTACTGCTTGTGGGAATGCAGATTGGTATAGCCAACTGTGGAAAGCAGTATGGAGATATCTCAAAAAATTAAAAATGGATCTACCTTTTCGCCTAGTGGTTCCATTTTTAGGAATATATCCAACAGAACCCAAAACACTATTTTGAAAGAACATAAGTACCCCATGTTCATTACAGCATTATTTACAATTGCCAAGGTAATCGAAGCAGCCCAAGTGTTCATTAATAGATGAGTGTATAAAACATCTATGGGAGATTTACCCGGTGAAATACTACTCAGCCATAAAAAAGAAAATTTTACCCTTTGCAACAGTATGGATGGACCTGGAGAACATTATGCTAAGTGAAATGAGCCAGTCAGAGAAAAACAAATACCATTTCACTCATGTATGGAATCTAAAGAAAAAAACTGAACTAACAAGGACAATGGGGACAGACTCATAGATGGAGACAGCTAGTGGCAGGGCTGGAGGGCTTGTTAAAGGCAGGAAACATTGAGCAAAAAAGGAGGCATCAGGGTCATGCACAACAGTGTGTTGGGGGTTCCTGGGGGTAGGGGAGATATAAGGGGACTAAGTGGTAATGGGGAAATTACAACAAAGATTAAATTTTTAAAGTATTATCAAAGGTATTTTGAATGCCACAAAATTGCATAAATTATAATAAAAGATCCCAAAATGATTTTACAGGCCATTTTTGCTGCTGAGAAAGAGTTCAGAGTGTAGGGAATCATTCAAGTTGATTACTCATCTCCAGACTTGCTAATTTTTAATGGATGATTAAAAGGGGTTCTTCCTTACCTCTTTTCAGGGAAGATTCAGTTAGTACATAATGAATTTTTTTCCTGCATTTTTATCATTCCTAGCAAATTCAAATTATTTTCTGTACACTAATACATCCCAAGCTTGATGCTGTATTTTCTTCGTTTAATGATCTTGTGTAATTGGGAACCTTCCCATCAAAGCCTAATGTCTCCCTGGCTGGTGTGGCTTGGCAGGTTGAGTGCCAGCCTGGGATCCAAACAGTTGCCAGTTTGATTCCCAGTCAGGGCACATGCCTGGGTTGTGTACCAGGTCCCAGGTTGGGTGTTGGGCCATGCCAGAAGCAGCCAGTTGATGTTTTTCTCTTTTTCTCTCCCTTCCTCTTTCTCTAGAATAAATCAACTCTTTAAAAAAAAAAATGGCTTATGTCAGGTTTATCCAGTGAAGTTTCACTACAGTGTGAGAGAATGTAGAATTACACAGTTTGTCCTTACACTTACACATACTGTTAAATCCAACAAGACAAACTGTTTAGAAGGAGTAAATTTAAAGTCCTTAACTTTTAATCCTCACTGCTACCATACCAGTTTTCCTACTCCCTCCACCTCCCTACTAGAGTATTTACTGAACATAAATAACAATCACCAGTTTTAACAGAATTTATGTATGACCACAAATTCTGGGAGTAGTACCAATTTGATGTAATTTATCAAAAAAAAATAAAGAACTATCATTTTAAAACCAATAAAGTGTAGAAATCCTCTGTCAATAAAGGAAATTCTCTTATATCATGTTTTCAGTAGAATGATTTTGTCAAATTAAGGAACATTCAAACCTGTAATAATTTTTATAAGTTTATTTGAGACAAACTGATGACAGTTGCCAGAATTGTCATCACTGGATTGAGAAATGTTTCTGGAAATGGCAGTTTTGCATCTTATTATACGCATTGTGATCAAAAGAGAAGACTAAGTTGGTTACATGAAATCTAGTGGCGATAATTTAGGGAGGCATGAGAAAGCAAAGTGGGAGATACCTGGGATTGGATAAAAAGTAAAATGATAGACATCTACTTCTTTTATATGGGTTGGTACAGGATAGTTAACAGTCAGTAATTAACACAATAACAGTAATGATGAGGGGATTTGCCTTCTCCCTCTGGTGCAGTGCCTGTGCTTTGAGAGGTCCAGAAAAGGGAAATTTGACATTCCAAAGGTATGATACCTTAAGTGCAAAAAAGACAATGGTCAGGCTCAATTAAGGTAAGTATTAACTTGTATCAAGGATGATTCTGTCCTGTCACATGACTGCCCACCATCACCTGCTTTTAGTTTGAAAGTTTTTGATTTTAGATCACTCTATGTGATTACTTTAGTTCTCTGAGTTTGTAAGGCCATCACACAGGCCTCCCCTGAGCTTGTCAGGTTTAGTATGTAACCCCATTCATCCAAAACTTGATAAATCTCTTCTAAAACTTGGTGTAAATATTAAATAATTCCTTCTAAACTTTTGTTTTTATTATTCCTACTCTAATCTTGTACTTTTTTTCTCTGAGAAGCATAGTCATTTGCTTTCTCTCCTTCTAGTCTGGTTGAAACAGCTCATTTTATAGGATATGGCTTCTGCCTTCAGACTCATTCTGTGCCTTTTCAAATGAGTTGATAAAACAATTCCTTTTTTTTAAGGTTACATTTTAATTATCAATTGCATTTGTTTTAGTTTTATTGAGGTGAAATTGACATATAATATTGTATTAGGGTGTGTAATGTATTAATTTTAGAATTTATAACCTAGTCTACCCTCCTAAATAAGACAAACTGCTTTTCAACCTTGCCAATTTATATAAGTTTTATAGTATAAGTTTTAGTCAATGGAAAGAAAATCTCCAACAAGTAAAGTAGTTATTAGAGATTGTCTTTCTGTTGATCAAAATTTACTTCTAAATTTTATACCGAGTTGTTTCAGTTCTGTCATTACGGGTAACATAGAATGATGCATCTAATTTATAAGCAGATAAAATAATCTCTGTGTTCTGGGCTAAGTATCTTAATGTCTTTGTATACTTACGCTCATGACACTAGATTGCTTTTATCCTTTCCAGTTTGTCAGTGGTTCTCTGTACTGTTTCTAGCGTATGTGTAAAATTCTTCTGCTTTCTTTATATGCTTGATTTCTCATATCAACATTTCTTTAGTGCTTTGGTAGCATCTATTCAGTCTACCTCATTTCCTCTTCTTTGTGTTGAATCCTTTCATATTCTATTCCTCCTAAATTCACCCAAAACCTTTCTGTATATATAATGCAAATGATATCTATTACCTGTCACCAGAAGTAGACGTTCTAACGCTTCCGCCCACTACATCTTGATATTGGGACTGCCACAGAAAACACAACCCAGTGAAGCACTGAATGGAACAGTGCTTTCTTTACTCACACAGAAGAGGGACAAAGCAAGATCAGTTTCAGTAGTGGGTGTCATTCCATCATCTCCAGCCATCCCTCTCAGCAGTCAACACAGAGCACTTGACCTGCAGGTACCCCCTTTGTGACACAGGACTAAAGATGCTGTCCTCTTTCCTCAGGGGACAGATTTAACAGTGAGGTTGACTAGGTGACATATGAAACACAAGCTGAAACAGAACAGGATAACATACATTGAGTCTGAAAGAGGAAAAGTATTCCCATACAAGATGATAAACCCAGTATAAGCCCTGATGACTCTTTCTCTTGCTAAGGAGTGTTCCAGGCCCAGGGCCCATTTTTATGTGGGGTAGGGGATGTCAAAAGACTTCATTCATGTAGGAGACTGTTTTTATCAACAGTTCACTCCCGACTCCTGCTTGGCGACTAAAATAACAGATGAAGTATATCAAATCCTGTGGAATTGGGTCTGCTTGGATTCCCGAACAACCTATGTGGACATGGATTGCTCATGAGATTGCCGTTGTGTGATCTAGAGGCAACACTTTATAAGGGTAATTAGGAGAACCAGGTCCATGAGGACAGTCAGGCCTCCCTGGAAAATGGTCTTCAATCAAGAACCTCAAGTGCCTGGATTAAGCCAACTGAAGAGGGCAAAAAGTGAGGGAAGGGGGTGCTGAGACTGTATAGCTGATAACCATCCCACCTAAGCATGGATATTCACCAGCTCAGTTTTTAAGTTCCTCAAACTTTTGACATAGATTGCAGAAAGAAATGCTGGTAATAACACAGATGTTACCCTGTTCTGCCAGTGGATAATTGGGGGCTATTTGATTTTCCACCACTACTTTGACTGGTGAGCGTAGTTTCTCTTATTGGTGTTGGATGGCCATGATGCAGACACCAGCCTGCAGTGTCTGCGTCATTATGGATGAAATGAGACATGCACATGGACTACCGAGTCCCGTGGAGGAAAAGGGACAGCATGGCTTTTCTCTCAAGGAGAGCAAAAGCCTTGCCCCCTGCCGTGACTGGCCTTTATTGGGTTTCTCAGCACCTTACATGATGGTCCTCATTTACTATGCACAGGTTCACTTTAGGTGGTTACCTTTTACAGAAAACAGAGGAGCCAGTGCATGCCAATCACATCACGGAAGAGGGATATTTGCAAATGCAAAGGGAAAAGTGGTTGAACCTGTTACACTCATCCTTGGAAGGTTTAGCATGGATTTTAGGAAGTTACTTTGCAGTAAATGTCCTCAATTTGTGTGAGGGAGTTTTTTAGCAAGAACAAGACTCAAAGCAGCCGAGGCACATTGTAGGCCTGGTTCCCCTTGGGATAACCTATCCGTGGCTGTGGGTCTTGTGCATCTTTAAGTGGGAGCTGGGCCCAGGCCACACAGAATGGTCTCCTACATGGCCAGGCAGTGATCTTAGCTGTTCTGCCGTGGTTAAAGACTCTTTTTTTCTAGTGTCTGTGTACTTAACACCTGATATTAGAATTTGGACAATAGAATGAAACCAGTGGTTGGTTTGTCTTCCCAGAAGGGTACTGTGAGTTGCCCTATAGTGTTAGCAAAGTGAATCCTTTCAAGCCCTCTCTGCAGTTGCTCACATGGGCAGTGAATCCCATAATTCTTGAGACAACAGATGATTCCCTTGGAGGCAGATACTCTGTTGCACATTGGGGTCTGCAGAGAAATACATAACCAATACGAGTGCAGGTGACACCTGTTAGGGATTTGTTCTCATAATGCTGACCAGTCCAGTCATATACAGTCTCAGCTTGGTTTTGCCACATGGTTGCAGACAGAGAAAAGTTGCACACACCAAGTTCTAAATGTCAATACACAGATCAGTAATAACCATTCTGGTACAGAGGTATTTTTCTAGCACATTATAGGTAATATTAAAGGGGGGAACTTTAGAGAATGCCTGCTTCTGGACCTGTATCAAAAAACTTGTTCAGCAATTTGAGGGATACGAGGTCTGTCCAGAAAGTATCTGGCCTTGTAATATGAAAAATAAGAGACATTTATTGAAGAAGATACAAGAAACATTGTACATAGGACAATGATGTCTCAGTGTCCTTCAAAATAGGCACTTTGGGACCTCGCACAGTTCTCCCAGTCACTATTAGGTGCCCTGTCATATTATCTTGACTCTCATTGACGGTCTGAAATCTCTTCCCTTTTAAAGGTGATTTTAGTTTTGGGAAAAGCCAGAAGTCACAGGGTGCTGAATCTGGGTTGTAAGGGGACTGAGTCACTTAGGTTTTTGATGTTTTGGGAAAAAACTACACAAGATCTGATGCACCAGTGGGCACATTGTCGTGATAAAGCCTCTAATCACCAGTTGCCCATAGCTGTAACCTTCTGAATCATCCCAGTAGTTTCCATAGAGGAATGTTCAAGCTTAACACAAAATCTGATGCAGATTTGTTGCTCTACTCACACGGCCATTTTGAATGTGATGACCACACGGTACACATGATCACTCTACAACACGCACCACCCCACTGACTAGTACAATGAAATTATCGTTGTTCACACATGCACATTCCAGTCTACTCCCCTTGGCTGCCAGGTTACATGCAAATAGTTCTTGTTGTGTTAATAATGGCTAGACTTTTTCCAGACAGACCTCATAGCTTGAGGAAAGTCTGAGTAGCATCAGTTTGTCTCTCCTCACTACAGCTCTACTGATACTTGTCAGGGTGTTGTACTAAGCACAGCAGAAACTTCTATGTGAATGAAAAGAGGAAAGATGAATGTTCCACTCCCCTCTCATTCCATGAACCTCCTGAGGCCAGGGATGTCTCATCTACTACTCATGGATCTCATTGCCTTGGTATTATACCCCAAACTGTCCCAATCTTGATGCTACTACCTCTGTGGGCCCCCAGTGCTCATGTTCCTTGACACAGGTGTTTTGGTTTCAGTTGCCCAGTCCAGGAAAGGAGGTCACATCTTGCACAAACTACATCATCCACCTGATTGGAAGGATCAGTTGGTCCTAGAACCACTAGAAGGGCCCTAGCACCCTAGTACTCCTTGGTTTTATCCCCCATCCTTATAGTATCCCAGAAAATGGCTACCCAAGGGAAGCATAATATTCTGATAAGAGTCAAGGGGCACTGTTCAGGATGCTATAGCAGCTGAATCTGTAAGCCACTCCAGAGATGTGGACTGCAAGAGGAAAAAAGAAAAAGAATAATTGGTATACTGAGATTGTGATTTCATGGGCACAGCCTAAAAACACAGCTTTCTGCTCCACTTTCACCCACCTCATCCAAGCTCTGTATTTCCCAACATGTGCCACAGTGTCATGTTTCTCTTGCACTAGAGTACAGTGTTTATTAACAGCCATACAACCCCAGTTAGAGGGGGGTACAAATTCACTAACAGGCTGTCTTTGTTTCCTTTCTTTATTTGCTACTTAAGTCAGCTGTTCATCTGCTCAGTGGCTGCAGTGACATGTTGTTGATACGATACATGGAAATTGCATTATATTCCACAAGAGTAACCCCCTTGTTTTCTTGCTTAGGCAGTGAAGGATGCTCCTCAGTCAGAGTGAAGTCTCATGGGTTATCCAAAAATATGACCAAAATAAGAATACTCTAGCCTAAGTAGCTATTAATGAATAGTGTGGCATCATCCCTGCCCAGGACTGCAGGGTAAGGAGTTTAATGTGATTAATCGTCCAGACCCTGGCAAGTCTCAGTCCTTGGTTAAATGTATCCGGATAATTTGAGGACATTGACAACAGTCACTAGAGTTCCATTTATGGGTTAGGTTTTTTGTTTTGTTTTGTTTTGTTTTAAGTTATTTTCCATGAGTATCCACATGAAGGATATATATGTTTTTCTTCCTAAGCAGTAAACTTCTGCCATAATTATTTTCCCCATGTGAAGGATCTCTTAATTGTCCAATCTTTTAGTTACCATTCTCCTAACCAGTTGTCTGGGCCATGGGCAATAAGCCATGAGTTGATGAAAATGTTTCAAGGCATGTTGGTAGGGGTGGACTGCACCAACATCACCTCATTTTGGAGCTTGGCCCATTGGTTGAAATGTCCAAATATTGCCTTGGTCAAAAGTTTGGTACCCACTGATCCAATGACAGCTGTAGGAGGGGGCAGGCACCATCTGCCTTTAGTTTCACAGAGTTGTCAGTAAACCATGCCATACTGTCAGCAGACATGTCTTTGACTCTTGGGCTCCAGGTAGCCCCAGGAAAGGGCCAGAGCACCTCATATGGATTGTTTGGACCATTAAAATAAGCGAGACTGTTTATGGACCCTACTAGTCCCTTGGGATTCTGGCTGGGCCCAATCTTGCATGTATTGTTTCCATTTGATGATCAAGCTCTGTTGAGTCTCCAGTTTTATTAACTGGCTTCATACTCATCCAAGTGAGAATGGGTAGTACAGGTTATAGTGTCACATGTGGCCCTGTAGCCATAAAATGGTCTATCTCCACCAGTGCCCAATAGCAAGCAAGGAAATGTAATTCAAAAGAAAGGTACTAGGTAGCAGCTTCTGGGAATTTTTGCAGAATCCAAGAAGCCAGTGTATCCCAATGGCAGTTTTTTGCTGCCACAGATTCCAGTCATTGTATTTGGTAGTGGGGCAGAGGGAGAGATACAGAAACATGCAATTTCATCAGGCAGTACAGGTTCAAGGTCCCACAGGCTGTGCTTGGGCCACAGCTTGTTGAAACACCTGCTGTTTCAAAGGGCTGCTTTGTGTTTTACCTTGATTAAAGGGGCCAAGAGAGCACCCAGATGGGGGAATACATGATGTTTTAATTACACAAACAGACCCATTACCTGTTGGACCTCCTTTTTAGTGGTTGGAGCTACCGTGGCCTACGTTTTTGTTTTTGTTTTTGTTTTTAATATATCTTATTGATTATGCTATTACAGTTGTCCCATTTTTTTTCTCCCTTTTACTCCCCTCGGCCTCTACCTCCCCCCTTCTACCAGCATTCCCCCACCTTAGTTCATGTGCATGGGTTGTGCGTGTAAGTTCTTTGGCTTTTCCATTTCCCATACTATTCTGAACCTCCCCGTCTATTTTGTACCTACCGTTTATACTTCTTATTCCCTGTACTTTTCCTCCCTTTCTCCCCTCTCCACCTCCATGTGATTTCCATTTCTGTGATTCTCTTTCTGTTCTAGTTGTTTGCTTAGTTTGCTTTTGTTTTTGTTTTTTAGGTGTAGTTCCTAGTTGTGAGTTTGCTGTCATTTTACTGTTCATAGTTTTGATCATCATCTTTTTCTTAGCTAAGTCCCTTTAACATTTCATATAATAAAGGCTTGGTGATGATGAACTCCTTTAACTTGACCTTATCTGGGGAGCACTTTATCTACCCTTCCATTCTAAAGGATAGCTTTGCTGGCTAGAGTAATCTGGGATGAAGGGCCTTGTCTTTCATGACTTTGAATACTTCTTTCCAACCTTTTCTTTGCCTGCAAAATTTCTTTTGAGAAATCAGCTGATAGTCTAATGGGAATTTCTTGGCAGGTAACTGTGTCCTTTTCTCTTGCTGCTTTTAAGATTTTCTCCACTGTATGTGGAGCGTAAGGGTCTGAGAGAGCCATAACCTATGTTTTTGTTTGATCATCTCTGGAATGCTTTTTTTTTTTTTTTTTTTTTTTTTGCTTTCTGCCCCAATGGTTCCTAAGAATTTCACCTGTTCCTTGTGGTAAGCCTTAGACTGGATTATTTTTTTGGATTTATATTCACATCGGTGCTAGTTTCTTCATTGACTAAGTGTAGCACTGTAGTGATATGTTTTCTGGTTGGCTTTGTTATCAGGATGTCATTAATCTAACAGGTGACTAAAATTTATTTGGGGCCTTGGGTGTATTGAGGATCAAGCTGTACCCACTGGTGACATATTGTACAGTAATTTAGGAATCCCTGCAGAACTACAGTAAAAATATATTGCAAGCCATTGTGTGTGAATGCAAATTGGTCCTGATATTTATGGTGCAATGGGATCAAGAAAAAGGCATTAGCCAGATCACTAACAATGTACTAGTTTCCCATTTGGGTTGCCACTGTTTTAGTGACAGTAATGATGTCAGGGACTGCTGGAGCCAGAACTGAAACTTCCATGTTTAACCTGTGGTAATCTGTCTACTTCCAAGTTCTGGAGGCCTTACAAAATGGCCAGGCTGGGCTGTTAAATGTCGATAGAGTGATGCTCAGCACCTCTGCTTGCATTGTCTTGAATTAACAGAATAATGTCCTTTTCTCCACCACACTTTTGTTGAGCAATGTGCCATAGTGGGCAACTCTGGAGTTAGGAATGCAGTTGACCCATTATACTTGAATTTATCGTTGTGGTTCATACCCTGTGAAGCAGTGGTAGTGTTCAGTATTTTACTCCGCCAAAATGTTTATATCTGTTAGATACTCACTCAGTTTTGAGAACCACGATTATCAGAACCAGAAATGGTCCAAAGGGCTCCATCCACAAACACATGCAAACTTGTCTCCCAAAGGTAACTAACTATACCCTCCCGAAAACCACCCAAAGTTGATATTTTAATCCTAGCTTTTTGAGGGACCTGAGATTGTCATTTGTACATGAGTATCTAAGAGCCCTATAAAAGTCTGCATTCTACCGCCTCATTATTCCTTCTATCCTGATAGGAACATAGGGCCTCTGATGGGGACCCAGAGACCTTGCTCTCATGCCTAACTGTGCTGTCCAGCCCTAGACATTTGAGTCTACAATACCGCATCATCAGAGAGATGCACCAGCCAGGCTGCTTGAGTCTCCTGTGGTTCATGCCAGTGTCTGTCCTACAGTTTTCGTATTCACTTTCAGCAGTGTAATTGGTAGTTTTCTATTGAGTGAAAACAGGTATTATTTGAAGCCTGCAACAGCCTGGATCAGGTGAAGTGTCCTGCATGGGACTTCTTTACATCTTTCACAAATCATTTTTAACCCCTAAGATACCATGGGAGCTGGGGAGTGGGCATTGGAGCACAAAGGAAGCCAAGAGTTAAGAGATAGTTTCTCTACTCTATTTAGGACCCACTTCAGATTCCACCCTCACCCATTTCATTAACTCATCCTTGTTGACAGGGAGGTTATCTGCATCCCATTTATCCCTATATGGCCAGAGGGAGGCCAATACCTCATTCAGTTCATTACTACCTCTATACCCGCAGAGCTGGCACCACCCTCTCAATGCAGCTGACTACACAGTTATTTTAATCTTCGCCTGATGATACATGCATTGATTTGAGAGAGGGAAGGAGGGAGGGAGGGGGAGAGGGAGGCGGGAAGGGGTAGAGAGCGAGAGAGAGAGGGATAGAAACAATCAGTTGCCCTCCAGGTCAACCTGACAGGGATCAAACTTGCAGCATTCGAGGTATATACCTTGACTGGGGACCAAACCCACAACCTTTGCATAAGCGGGGCAACGCTCCAACTAGCCATTCCACATTGGACCTGCTGGGCAGGGTTAACTAGACTTTGTTTCCATCATTCTATGTATGTTTTGTTATTGGTGACTCATGTATGTCTTGGTAAGGAGGTGTTCCAGGCCAAAAGCCCACCATTTATTTGTTTGTTTGTTTGTTTGTTTGTTTCAGATTTTAAGACAAAGTTATTTACAAAGTTACGGAGATAGTAAAAGTAAGCCAGCTGGGCTGCATAGACTCAGGAAACAAGTTACAGAGGCAAAAAAAAAAAGTGGGGGTGCTGGAAGCTTAGGAAAAAGGCAAAGGGGATATACACCTAGGGGAAAAAGAGGGGGAAGCAAGGCCCTGACATGTTCCCAAGAGGAAGAGTGCCCCAAGGTCCATTCTTATGTGGCCAAGTGGAGGCCAGTCTTCCTACAAGACTGCCTTTCCCAGCAGTACATAATAGTGTCCCTCCCAAGACTACATCTTCTTTTAGCAAATAAAAATAGGGAAATACAAGAAAATTTTTGGAAATGATGGATATGTTTACTGACTTAATTGTAATAGTACTATGCATGTATGTATTTGTCCAAAATCATCAGAGTTTTTTTTCCAATTATGTCTCAGTAAAATGGAAAAAAAAATCTCTCTACTCCCTTCATTCCTGCCATATACAAACACACCTCAACAAGATACCTGAATTTGGTTTATTTTAATTCTTTCAAAGTATTCCCACTGAATATCCATATCACATGTATGCATTTTAATAACAATCAGCATTTTCTTCTAGAAGCATGATTTTAAAAGTACAACTCATGCCCTGGCTGGTGTGGCTCAGTGGATTGATCACTGGCCTATAAACCAAAAGGTTGCTGGTTTGATTCTCAGTCAGGTCACATGGCAGGTCCCTGGTTAGGGACATGTGAGAGGCAGCCAGCTAATGTTTCTCTCTCACACTGATGTCTCCCTCTCTTTGCCCCTCCCTTCTCCTTTCTCTGAAAATAAAGTCTTTTAAAAAGTAAAATAAAAATACAACTCATTATGAAATTGTGCCATTATGCTTTACAATGCTTTTTATAGCTCTTAACATTTTTGTTCAAATAAAAATGTTGCAAAAGTTTTGCAAAATTGTTGGTAAGTTAAAGAATCTCCGACAAATATTGCACAGCCCCCTCCCTCAACAAGTCACTTTACCTTTAGCTGTTTCTTTGTTATTTTGTTTTCCTGTTTTCCTGTATTTTTTAAATTATTCATTGAAAAAATAATTGTTTAGTAGTGACTATGCATTAGGCACTATACAAACAGCATTCGGATTCAAATAAAATTTTGTGTAATGGAAAAACAAAGTATTCAGGTACTATAATAGGAATATCATCAGAGTACAGGAGAACAATTGCCAAAAAAGTCAACTAGTGTTTTCTTCTGATTAGGTTAGTTTACAGGGTGTTTTGGTTTTTTTTTTTAAACACTTCAGTGGGTAGCACTTCAGTTATTTGGTAAGTGCCTGTAATGTGGATAGGGCATGCTATAGGTGAAGAATCAGGATTTGGGAAAAGAGGTAGTTGGTTGGGAGTCGTCACTGGACAAGGTGAAGATAAAACTTGATTAATGCCTTTGATCTACCTCTAATTTGCTGTGTGATCTTGGATAGGTGAAGTAATTTCATCTTTTGGCCTTGCTTTTAAATCCGGAGACAATTAAGGAAGGAAACTACTTACATGCTATCTTATGTCTGGGGTTGTTATTTTATAGAGACAGCTGTCTTTAGTCTTTTATTCATCCATTGTTGCTCTCTTGTGGTTATGTAATACCTTTGTTGGTTTTCCACCTGTTTTGCCTCCAGGAATACCACATCCTATGAGGCAACTCCATACATCCCCATGGGGCTACCCTTTAACCTTGTTGTCCATGGCAATTATGGGGTGGCAAAAGTAGATTTACAGTTGTGAATATGTGAAACATGGTTTATCTTCTATTATTTATTAATTATTGTATCATTTATTTGTATTGCAACTGTAAACCTACTTTTGCCCACCCCTAGATTGTGCCCCCCTTGCATCTAATAGTTTGTCTTTACTGTTTTGTGACCTTGTCATCTCTTGGCTATTGGAAGCTAAATTTTGTTCATCTTCTACACTCAGTCGTAGCCTATGAAACACAGCCAATATCGAGCTTCCCAGTAATGCCCATGTCTCTATCACAAGTCTTTTTCTTACTGCCTTGGTAAACAAGGTATTCTCTGGTCCCTCCTGAGAAACATACTCAACATTTGGGTCTTCTGAACTTACATAATAGATCATCTCTGGCCTGCTTACTTTCCTTTGTCTTTGAATTTCTTCCTTCATAGTCTGGCACACAATTCTGGCATCTGTTGCGTTTAATATGCACCATTGCCTTTTCCAAGAGCCATCCAGCAACATGTTGGACCATTTCCAGGTATCTTTAACAGGGCATTAAGTGCAGAGTCAAGGTAGAGTGTGCCCTATATCCAAAAACTCTCCTATTTTTTATTTGTACTCTCTAATCCAGTACCCTCAGCATCCAATCCCTAGCATATTCTCCTGTTTTTCTTGGTTTAGATAGTCCCCATTCCTTTAGCACTTACAGCATATAATCCTTCTCTTCCCTTAGCAGATAGAATACTTTCCATTTGGGCCATGTTGAGATTTGACTTCAGTCTACTAGTCACAAGGGGAGGTTCCTATATATCATGATGAGTGCTACAAGCATTGTCCTTAAGGCACTTACTTCATTTGAGGCTTCTATATAGTTGAAAGTGGGGGCACTACCTCTAACAAGGAATATGAGCTTTATTTTCAGGCCCACAAGTTCATGGGAAACTTGGAGTTAAAGGTTCTCAGCTGCATCCAAGATATTCTTTAGACTTGCATCTCTTTCTTATATGGCTCTGGTTTGGCATGAGAGACTTGTCTGGGATACAGACTCTCTTAAATTCTCCTACCTTGAAATTTGACTCCTGGGCCTGCTCTTCATTATGATGATCATCAGCTTTTTATCTGCAAAGGATAAGTATCTCTTTAAAGTTGCCAAAGAAGCAACATTTGCTTAAAATTTGTGATTAACTTGTCATTTTCTTTCTTTAGCACATCAGTGATTCTTAGCCATGCAGTTCTATAGTTTTTACTCACCCTCCTCCCTCAAATGCACATACCCTTTCACCCACAGGTAAATTAGAAAATGGCTGCTCTCCAGTAATTGGGTCCTTCTTCATAATAATTCATCTTTCAAGTGTTCCAACTCCAGAATCCAAACACTGACCAGCTTCCTAGGACTACCACTGTAGGTACAAACTGGCTCACATTCCCTAGAAGACAAGCCTGAGTCAGATTTCTGTGCTAGCAGTACATTGAGGTTCGTACTCTGAGAAGCCTGTGAGAAAATGAGGAAAATAGGATAAAGCAAAAAAACACTAACTGAAATATGATTTGTAAGTCTTACCTTAACAAGATCTCACCAGGACCTTTGAAGAATAAATTATACCTCAGAAGTTGTCCTGCCCTGAAACAAGGAGGTTGTACGATTTTTGTCCTACATCATTCCTCTCTGGCTATGGGCCTTAGCCTGGAGGAGAGAAAGGGTGTGGA
This sequence comes from Phyllostomus discolor, assembly GCF_004126475.2. Classification (NCBI taxonomy): domain Eukaryota; kingdom Metazoa; phylum Chordata; class Mammalia; order Chiroptera; family Phyllostomidae; genus Phyllostomus; species Phyllostomus discolor. Next base: position 32,998,923 of record NC_040909.2, on the reverse strand, counting down.
TAGGAGAGACAAGATGGAGCATAATCTCCTGGGAATCTCTGTGCCTGGTGGTTCTTTTCAGCCAGGGTCAGTTCTCTACAGAAAGGTATAGATATAAGCTATTAGCAATCAACACTGGAGGAAAGAGGAAGATAAGCCTCCTGTATGGGGAACTAGGAGGGGAAGGAACAGCATCTACTACTGGTATCTCAGGTGCCTCCTGTGTGCTAGAGACGTCAACCAACAAATATCTAATTCAGTGGTATGCTAGAGCTACCTTGGATCAGCTTGTAAGAGAGTGATTATGCACATCCCCTGGTGAATAATATCTCATTGGTATCTTGAAATTGGCCATGGAGGGATTATTTACAACACAGAAATCTGCAAATGCAAAAATTCAGGGCCCCGCTGTTAAAACTTTTACCAGCATACCCCAGCATTGAATCCTCATAAGAACCTTATGAAGTCAGTATCATTTTATAGATGAGAAAACTGTTAGAGTGATTAACCATATTTTGCCATGTATAATGTGCACTTTTTGCCCAGTTTGGGGGGGTGGAATAAGGGTGTGCATTATACATGAGTATAATCTGTGTATAATGTACACAAAATGTGGGCACACGTTATGCACGCAGGCACATTATATGTGGCAAAATATGGTAATACACTTGCTGTCTCTTATGTAACTAACAAGTTGTAGAATTGGAAATAAAATCTGGTTTTGTCTGATTCCAAAACCTGGACTCCTATCGTTATAGCACATTGTTTCTTTTTGAAAATAGAAACTTCAGTATTCTTTGAATTTTTTAAATTTAATCTTTATTGTATTTTTCCCCATTACTTGAATCTTTTGAGAGAGTGGGCTAAATTTGTAGATGATTCTGAATACACTTTGATCACCTTTAAAATACAAAATGAGATATTTGTGCAGGATTATTCATTATTTACATGAATACAAATTGGAGTACCCTTGAAATTGAAATAATAAGTTAAAAATTCTCTCAAAGTGCCACAATATAAGGTGGATAATACTCCCTGCTGAATCAGAGTTGGTAGATATTTGAAAAAGGTGTAGGTTTACATTCAAATAACTAAGGGGTTTTGGTGCATTTTTAATTAATTTGAGTGAAACACAGCTGATACAATTGTGAAGTTTCATCCTATGTTGAATTACAACGTGAAGTACTGGAAGGATTAAGCTAAAAATTACATGAGTCTTCACAGAAACTTGAAAATTTTTTCAGTCCTTTTGACATGGAAATGATCACCACTTTTGTGTTTTTATTTGTATTTCTATAGCAAGGAGAAGTCAGGCTGAAGTGCTTGAAAGCTCTACAGAGTCTGTATACCAATAGAGAATTATTCCCCAAATTGGAGCTATTCACAAACCGATTCAAGGTAAGCATCATGAGGGCTTAGCTTATTTTATTTTTCACTTTAAAAATGATAGTCATAACTAGTTGAGCAAATGACATTACCACAACCAGTGTTTAGTTCATAATCTTTACTGCATATTCTTTAGATAAACCTGTATTAAGTAGATGAATAAATCTCTACTTTACAAAATATATTACCAACATGAGTTTTTAATTATTCCCTCTGACAGAAAGCCCCCTTGCTTAAAAACAAGATTTTCTTTAATACAGCTTTTTATAATTACGTTAATTTTGCAAGTTAACATTTATTTGTCTCAGTATTAGGGAAAGCAAGTCGGTGAGAAAGATTTTAGATAATGAACATTTATTCTAAATATCTTCCTTGTGTGAGTAGGGCTGTGATAATAGTTTCAAGATTAAGGCTTCCATTTAATTTATCTTGAGTCTTGCATGTACTTGTCAAAAGATGTTTCCTTAAGTCTGTCCTGACTTATTTTCTGCTTGTGGTTGATTTGATTTGTAACTTATTTTCAGGATCGAATTGTATCAATGACACTTGATAAGGAATATGATGTTGCTGTGGAAGCTATTCGATTGGTTACTCTGATACTTCAGTAAGTATAATTAAAATCTTCATTTAATCTGTTGATAATATAATGTCCTTTTTCCCAGCATCATTGGTGTACTTCACATATATTACCTGAATATAAAGGGTGGGGCAAAAGTAGATTTAACAATACAAAATACATTTTGTGTTTTATGTACGCATAACTATAAACCAGCATTTGCCCCACCCTGTACTTACCATTTTAGATTCTTCTTTACATTTTAAGATTAGGTTTAAAACAAAATGTTTTCTGCTTTTCTCTCTTTTTGTTTTTTATTATGACTATTTCAATTTCCTCCATATAAAATTTCTTTTATGCTCTGGCCAAGTAGCTCTATTGATTAAAGCATTGTCCCAATACACCATTGTTGCAGGTTTGATCCCTGGTCAGGGCACATACAAGAATCAACCAATGGAAGCCTAAGTGAAACAACAAATCGATGTTTCTCCCCCCACCAACACCCCCTTCCCTCTCTTTCTCTAAAAAGTAATCAATAAACATTTAAAATATTTTTAAAGTTCTTTTTTTATATAAGAAATATTAATGAAGAAACTAGTCCAGAGGAAATATCAATGAAGAAACATACCTTTCTATTTTAAAAGAGAAAGAAGGGTTCAAAAGTGATAGGTTTTTCAAATATGCTTTTTTTTTGGAATGGCATGGAAGTAGGAGAATGGAAATAAAGCATTTAAATAGTGTCATTAATATGATAGAGATTTTATATAGTAATCATTTTATTTACAGAGCCTTGACAAAAACTAGGAAGAGTTTATGATGCTAACTAGAGAGAATGTAGATCCTAGCAAAGTCATTACAAGTCCTCCCCTCCCTACTTCATGACTCTACGTGTGTCATGTACCAGTACCATCTGTATTGCTGTCTGTTGTTGTTTTGACCTTTTCCCTCTTTTCTGTTTCTTATTATTGTGACTTTATAATATAGTATATGTTAAAAATATGACCACCTCTTTTTGGGTGACTCCTTCTTTACCTTTATTTTTAAAATACACTTAGCTCCTTCTGGATTTTTTTTCCTTCATTATGAATTTTTTAAGTACAGTTATTTAGTACCTTAAAAACATTGGCTAGGATTTTAAATATTAGAACTGCATTTAATTTTATGATAAATTTAGGAAAGAATACCCCTGTCTATTTTATGCCTATCAATTATGCTTCTTACTTCCTGTACCTTCCCCTCTTCCCATTCTTCCCCTTTCCTCTGAAAACCCTCTATGTGATCTCCCTTTCTCTGGTTCTGTTCCTGTTCTAGTTGTTTGCTTAGTTTTTTGTTTTGTTTTTTAGGTTCAGTTGTTCATAGTTGTCAGTTTGTTGTCATTTTACTCTCGATTGTTTTTGATCTTCTATTTCTTAGATGAGTTCCTTGAACATTTCATAATAATACGGACATGGTGATGATGAACTCCTTTAGCTTGACCTTACCTGGGAAGCACTTTACCCTTCCATTCTAAACAATAGCTTTGCTGCATAAAGTAATCTTGGATGTAGGTCCTTGCCTTTCCTGACTTTGAGTACTTCTTTCCAGCCCATTCTTCCCTATAAGGTTTCTTTTGAGAAATCAGCTGATAGTCTTATGGGCAGTCCTTTATACGTAACTCTCTCCTTTCCACCTGCTGATTTTAAGATTCTCTCCCTATCTTTCATCTTGGGTAATGTAATTATCGTATGCCTTGGTGTATTCCTCCTTGGGTCCATTTTCTTTGCTACTCTGAGCTTCCTGGACTTCCTGGAAGTCTATTTCCTTTGCCAGATTGGGGAAGTTTTCCTTCATTATTTGTTCAAATAAGAGTTCAATTTGTTGCTCTTCCTCTTCTCCTTCTGGTACCCCTATGATTTGGATGTTGGAGTGCTTAGAGTTCTCCCACAGTTGCTAAGCCTCTCCTCATTTTTTTTGAATTGTTTCTTCATTCTGTCCTGGTTGCATGTTTATTTCTTCCCTCTGTTCCAAATCTTTGATTTGAGTCCAGATTTCCTTACCTTCACTGTTGTTTCCCTCTATATTTTGCTTTCTTTCACTTTGGGGAGCCTTCATTTGTTCCTTCATTTTGTGACCCAAGCTCAGTCAGTTCTGAGAGCATCCTGATTACTAGGTGTTTTGAACTCTTCATCAGATTGGTTATCTATCTCCTTATCCCTTAGCTCTTTTTCTGGAGTTTTGGCCTAGGCTTTCATTTGGGCCATATTTCTTTTTCTTGGTACATCTGCTATGTTGGAAGGGGGCAGAGTCCTAGGTATTTGTCAGGGCAGGGTAACCCACATGCTTTTTTGTGCCTCTGCCTGTGGGGGAGGGGTCAGAGAGGGAACAATGCTGCTCTCTTGCTGTGCTCTAGCCCCACTTTCCAAAAACTCTCCAATGAGACTGGGAGTTTCTCCTGCCTTTGCAATCCCCACATTATTTTACATCTAGTTTTGAGTCTTTAGTTTCCTATTAAGCCATCCCTGCCTTGCGCACGTGGTCCGCTGTCTTGCCCCAAGTCCTCTCCACTGAGCTGCCTGTCTTTGCCCCTTGTAACAGTTTGGGTGGATGTTTCTTTAACTCCTTGGTTGTTGGAGTTCCATGCAGTTTGATTTTCTGGCACTTCTGGTTGTTTATTGTTTTTAAATTGGTTGTTATCCTCCTTTTGGTTGTGTAAGGAAGTAAAGTGTTTTTACCTACGCCTCCATATTGGCCGGAACCTCCATTAGGTCAGAACTCTGTACATTCTCATGGTTTGTTAAATGTTGGGATTACTATATAGAATATTATATCATCTCCAAACAGTTTCAGTTTTGTCTTCGTTTTTGTTTTATCCTCTTGTGTAGTTGGGATTAGTCAGGAATTTGAGCACTATAAAAGTATTACTGAAAGCAAATGTTCTTTTTCTTTTTTGTTCTTTAGAAGGCATTTTAAAGTCCTTTGTTTCTGTGATTTCTGAGATATGTTTTTGATATATGATAAAAGTTCTTTTGTGTTCTGTTTTCTCAGATTTTTTTTTTATGTATTGATGAGCCTGAATCTAACTGACAGATTTACCTAATAGCAAACCACCCTTGCTTTTCTAGAATAAATCTTAATTTGAACATGATGTATTTGGATTTATTGTATTTTGCTTAAATACATACATTATATTTTAGATTTTCACATATGTGTTCATATGTAAATATGACATAATTTTTTCTTGTCTATTATCCAGCTTCAAATCAAGTTTATTCTCTTTGTAAAATGTTCAATAGTTTCTTGCCCTTTTTCTGTTCTGAAACAATTTTTTTTCTGACTGAGATTAATTTTTCCTTGAAACTTTGATACTATTCTCTTGTTAAAGCCATGTCAGTCTTTAGTTATCTTTGAAGAAATACTCTTTCATTACCATTTCTACTTCTTCAGTGATTACTTGTCTAAATTACCTATCTTTTGCTAATTTTAGTTTTCTTTAATCTTTTAAAAATATATCAATTTCATCAGTGTTCCAGATTTATTATTTTTATAACATATTACTTCATAAAACTTTGCTATTTCTTGTTAATTGCTCTTGTTTTTAGTTATATTTTATTGATTATGCTGTTACAGTTATCCCAATTTTTCCACCTTTACTTCCGTAACATAGCAGCCTAACTCCCTCAGGCAATCCCCACACCATTGTTCATGTTCCTGGGTCATGCATATAAGTTCTTTGGATACGCCAAGTCCTATATTGAACTTTACTTCCCACAGCTATTAAGAAGGACTACTTGTTTTTATTTCCCTCGCGTCTTCACCCATTTCCCACACCCCCTCCCATCTGGCAACCATAAAACACTCTCTGTATCCATGATTCTGTCTCTGTTCTTCTTGTTTGCTTAGTTTGATTTTAGATTAAATTGTTGATACATATGTATTCATTGACATTACTGTTTATAGTTTTGATCTTCTTTTTTCTTAAATAAGTCCCTTGAACATTTTCTTTAATGATGGTTTGGTGATGATGGACACCTTTAGTTTTTTCTTGTCTGGGAAGCTCTTTATCTGCCCTTTGATTCTAAATGATAGCTTTGCTGGGTAGAGTAATCTTGGCTGTAGGTTCCTGTTTTTCATGACTTTGAATATTTCTTGTGAATCCCTTCTAGCCTCCAAAGTTTCGTTAGAGAAATCAGCTGATAGTCTTATGGGAACTCCCCTGTAGGTAACTAAATTATTTTCTCTTGCTGTTTTTAGGATTGTCCCTTTATTATTAGCCTTTGACATTTTAATGATGATAGTATTTTGGAGTGGGGCCTCTTGGTATCCATCTTGTTTGGGACTCTCTGTGCTTCCTGGACTTGCATGTCTATTTCCTTCACCAAATTAAGGCAGTTTTCTCTCATTGTGTTTTCAAATAGATTTCCAATTTCTTGTTCTTTCTCTTCTCCCTCTGGCGCCCCTGTGATGTAAATGTACCTCTTGAAGTTTTTCCAGAGGTTGCTTATACTTTCCTCATTATTTTTGGATTTATTTTTCTTCTTGTTCTGAATGGTGGTTTTTTGTTTCCTTATGTACCAAATCATTGGTTTGATTCTCTGCTTCATGCACAGTACTTTTTGTTTCCCTGCAAATTGTTCTTTATTACAATTGTTGAATCCTTTCTTCCTTACTGAATCTTCCTTATGCTGTTGAGGTCCTCGCTATGTTCCTTGAACATCCTAATAACCAGTGTTTTCAATTCTGCCTCTGATAGATTGCTTATCTGTGTTTTGTTTAGTTCTTCTTCTAGAGGTTTGATCTGTTCTTTAATTTGGGCCATGTTTCTTTGTTTCCTTGTTTTGCCAGCCTCCCTGTGTCTGTTTCTATATATTTGGTAGAACTGCTGTAGCTCCCTTCTTAGTAGTGTGGCCTAATATGGTAGGTGTCCTGTAAGGCACAGACAGTGGCACAGCCTCCCCTATTACCCAAGGTGGATACTTAAGGTGTGCCTTTCATGTGGACTGAGTATACCCTCCTCTTGTAGTTGAGCCTTATTGGCAGGTCACTGGGAGAAATATCCCCAGGCAGTTCAGCTGTAAGCATTGACTGTGACCACTGACCACCAGTCTTCACCCTCCATGGGAGATTGGCTGTGCAGTGGCAGGTGGAGGTGCTCTGACATGGTCTGTAGCTGTCCACTGGTGCACAGGCCCTGGGTTTTTCTGGCTGGTTGCAGGCCAAGGTCAGCCCCAACCTGTGTTCTACCCAGGGCCACCCTGCATGAGCTATAAAGCAATCTGAGATAGCTTCTACTGGCTGCTACTACTTGTGTTGAATTTGGAGATTCTGTGAAGCCAAGCTGCAAATCTAGTCTTGCTGCTTCTAGTGCTGGTCATGATGCCACTTGGCAAAATATACTGCAGCTGGGGGCTCACTGAGGCCAGCTGTTGCTTGTTTGAAAGTATTTGGGAAGCTGTGGAGTATGAGCCGTGACCAGTCATATATATGGAAAAGCACTGTTAATGGTTGTAAATTGTGTGAGACGGAGCCTCAGGGGATCTCCAGTACAGGGCAGACACTGCTAACCAGGTTAATGGAGTCTCAAATATAGCACCTTCTTGCTGGCTCTGTGGCTGTGTCAGGGGAGGGTTCAGAAAAAGGACAGTGGCCTCTGTCCACCTTTCTGTCAGGGAGAAAACTGTCCCCAAGCTCCCACCTTAATGCTAGACACTTCTGTTCTTCCCTGTATGCCACTGGTGTCTTTCAAGCTTCTACCCCATTGCTGGAGCTCAGAGGGAGTGAATCTGATAAAGGTCATGTGTGGGTTATTTAAGGGGAACTGCTTTAGACTCTGGCAGTTTCTTCTACCTCTTCAATCTCCACTGGTTTTTGCAGACAGAAGTTATAGGAATCTTTCTTCCTGGCACTGTAACCCTGTGCTGGGGGGTCTGGTGAGTGGCAGGGACACCTCACTCCCGAGCTATCCTTTCTGAATTTTTATCCACCACACATGGATATAGGACCAGGTCATTTCATATTTCTACCCTTCCTACCAGTCTGGATGAATATGATTTCTTTAATTCTGTAGTTTTCAGACTTCCATTGAATTTGATTGCTGACAGTTCTAAGTGATGGTTGTTCTGTATTTTAGTTGTAATTTTAACATGGTTGAGAGAGGAGTTTACTGTGTTTATGCTAACATCATTACCCAGTTGCTCTTTATAATTCATTTTACTTGTATCCTCTTTTTATAATCATTCATGCCAGAGGTTTGTTCATCTTACTACTCTTTTCATAGGACTAGTGTTTTTGGCTCATTTGTTTCCTATTAATAATCATACTTAAAGTTCAATAATGCATGTATCTTTAATTACTATACTGATCTGAGAAGTTGGACATAGAATATTTTCATAAACATTTAATAATTAATATTTTGATTACTTGTATAATTTCCATTCTAATCATAGATTTCAGTATTGTTTTTGTTCTACCCAGACATGCATATATCAATATTTTAAAGCTGTGCTTTCTATTTTATTGTATGACCTAGGAATGTGTTCTGAGTGGTTTGGTTAATTTTCTAAGAACAACATATGCTTACAAGGTACGGCATAAGTGGGTTTACAGTTGTGAGTAAGCCAAATACAGTTTAGTCTTGTGTTATTTATTAATCTTTTTTATTTACTGTGTCATTCAAATTATCTGTACCTTTGCTTATTTTTCTGTGCTTTTTAAGAGGGATGTGTGAAAGTCACTAAGCACTGTTATTAACTTAAAGTTGTTGCTTGGTATATTTGATAGTATATATATTGGGACCTATATGTTTGTGATTTTTACATCTTATACTTTTTATCTTATTGTTACATACAATTCTTTCTTGCTATTTATGATGATTTTTTCTGTTTCCAAACATATTTTAAAATATTAGGCCCACTATTTATATTTTACTTGTAAATTTTATAAGCTCATCAATAGCTTATCAGTATCTTTCCTTGAACAAAAAATATCCTGACATTCCACCCACCTATTTGTTTCATTGAAATTGTCTAGAGAAGTGATATTTCAACCTTTTTCAATAGGATAAATAACAAAGGAAAAGGAAGTTACAAATAGAAAATATCTGATTCGCTGTTGTCACATAACCAGACTTGTTTGGGGTGAGAAGGCCCAGAGTTGGCTCGGCACTTGGGGATTGGCTGACAGAATATACTGTGTTTCTGGTCAAGCAGAGCATTTACAAGGACACAAAAGTTATCTACGTTTTGGTTTGCTGACGTGTCACCCTGGGCAGTAGCAGCTCCATCTTGGTCCTAGAAATGTATTTCAACACTCCCCGCTTTTGCTTGTCCTCTTGACCAATAATTTTTGTCCTTTTTCATCTCATGGCACATATAAACTAATTTCCTAAAATTCTGCAGCACATCAAAAAAATCTATATTTTGCCAATCTTGAAAAAAAAAAGAGGTATGAGGGCTGGCTACGGTCAGAGGATATTTGAGCTTATCTCATACAGAGAGAAGAATCAGCCTCGGCACAACCTATCTGCACTTGCACTATAGCACACAAGACGTGGTGGGCAGGGTGACCCTTAGTCAACCATCTGTAGGAAAGGACCCACCAAAGAAAGACCCAGCAACAATCAAAACCCAATTACATCCAGAGAACCATCATAAAAGGCATCTGAAGAGCATCTGGTTCAGCTGATCAAGGAGACTGCACCACTGAATCTCACGGACTTGCTACCATAGAAGTTCACACCACAAAGTCAGCATGTCAGAACAGATCAATTTAAGAAGCAGAAGCAAACAAGAAGAGTCGCAAGTAATGGGAAGACAAAGAAACAACCAACAATCAAAATGAAAGAAGTCCTGATTGAGTGCTAAATGAAATAGAGGCAAGTCGACTATCAGATACTGAGTTCAAAACAATGGTTATAGGGATACTCAATGCGCTCAGTGCCACTTACCAAAAACTACAGGGAAACTACTCGAAACTTACTGCAAAATGTATCAGCATGAAAAATGACATAGAAACAATCAACAAAGGCCAAAAAGAAATGAAGAAGACAATTTCTGAATTGAACAATATAGTAGAAGGAATGAAAAGAAAGCTGGATGAAGCAGAGGATTAAATCCAATCAGCAGGCTGGAGCTGCTGATAGAAAAAATTCTCAGAAAGAGCAAGAAAAGGAAAAAAGATTCAAAAAGAATTAAGAGGCGTTAAGGCACAGCTGGCAAACACAAGGCCTGTTAGCCAAATCCAGCCCAGCACCTTGTTTCTACCTGGCAGCAGCACCAAGTTCTTGCTTAACTGTTAAGGAGTAGTTACATTTATACAGTCCTGAAGTTACATTCAACCCTTTGAAGTCAACCACAAGGCTGATGTGGCCCCCGGTGAAAATGAGTTTGACAGGACAACATGAAATGTAATAATATCCATATTATAGGCATAACCGAAGGAGAAGAGGAGGAGCAAGGGATGGAAAATCTGTTTGAAAAGGTAATGATGTTAAACTTCCCTAATTCAATGAGATAAAAAGCCACATATGTCCAAGAAGCACAGAGGGTCCCAATCAAGAAGAACCCAAAGAGGCCCACTTCAGCACACATCGTAATTAAATTGGCAAAATTTGAAGACAAAGAGAATCTTACAGGCAGCAAGGGAGAAACAAGAAGTAACATACAAGGGAGTCTGGATAAGGCTATCAGCTGATTTCTTAACAGAAACATGATAAGCCAGAAGGGAATGGCAAGAAACATTCCAAGTAATGAACATCAAAGACCTGCGGCCAAGACTACTCTATCCATTAGGGCTCTCAATTAAAATGGAAGGCAAAATAAGAAGCTTTCCAGACAAAAAAGAAGGCAACAAGAATACACCTCCACCAAACCAGCATTGCAAGATATGCTAAAGGGATTGCTTTAAGAAGAGGGGGGAAATAAAACAGTGATTAAGAGAGCAACACAGGCACAAAGAGAGTAAAATGGCAATAAGTACCTATCATTAATACTCTCAAATGTAAATATATTAAATGCCTCAATCAAAAGACATAAGATAGTCTTGGCTGGTGTGGCTCAGTGGATTCAGTGCCGCCCTGTGAACCAAAGGGTCACCTGTTTGATTCCCAGTCAGGGCACATGCCTGGGTCTTGGGCCAGTCGGAGACACGAGGGGCATCCACACTTCGATCTTTCTGTCTCTCTTTCTCCCACTCTCCCCTTCTGTCTATAAATAAATAAATAGAATCTTTTTTAAAAAGACATAGGATAACTGAATGGATAAGAAAATATGACCCATACATATGCTGCCTACAAGACACACACCTCAGAACAAAAGACCTTTACAGACTCAAAGTGAAGGATTGAAAAAACACATTCTGAGCAAATAGACAGGAAAAAAAAGCCAGGGTAGCCAATCTTATATCTGAAAAAATAGATTTCAAAACAAAGGCCATAAAAAGAGACACAGAAGGACATTTAATAATCAAGGGAAGAATCCATCAAGAAGACATAAATATTGGAAACATACATGCAGTCAACATAGGGGCATGCAAATACATAAGGACATTCTTAGAGGACCTAAAGATATAGGCAGGAACACAATTGTACTAGGCACTCCACTGTCAACAGTGAATAGCTCTTCCTAACAAACTATAACCAAGGATATTGTGGAACTCAACAGTGCATTAGATTAAATGGACTTAATTGATTGATAGATAGATAGATGGAACGTTTAATCCCAAACAAGCAAAAATACACATTCTTTTCAAATGCACATGGAACATTTTTAAAGATAGAGTACATGATAGGACACAAAACAAGCCTCAACAGATTCAAGATCATTTAAATCATATCAAGGATTTTATCAGACCATAAGGTTCTGAAATTAGAAACCAACCTCAAGGAAAAAACTCAAATATTCAAATTCATGGAGATTGAATAGCATGCTATTACATATTGAATGGGTTAAGAATTAGATCAAGAAAGAAAGAAATACGTTTCTAGAAACAAACGAAAATGAACACATAACAATGCAAAACCTATGGGACACAGCGAAGGCAGTCCTGAGCGGGAACTTCATAGCAATACAAGCCTACCTAAAAAATATAGAAACATTTCAAATAAATAACCTAATCCTACATCTTCAAGAACTGGAGGAACAACAATAAACAAAGCCCAGAGCAAATAGAATGAAGGAAATGATCAAGATCAGAGCAGAATTAAATGACGTAGAGACTAAAAGCACAATTCTAAGGATCAGTAAGTCCAGGAGCTGGTTCTTTGAAAAGATAAACAAAACTAACAAGCCTTCAACCAGATTCATCAAGGAAAAAAGAGAGAGGACCCAAATAAACAAAATCAGAAATGAAAGAGGAGAGGTTACAACTGATACCACAGAAATACAAAGGATTATAAGAAATTACTAAGAACAACTGTATGTCAAGAAATTTGAAAACCTGGGTGAAATGGACAAATTTCTAGAAACTTACAATCTTCCAAAACTGAATGAAGAAGAAGCAGAAAGCCTGAACACACTGTTAACAGCTGGTGAAATTGAAGCAGTAATCAAAAAACTCCCGTCACACAAAAGCCCTTTACTGGACAGTGTCACAGAATAATTTTACAAAATATTTAAAGAGCTAACCTCTATCCTTTACAGACTATTCCACAAGATCCAAGAAGAGGGAAGACTACTAAACTCTTGGAAGTCTATGAAACTCTTTCGTGAGGCCATCATCATCCTAATCCCAAAACCAGACAAAGGCACAACAAAGAAAAAAACTACAGGCCAGTATCACTGATGAACCTAGATGCTAAAATCCTCAACAAAATATTGGTGAACTGCATCCAGCAATACATCAAAAGACCATATACCATGGTCAAGTGGGATTTATCTCAGGGGTGCAAGGATGGTACAATATTTGCAAATCAATAAACATAATACATCACATAAACAAAAGGAAAGACAAAAATTGCATGATCATATCAATAGATGAGGTAAAAGCATTTGATGAGGTACAGCACCCATTCATGATAAAAACACTCAGCAAAGTGGGATTAGAGGGAGCATACCTCAACATAATAAAGGCTATATACAAAACACCTGCAGCCAACAGCATACTCAACAGGCAAAAACCAAAAGCTTTCCCACTAAGATCAGGATCAAGACAAGGATGTCAACTTTCAACCACTTCTATGCAACATAGTATTGAAAGTCCTAGCCACAGCAATCAGACAAGAAAAGGAAATAAAATGCATCCAAATTGGAAAGGAGAAAGCAAAGCTGTCATTGTTTGCAGATGACATGATAGTACACAAGAAAATCCTATGGACTCCACCAAAAGACTACTCAACATAATAAGTGAATTTGGCAAGATAGTGGGATACAAAGTCAATGTTCAGAAATCAAAGGTATTTTTGTACACCAATAACAAGATATCAGAAATAGAAATCAGGGGGAAAAAATCGCATTTGATATATATAGCAACAAGAAAAATCAAGTTCCTAGGAATAAACCTAACCAAGGAGGTAAAAGACCTGTCTCAGAAAACTACACAACACTCAAGAAACAAATTAAAGAAGACACAAATAAATGGAAGCATATCCCCTGTTCATGGATTGGAAGGATTACCATCATCAAAATGTCCATACTACCCAAAGCAATTTGCAGATTCAATGCAATCCCTATTAAAATACCAATGAAATATTCCACAGATATAGAACATTCAAAAGTTTATATGGAACTACAAATGGCCCTGAATAGCTGCAGCAATTTTGAGAAAGAAGAATAAACTAGGAGGAATCACCATAGCTGACATCAAACTATATTACAAGGCAATAGTAATCAAAACAGTCTGATGCTGGCATAAGAACAGACACATAGATCAATGGAACAGAACAGGAAGCCCAGAAATAACGCCAAGTCTCTATGGTCAATTAATATTCTATCAAGGGGGCAGAAGCATAAAATGGAGTGAAAATAGCCTCTAAACAAATGGTCTTGGGAGAACTGGACAGCTTCGGAGAAAAAAGGAAACTCAACCAGTAACTTGAAGCATTCACAAAAATAAACTCAATATAGATAAAAGACTTAAGTATAAGTTGTGATACCAAAAAGTGCTAGAAGAGAACATAGGCAGGAAAATCTCAGATATTCTATGTAGCAGTATTTTCACCAATATGTCTCCTACAGCAAGGGGACGTAAAGGAAAGAATAACAAATGGGAGTTCATCAAAATAAACAGCGTCTGCATGGCTAAAGAAAACATCAGCAAAATGAAAAGGGATCCAGTTATATGGGAAAAAATATTTGCCAATGATATCTTAGGCAAGGATTTTGTCTCCTAAATATATAAAGTACTCATACAACTCTACTCCAGGAAGATAAATAATCCAATTAAAAAATGAGTAAAGGACCTGAACAGACACTTCTCTAAGGAGGACATACAGAGCACCCAGAGACATATTAGCGGATGCTCAGCATTACTAGCCATCAGAGATGCAAATTAAAACCACAAGGAGCCTTGATTGGTGTGGCTCAGGGGATAGAGTGCTGGACTGTGACCTAAAAGGTCACTGGTTGGATTCCCAGTCAGGGCACATCCCTGAGTTGTGGTCCAGTTCCCTGGTAGGGGTCCCCCAAGAGGCAACCACACTTAATGTTTCTCTCCCTCTTTCTCCCTCCCCCTCTCTAAAGATAAAGAAATAAAATCTTAAAAAAAAAAACCCACAATGAGATACCACTTCACACCACTCAGAATGGCCTTCATAAACAAATCAACAATTAGTGCTTGGGAGGTTGTGGAGAAAAGGGAAACCTAGTTAATTTTTGGTGGGAATACAGACTGTTGCAGCCACCAGAAAACACAATGGAATTTCCTCAAAAAGTTTAAAATGGAACTGCCTTTTAACCCAGCAATTTCATTGCTGGAATTATACTCTGATAATCCTGAAACACTAATTCAGAAGAATCCCTGGACTCCAGTGTTCATAGAAGCACAGTTTATAATAGCCCCGTGCTGGAAGCAGCCTAGGTGTCCATCAGTAAATGAGTAGATGAATAAACAGTGGTACATTTAAACAGTGGAACACTATGCAGCAGGAAGAAGGAACTCCTATTCTTTATCATAGTATGGTATGCTAAGTAAAATTAGTCAGGCAGTGAAAGTACCATATGGTCTCACCTGTAAGTGCACTTAATCAACAAAACAAACAAGCAAGCAACATATAACCAGAAACATTGAAATAAAGAACAAACTGACAGTGACCAGAGGGGAGGGAGAAGGGAGATAACTGGGGAAAGAAAGGAAAGGATAGTCAAGAAACATGTATAAAGTACTCATGGACAAAGCCAAAGGGTGGGGGAAGGATGAAGGGTAGGAGGTAGGGGTGGGGGGGTGAGGAGAAAGTGGTGGTGGGAAAATGGAGGCAACTGTATTAGAATAACAATTAAAAAGATTAAAAAGGGGGGAAGGTATTAATTTTGATTGATTCACACCAGATGGCTATTATTGTGTTGGCTGTTGTCCTTTTTCTATTTGACAGTCTGATAGAAAAGAGGTCAGTGCTCCTGACTAGTTAATCAAGTAGTGTATGTTTTAAAAATTCTTGTGGCACACCAGTTGAAAATATCTGGTCTGGAATTTATAATGTTAAGGATATACAATTTTTTTATTTCTTTGCTTAGTTTTAATACTTGCTTGTTTATACAGGAGTAAGCTTTCCAACATTTTTTCCTGTTAGTTTACTTTCATTAAGAGTGTTTTCAAACCATCTGAGGTCTTGTTTTCCCAAAACTATCTTACTTTCATCCTGAATTTAGAAAATGGTTTTACTGGTTTCAAAAGTCCATTTTAAAGGTACTTTTCTGCATTTTCATTGGAGGAGAACATGTCTTATTTAATATGCATGATGAGCAGACTATGTCTTATTTAAAAGGTACAGTTACGGTTCTCCAGCTATGTTGAATATCCTAATTCATTAGGTGTATTTGACTTTTTGTGGATTCCTGTGAGAACCTTCCCTACTTGAAGTATTTACAGCTAGTTTTCAGAGTAGTCAATGCCCCCTTTGGCTTATTTACTTTGTAATTCAGCCCCTGGCATTCATGTTTCCCCTGTAGGAGTTGCTTGCCCTGTAGGTACTCTTAGTGGCCAAAGTCTTTTCAAACTATTCAGGCTTGCCCCCTTTAAGTGTTCTACATCCAGTGTACAGGAAAGATGGACCACTTATCCATAAAGGAAGTACAACTCTGTTGTCATAACTCTCTCCTCTTAATTTACGATGGGTTGCTCCAGTCAAATTTTCACATTTGGATCTTTCAAGCCCTGTACAAAGTACCATTTCCTAAACTTCTTCACAATTATAAGGGATGTTTATAAATGTTTCATAGTAATTCTATGAGACTTTATGGTCCAGTTTGGCTTGAAAGATTTCAGTGTACCACAGCCCTGACAACTTGACTTTGAAAGAAATGTGCTTTGCCCATTAAAATGTTCAGTCCTATATTTCTGTTTGTATAGTATTTTTGTAAGTAATGAGCTGAGGAACATAAAACCAGCTTTTCGGGCTTTTATATCATTTACTTGAAATAATCTAGCCTTATTTTTCTTGGCTTATGGGATACCTACTTCCCAAAATAACAGTAAAGTCAAATTTAACGTACTACTATACCATCTTTAAATTCTTTTCCTGTTTATCTGTTCATTCTTCCTTTGGAATAGATTTATTTTCTTCTTGTTTATGAGTTTAGGTTCCTGAGATGTCTTATTAAAATTTTATTCCGATGAGTTTAACTTTCTTCTGAAGGAATTAGCTAATTGAGCTGATAATATTTAATTGGGTGAGAGGGTCAAAACTTTGGCCTTAGCCTTGTGCCCATCCTTATAATTTAGAGGTATGAGTTGGGCATGGCCAAAGGTCATTCCAATTTTATGTGTATTTGACAGATCCCTCAACTGCCTCCTAGCTTCTGAGACATCTCCACAATTGAATTTTGGGGAATGAGCTTAAACCTCTACATGTTGTCAAGAACCTGTACAGACAGGAGTTCTATATTTCATTTAGTCATTGCTAATCTATACTAACAGCAGACATTTTTAAGGATGTGAATAGTCAGCAAATAGATTTTTCTTTTTTGGAAAAAATACTTATGGACACAATGGGAAAAAATGGCTCAAACTGTAAGAATATATGAATGGGAAGGTAAAGAAATTGCTGTTGGTAAAGAATTGGTTGTGACTACTGAATCAATTTTATTTAAAAAGACTAGCCCTGGCCAGTGTGTCTTAGTTGGTTAGTATTCCAGTACACAGAAAGATCAAGGGTTCTATTACTGGTCAGGGTACGTTCCTCAGTTACAGGTTTGGTCCCTGGTTGGGGTGCTTAGGAGAGGCAAATGGTTTACGTTTCTCTGTCAAGTCAGTGTTTCGTTCCCTTTCTGTCTCCTTCCCTGCCCCCCTTGAAGCAATTCCTCAGGTGAAGATGAAAAAAAGTTAATTAAAAGAAGACTAAATTGTATTGTAAATATGGTGATAAAATGATTTAAAATAGTTATAGAGAGAAGCATTACATACATACATAATTTAACTATGAAAAAAGGACAAATATATTTCTGGTGCCTATCAACAAAAATCTCATATACAATTAAAGGACTTGAACTAACTTTACCTAAAAATATTACAAGATAGTAAAGTCATTGTCTGTGGTATGTGTGGGAAGAATTGTGGACAATTTATTTTCTTTTATCTGTATTTTCTGAATTTATATAATGTTAGGAGAAATACTTTTTTCAAAATAAGATTAAAAGATGAAAATATAATCAGTATACCTTGAACTTTTATAATGAACTTTATAAAACTTAAAGTTAGAACTGGAAAATAAACATTTGTTTTGACTCAGATGCTACTTTCTGAATTTTTCAGTGGAAGTGAAGAAGCACTTTCCAATGAAGACTGTGAAAATGTTTACCATTTGGTGTACTCAGCACATCGCCCTGTTGCTGTGGCAGCTGGAGAATTCCTTCACAAAAAGTAAGTCAATTATCTTTGAAACAAGGTTCCACTTTTATATTTTGTTTTTGTTGTTATTTTTTGAGTTAGGAGAAGAGTAATGGGGACTGAAAACAATGCTAGAAGTGGCTATTTCAAGTTTTAGGGTATTTAATATCCTCACAGACTATGTGCACATCATGAATCACATCCCTGGGAAAGATGTTCTTTGTGACATAACCCTTTTCCCTGAAATTTAAAAGGATGGTTCCCCTGTAGGGGTATAAATGTAACATGAAATGTATAAAAGTTCCCCCTGGTAATTGATATTTTATTTCATCAGTGTTTTTTTTCCTTTTAAAATTCTGAGTTCTCATCTTATCTTCCCAACATTTATAATCGAAAATCACCTTCAAAATGCCGAACTTTTCATCTTCTTTTTTTCCTTTTCTTTCTATTGGGATGATGAGTATTTTAATCAGGAATCCATAGCAATTCTGAAAATTATATGTACACTTAAAGTTTAATCAGTGCAAAACCTCATCTACATTTGTGACAAAACATAGAGCTAATGAAAGTTTATGAATATAATTAAACATTCTTCTGAAATACATTTGTGATCATGGTCTACTATATATATGTATCTACTATATATTAGTCTACTATATAATATATTAGTATATTAGTTCATTCTTAAAATATAAACATTTTTGTGTGTTTTGCTTTGTTTTTTAATTTGTAGATTTAATTAAGGCACTGGATGATTGGGTGGTAAATCCAAAAGTCTAGTACATGTTGTAATTTGTGACTAATATGTGATACAAATCATGCACTGGGCTACTGTTGTACATGGATGATTAACTTTGATAATGAGCAGGCCTCCATCCAGCATCTGCATCTCAGTGCTGCAATAACAATCTGCTCCCTACTCAGTGGTACCTTTCAAAGTTGTATCTATGTGAAAAAATTTCTTTGTTAAGAAGGAAGCTGGCTACTAGTGTGTGGTAATTAAAGTGGGAAAGAAAGTCAAGATTTTCAGGCATGACTTTTAAATTAATATGTTGAATTTACCAGTAACTCTGACATCTGTGGCTAATAGTATAGTGCTATTTCAATATTTATCTTCAGGTATTCTTGTCACAAATACTAATGATATATAGTAGTTGTAACTTCTCTGCATTTGCCAAGACTATAATATTCTAGTTAGTTTCTGTTGTGTACTTAACTTTTCAAAAGGCTTTGTGTGTTTAGAAAAACTTCATTGTTTCTGTATTTAAAAAAAACAGAATTAAAAGGTTTGTTCTCTCCAGAAAAGAGACAGTAAATTGGCAGCACTTGAATCAGAAAGAGCCTTTTTTTCCATATTGCATATTCCTAAGTGTGAAAATACGTGCAAAAATATTTTTATATACTGATGATCTGTAGAATTTTCTCATTTTTATTTTTTAAATATATTTTATTGATTGTGCTATTAAAATTGTCTGATTTTTTCTCTCTCCTTTATTCCGCTCCATCCTGTACCCCCTTACGCACCAGCATTCCCCACATCTGAGTTCCTGTCCATGGGTCATACATATAAGTTCTTTGGCGTCTCCATTTCCTATAATATTCTTAACTTCCCCCTGTGTATTGTGTACCTACCATTTATGCTTCTTATCCCCTGTACCTTTTCCCCCATTCTCTCCCCCATACCACCAGCTGTAACCCCCCATGTGATCTCTTGATCTCTATGAATCTGTTCCTCTTCTAGTTGTTTGCTTAGTTCGTTTTTGGTTTTGTTTTTTTAGGTTCAGTTGTTGATAGTTGTGAGTTTATTATCATTTTACTGTTCATATTTATGATCATCTTCTTTTTCTTATGTAAGTCCCTTTAACATTCCATATAATGATGACTTGGTGATGATGAATACCTTTCATTTTTTCTTGTCTGGAAAGCTCTTTATGTGCTCTTTGATTCTAAATGATAGCTTTGCATTCATTTAGAGCAATCTTGGTAGAGCAATCTTGGCTGTAGGTCCCTGCTTCTCTTAAATTCGAATATTTCTTGTCAGTCCATTATAGCCTCCAAAATTTCTTTAGAGAAATCAGCTGATAGTCTTATGGGAACTCCCCTGTAGGCAACTAACTTATTTTCTCTTGCTGTTTTTAGGATTGTCCCTTTATTATTAGCCTTTGACTTTTTTTTTTAAAGATTTTTATTTATTTATTTTTAGAGAGGGGAGGGAGGGAGGGAGAGAGAGAGAGAGAAACATCAATGTGCGGTTGCTGGGGGTTATGGCCTGCAACCCAGGCATGTACCCTGGCTGGGAATCGAACCTGGGACACTTTGGTTCCCAGCCCGCACTCAATCCACTGAGCTACGCCAGCCAGGGCTAGCCTTTGACATTTTAGTGATGATAGTATTTTGGGGTGGGGCCTCTTGGTATCCATCTTGTTTGGGACTCTCTGTGCTTCCTGGACTTGCATGTCTATTTCCTTCACCAAATTAAGGCAGTTTTCTTCCATTGTGTTTTCAAATAGATTTCCAATTTCTTGTTCTTTCTCTTCTCCTTCTGGCACCCCCATGATGCGAATGTTGTACCTCTTGAAGTTGTCCCAGAGTCTGCTTATCATAGTAACCTCATTATTATTGGATTCCTTTTTCTTTTTGTTCTGAATGGTTATTTTTTATTTCCTTATGTTCCAAATGATTGATTTGATTCTCAGCTTCATCAGCTCTGCTGTTGTAAATTTTTCTTTATTTCACTTAATGTAACCTTCATTTCTGACTGGATCTATATTCTGCTGTTGAGGTCCTCACTGAGTTTCTTGATCATTTTTATAACCAGTGTTTTGAACTCTGCATCTGATAGATTGTTTATCTCCATTTTGTTTAGCTCTTTTTCTGGAGTTTTGACCTGTTCCTTTGTCTCCTTATTTTGGCAGCCTCTCTGTGTTTGTTTCTATGTATTAGGTAGAGCTGCTCTGAATTGGTGTCTTGGCAGTGTGGCCTAATGTAGTAGGTGTCCTGTAGGGTCCAGCCTCCCTTATCACCTAACCTGAATACTCAAAGTGGGCCATTAAGAGTTAGCTAACTACGCCTTCCTCTTGTTGAACCGTACTTGCTGGTGGCAGATCAATGGGAGGGATTTTCCCAGGCCATCAGCTGCAAGGACTGGCTGTGACCACTGACCACCAGCCTCTGCCCTCCATGGGAGATCAGCTTTGCAGGCGCAGGGTAGTGGTTCTCTGACATGGTCTGTAGCTGTCTACTGGGTGCGCTGGCTCTGGGTTTCCCCGGGTGGTGCTGGCTAAGGTTATCCCCAACCTGTGTGTCGCCTGGGGGCCACCCTACCTGAGCTATAAAGCAATCAAGGTGGCTGCTACTTGTGCTGGGCTTGGAGATGTGCTGCAAAACCAAGCTATGAATCTAGGGTGGCTGCTGTTAGTGCCAGGCCTGGGGCTCACTGAGGCTAGTTGTTGCTTTTTGGAGAAGATTTAGGAAGTTGGGAAACATGAGCCAAGACCAGGCATTATGGAAAAGCAGCTTGTGTGGGCCCATAAGTTGGGTGGGCTAGAGTCTGGGAATCTCTTCGTATTGGGCCAAATAGTGTTAACCAGGTTGATGGAGTGTTAGATATGGCACCAGCTTGCTAGCCTGCGTGGGGGAGGTGTTTGGAAAGGGACAGCAGTAGCCTCTACTCAATATGATGCCAGATACTTCATTTCCTTCCTATATGCCATTGGTGCTTTTCAAGGTGCCCTAGTGCTGGAGCTCAGAGAGTGAGTCTGAGTAGGTGAGTCCATGTGTGATTTAAGTGGAGTTGCTTGGGGCTCCAGAAGGTTCTTCATCCACTCCATTCCCACTGGTTTTTGCAGTCAGAAATTGTAGGGAGTTACCTTCCTGGCACTGGAACCCTGAGCTGTGGGGCCTGTTGTGGGGCTGGGATTCCTAGCTCCCAAGACATGTCTCACGAATTTTTTTCCACCACATGTGGGTAAGGGACCAATCTGTTCCACATCTGTGCCCCCCTACCAGTCTGGATGGATGAGGTTTCTTTAATTCAAAAATGGTCAGACTTTCATTCAGTTTGATTTCTGACAGTTCTGAGTGATGGTGATTCTGTATTTTAGTTGTAATTTTAATGTGCTTATGCAAAGAAGTGAGCCATGTCTGCCTACACCTGTTTTGACTAGAAGTCCTTAATGACCTTTTTTGGACAGTCTCCCATAATTTAATATTCTGGTTTTTAAAAAATTTTAACAAGGAGCCCTGGCTGGTATGGCTCAGTGGATTGATCGCTGGGCTGCGAACCAAAGAGTCACCAGTTCAATTCCCAGTCAGGGCACATGCCTGGGTTGTGGGCCAGGTCTCCAGTTGGGGACACAGAAGAAGCAACCACACATCATTGTTTCTCTTCCTCTCTCTTCCCATTTTCCCCTCTCTCTAAAAATAAATAAATAAAATCTTTATAAAAAAATAAAAATTTTAACAAGGAAGCTATAGAGTAGCCCCCATAATTCTATGATTAAGTTTCTTTTAAATGCATGTATGCACATACACTTGTGGTTGTTTTGTAGTCTAGTTTATGAGCTACACTAAGTATCCAAAAAGTATATTAAAATGTGCCTGAAATGAATGTAAATATGTCTTCATATATTCTGCATTTTAATATTTGAACTATTAAGCTAATTCCTTAGTACCTTATATTTACTTACAGTGAATACAATTATCCAATTTTATACATTTTAGTAATACAGAAGCATCATATTTTCCATTTGTTTCCCCTCTGAAAGCCACCCAAATAAAGAAAACTTTCTCTTAAGCCCATCTGATAGCTATTCCAGTATACTTCAAGATAATACTAGAGCCCTGGCTGGTTTTCAGTTGGACGCTCCATTGGATCTTGTACAGGAGCAAACCAACTCATTGGTAATCTCTTTCTCTCTCCTCTGCCACCATCTCTCTAAATCCAATAAAAATTTACCCTTGGGTGAGGATTAAAAAGTAAAGATAATACTTTAGTCTCCCCCTTCTATATACTCTCTCCTCCTCCTGATAAATATTCAGCTTCTGTGTATTTATTTTCTGCTTGAGATTGGTTTATTTTTATGACACCTGAAATTATTCTTTATTCACTTATTATATCCTCTCATCGAATACAACCATTGTGATGTCCATATCTAAATTAGCACATATATCCCCATCCCTAGTTCCTTGTCTTTTCTCATACCAACTGAGATAGTATACATTATATTTATCTACTGTTTCTCTTCAACCACCAGAGTGAGAGCTCAGTGAAAACAGCCATTTTGTCTTTGTTCACTGTTACATTTTTTTTACCTGGAACAAAACCTGGGATTAAGGCATCTTTAGCAGTCTTTAAATTTTGTTAAAATAAATCTTTTTAGCAAATTAAAATTTTCAGGGCATTTCTTTGCCATATTTTAGAAGTTTTGTCATAAAGTATTATTTTAATAAATTTAATGTTTGTGTCATTTTACTCAATACTATTGAGCTAGTACTGTTTTTAAGTAATAAGCACAAAAGAATGCAAGAAGTAATGATTAAAAGTATGAATTTTTAAATTATTTCTGGAACATTTGATTAAATGCTGTAATTACTTGAGTGTGAAATCAATATGCAAGCAAATAGAAGTCTTTAAAACTATATACTGTAGTATCTTTCATATAATAAAAATCGTTTATATATTTATAAGAATTTTAACATTGATTAGTCATCAGTAAAAAAGCTTCCTTTTATACTTCGGTTGAATTGTATTAACTTGTTCAGATATAAACTCTTTTATCTATAAAAACATCATTTGCATACTCGTGTTAAATTATATCAGTATCCTGAATTTTTGAAATATTTTTTAACACTGAAATAATTTGTACAGTGAAGAAAAAAACTGAAGTTTATATCCATAATTTATAATGTTCTTGTTTTGTTACTTATTTCTAGGCTATTTAGCAGACATGACCCACAAGCAGAAGAAGCATTAGCAAAGAGGAGGGGAAGGAACAGTCCAAATGGGAATCTCATTAGGATGCTGGTTCTTTTCTTTCTTGAAAGTGAGGTAAATTTTTAACATAAGTATTTTGGGTTTTGCTTTAGATTACATACTAAATAAAATTGTTATTTATTATAATTAATTTGTGCTGGCATTGGGGTGTTGACTTCCCCAAGATTGAATTAAGAGGAAACAGTTTTCAGACATGTTTTATTAAGCTTATGCTTAAACACAAGGAAGATGGCACAGAAGAAAGGAAGGTCCTCTGAACTGCCTGTGGGGGAGGTGGCAGTGGCTCTACTTGACTCCTTTTATGACCTGGGGACAAAGTAGGCTTGCATGAAAACACAGGCTATATGAAAAAAGTAGGCTTTTGGAATATTCCAGGTCAGTTTAGGAAAAATAAACAGATATTAGGGAGATAAAATGGGGGGGGGGGGGGTTTGGTGTGTGTTTGTTTGTTTGTTTAGCAGGGAGTGGAGAGGTAATGACGTTCTAGTTACCAGGTCTTAACTTGGCTTTCTGTCTAAGCAAGGTAGTTTTGGCGGGGGGGGGGGGGGGGCAGGGGGGCGGGTTTAATTCATGTTCCTATGTCATTATACTATCTCAAATTGGTATTTTTCTTTTTCCTTTTTTTTAAAGATTTTATTTATTTACTTTTAGAGAGGGAGAGAGAGAGAGAGAGAGAGGGACAGAGAAAGAGAGACATCAATGTGTGGTTGCTGGGGGCCGTGGCCTGCAACCCAGGCATGTGCCCTGACTGGGAATTGAACCTGCAATGCTTTGGTTCACAGCCCACGCTCAATCCACTGAGCTACGCCAGCCAAGGATCTTTTTCCTTTTTTAAAATTAAATTTTATTTATTATGGTATTGCAGTTATCCTGATTTTCCTCCTTTGCTTCCCTCCAGCCAGCACTCCGACTCTCTCAGGCAATCTCCCCACCTTTTTTGATGTCCATGGCTCATGCATATAAATTTTCTGACTCCTCAATTTTCTGTACTGTATTCCCATAGCTTCTGTAACTACCTATTTGTACTTCTTAACCCCCTAACCTCTTTGCCCATTCCCTCATACCCCCCTCCCACCTGGCAACCATAAAAATACTCTCTGTATCCATGCTTCTCTCTCTGTTCTTGTTTGCTTAGTTTGTTTTTTAGATCCAATTGTTAATAGATATATATTTTTTTACCATTTTATTGTTCATAGTTTTAATCTTTTCCTTACATAAGTCCCTTTAACATTCCATATAATGATGACTTGGTGATGATGAATACCTTTCATTTTTTTCTTGTCTGGAAAGCTCTTTATGTGCTCTTTGATTCTAAATGATAGCTTTGCTGGGTAGAGCAATCTTGGCTGTAGGTCCCTGCTTCTCTTAAATTCGAATATTTCTTGTCAGTCCATTATAGCCTCCAAAGTTTCTTTAGAGAAATCAGCTGATAGTCTTATGGGAACTCCCCTGTAGGCAACTAACTTATTTTCTCTTGCTGTTTTTAGGATTATCCCTTTATTATTAGCCTTTGACATTTTAATGATGATAGTATTTTGGGGTGGGGCCTCTTGGTATCCATCTTGTTTGGGACTCTCTGTGCTTCCTGGACTTGCATGTCTATTTCCTTCACCAAATTAAGGCAGTTTTCTTCCATTGTGTTTTCAAATAGATTTCCAATTTCTTGTTCTTTCTCTTCTCCTTCTGGCACCCCTATGATGTGAATGTTGTACCTCTTGAAGTTGTCCCAGAGTCTGCTTATCATAGTAACCTCATTATTATTGGATTCCTTTTTCTTTTTGTTCTGAATGGTTATTTTTTATTTCCTTATGTTCCAAATGATTGATTTGATTCTCAGCTTCATCAGCTCTGCTGTTGTAAATTTTTCTTTATTTCACTTAATGTAACCTTCGTTTCTGACTGAATCTATATTCTGTTGAGGTCCTCACTAAGTTTTTACAGTACTGCCTACTTATTGTTGCTCTGTGTTTTTCTCGAATTTTTTCCTGTAGTTTTTAAATGATACTACTTGAACAGTTTTTGAATGTTGTCATGTGTTAAAATTATTTGTCCTATCTTGTTTATTATACTGTTTAATAAGAAAGAAAAATATGGTTGGGATGGGAGTAAAAGACAGAAAACTGTACTTGAACAACAATTAAAATCTTTAAAAAGATAGAAAAAAAGAAAAATATGAATGTAAATGATCTGAACTATAGTTTTACAAGCTCCATAGCAGTATTTCCATGTGAATGATCACTTAATAATTTATTATTAATAATATTCATAATGTATTATGTATCAGAATGTGCACAAGTAAAGTTTTATTTGTTCACTAAAATGCTACTTCCTATTACTGTTACAATATTGAAAAACAACAAGCTAAACCTCTAAAGAGAACCTGAATGAACAGGCTGTTTTACCTAACTTAGAAATGGGTGGGGAAAGGGTCAGTAAGAAAGTGGAGAAAATCTGGAAATTTGGGGTTTTTAATTTTACTTTGTAAAAAGCATTTTTGGTTTGTGTTGTAATATTCTGGAAGAAAAGAAACTTCATAGATTCTGTAACTGCTCAAGTTTAAAGGTGCTAGAGAAACTCTGTTGTAATGAAAAATAGAGGGACAAAAATTATATTAAAATTAGAAGTAAGAACTGAGTCAGTGGAAGGTGAGGGGTTTAGGACAAAGTGGAGCACAAAAGTAGTGGAGTTGCCAATATTTGTTTAAGCAAATGGGGAATGAATAGAGAAAGAATAAAGTCAGGTGCAAATCTAGCTGATGAGTTGCATTTGAGGTAAGGATGAGGTAAGGATGTTAATAACAGTTTTAAATATGTCTACAAATTATGTGGATATCTTGTTAAAATGGCTGTTCTGATTCAGTAGCTCTGGGATGGGGCCTGAGATGCTTCATTTCTAACAAGCTCTTTTAGATAATTGTTACGCTTCTCGTGAATGGACCACACTTTGCCAAATAAGGGTTTGAATCACTTTTTTTCTTTCAAAAGAAAATGTGGATATGTTATGGGTAAAATACAATATTACTATAAATGTTTGAGATGAAACATTAAATACTCAGTAAATATTGCACTTGTGAAACCATATCAAAATATACCCTTAGTCTCCTTAGGATTTAGAGGAACATGGTTAAAAGTACTATGCAACAATTCAGTGCTGTTTGAAAATTTGACTTTAATAGCAACAATAGATTAAAAAATCATATGGATGTGACATACAAATACTATTTACATTGCTTCCTAAAAGGTTAGAGAGTGTGCCTTGGCCAGATGGCACAGTTGTTTGGAGTATCATCCCATGCACCAAAAGGTTGTGGGTTTGATCCCCAGTGGGGGCTTTGCTGGGTAGCAGCTGATTGATGTTTCTCTCCTTATTTTTCTCTCTCCCTTCCACTGTCTCTAAAATCAATAAAAATCCACAGGTGAGGATTTAAAAAAAAATTTAGGTAATATGGTGATGTAGGTTACTTTTTTTTAAGACTTTATTTATTTTTACAGAGGAGGAATGAGGGAGAGGAGGGGAGAGAAACATCAATGTGTAGTTGCTTCTTGAACACTCCCTTCTGGGTACCTAGCCCACAATCCAGGGATGTGCCCTTATTAGGAATCAAACCTGTGACCCTTTGGTTTGCATGCCAACCCTCAGTCCACCAGCCAGAGCTGATCTAGCTTGAAGGAAAATGTTTTAGATCTCTAAAAGCCCAGAGACTTTTCTTTTTGGTATATTAAAAGGCATAAGTACAGTACTTAGTTTTATGCAGTTTTGTCTTTTATTTAAAGCAGTGACTTGTAATGTGTATTGCTGCTGTATTTTCAGATGGTATTTACTGTATTTTTGTGTTTACTGAAGTGTTAAAAGAACATTAAAACACTTTTTAGTTGTTTTTGATGACATTCTTTTCACCTGTAAAAGCAACTGCAAATTATATTTCAGGGTTTCTAGTTGATTTATGATGATAATAATATTGTCATTTATGGTCTCCTTTGTTTCACAAAAAATATTCCTTGGTAAAATCTCTTTCCTTATCCTGAACTGAATGCTTATTAAAATTATGAGTGTATTCTTATAGTATGGTGGGATTCTGATTGTGTTCTATTCAGAATTCCTCTTTGTTTCACTGAAACACTTTAAATAGTGTTATTGTAGTAATAGACTCATAAAAAGTTAAATCGAAAGAGATCTCAGAAATCATAAAGTGAGGCTAGCTTATAGGTCAATCACCCACCAATCAATTAGGATTAACTGAATTGATTATGATACCTTCTTTGTTTTACTTGGATGTTAAATAGTAACATTTTGGTAATAGAATTCTAATGTGTTGAATTGAAAATAGTTTACAGTATACCCTCTTTTATATGTGAATTACAGTTGATGCAGTGGAGATTCAGAGACATGACTATAAACTAGTTACTAATTCTCTTTGTGTACTAAAAAGTGAAATTGTTGCCCTGGCTGGTATGGCTCAGTGGATTGATCGCTGGGCTGTGAACCAGAGTCACCAATTCAATTCCCAGTCAGGGCACATGCCTATGTTGCAGGCCTGGTCCCCAGTTGGGGGTGCGTGAGAGGCAACCACACTTTGAGGTTTCTCTCTTTTTCTCCCTCTGTTCCCCTTTCTGTAAAAATAATCTTTTTTTTTAATTAAGAAAATAAAAGTAACATTGTTAAGCAACCTCAAACTTGATAGAAGTCAGTGATTTCAGGTGACAAAATAGCTTGGATCTCTTAGATGCATGTCAAATGGTACAATGAATGGTACTTGAATGTGATGACTCCCAATTTCCCTATAGGTACTGAAATCATTGAATTTATTGCACAAACTGTGATGCTTTTCAGAGTAAGAAAGATGCTATGAATAATTATTTCAAAGCTATAAGCATAACCCAGAATATTTCTGGACAGTCTAGAAGTAGGGTCACCCTCTTTCTAAGTATATGGAATTATGAGACTAATTATGATAGACATTTAAGACATAAAATTAATAGATATATTGATATATGTAATACATCTCCCCAGAGTGCTCATTCCTAAAGCATAAATGATAACTTTTTTCTTTTTTAGTTTTCTATGTTCTTCAAGATTCACATTATTAATTAGTTTTTATAAAATAAATAACTGTAAGGTTCTATTATACAGTGAGCTCCTTTCACGTAGTATTTAACTATTTAACAGAAAAGTTAACAGGCAAAGAAAACTTGAGGTCACTTATTGTGAGTAAACTTGAATTTAATTAAAGATGAATCATAATGCACCCAGAAAATTATAATTAAAGTCACCAGGAAAACAAGATTATTTTGTCTTACATACCAGCTTAGAGGAAGTGCTATAAATTATACTTAGATATAGTATCATAAATGTACCTAAATATAATTTTATTTATGTTACATATTTTTTTTTTGCAACATATTATTTTTAAATGAATTTTAACTTGATATGAATTAGCCATCTTGGTCTATGCAGTGACTATTAACAAGTTCCCCTTTGTTCACCTAATTCCTAAAGACTACAAAGAATGCTTGCAGATATCTTATTTTCATGCTGTTTTTTTAAAATTATAATACCATAAACTTTTTAGAAAATTCACTTTTAGTGTTCCAGATCCTTTTTAATCCCAGAGTTTTTATAGCCATTGAGAATGCCTCAAGGCCTTTCTACTTATAGCTTCATCTTTCACTACTAATAGAACGTCCTTGGTATAAAGTATGTGAAATGTGATTGCAACCTTTTACTCTTAGTGGCCATCTTAGATTATTTTTTGGTAATTATGAGTCCCTCAAACTTGGATTCGTTTGGCATACTTGTAAAGATCTGAGACTAGCAAGTTATGTGGCCATCACAGATGTCCAAAGACAGAAAGACTGTGTCAAAAACATTATGTCAAGCCAGTTCCTGACTGACCATGTTATTATTGATTGTTGTTACAAATATTGCTGAACTCGGAACTCCTAATCAGAAAAGGAGACAACGCATTTTCATGTCCTTCTGCTGTACAATTTGAGTTTGAAACAACCAATTATTGTTAACAGAATACATTCTACATAGCCTCCACCTTATAGTCAGAAAGATGAGGAAATGGTCAAAGAAGTTAACATCTACATTGAGAATTTTGACTACTACACACAAAAGAATTCTGTAACAATGACAGTATGCCTGAGCTAAATTTTAATATGCTGGATTGAAGGCATAGGAAAGTGATCCTTAAAAATGCCAGTGCAGCCTCTTAGGGTTCTGACTTAGTTTACAATGACATGCCAAACTGCACCACGGTCAGAATCATCAATAAAGGCAACACCTGCTATGACATCTCCCTCAGGAAAATGGTGAAGAACATGGAAATTAACCAGCATGTCAAATACATTTGCTCCTTCTTTGGCAAAACCAAGATGAACAAGTTGTGGGGATCTGGCACTGTGGTACCTGCATGAAAACAGTTGATGGTGGCACCTGGACCTACAGCTCAGCTCGACTTCTGTAGTCACAGTAAAGTCTGCCATTTGAATACTGAAAGAGTGGAAAGACCAGTAGAATTTCCACCATTCAAAACATTGCTAGCCTATAATAAATGGTTTGATTTATGTAACAAAAAAGAAAATTCCAGTGCTAATGTAATCATGCTACATAAAGCCTTCACTGTGGCAGCAACTCATCCTACTGAAAACCTCATGTTTAATAAATCAGTATGAAAGATTACCAGTTCACCAGAGCAGTGAGGAATTTGTGGAAGCTATTAAAGTAATTGACTATGAATTCCATTGAAGTTAAGTAACTTGTACCCCACATATGAGACAAAAATAGGGGGAAATTTTTTGAGATTTTCTGGTAGAAATCTGAAATACACTGAAGATCAGAGCAGTAAAGGCTGGTGAAAGGAGTAAGCTATGAATAGTAATTAAATAGCTGCCCATTAGCTGAGCATATTCTTCACTTAGAAATGCTGTTATAGGCATTTGGGGTATGTACATGGGTCTGAGGAGCAAAGTAATGTATGAATGCCCCAGATAATTTATCACCACCAGGAGGGACAGGGAGATTCTGTATTCAAAAGACAAATTGCATACCCACACATTAAATGAAAAGTCTGCCCAGTTATAGATTCCTCTTTTCACTTTCCTGCACAACCAAAGAAGCTAACACCTTGCAATTAAACTCAAAGGGATTCTGCTTAGCAGTATTCTTGAGTCTAGAGTTCTTAACATATGTGAACTGACATTCAAGAATCACTAAAACTTAGAAAAATCAATATTGTGAAAGCACAGCACAAACCCAACATGTTGATGGAATTTTTTATTCATACCCCCAGATATAGAAAGAAGCCATAATGAAAGAGGAAAAGTGTTTTTCAGAAATTGAAAAAAACATGATTTCCAAAATTTAGAGGTGAAGCATATTAAATGGCCTGAATAGACACAAGCATATATTGGCTATAGATTGAACCAAGGGATTTTTCCCAAAAGTAGTGTAATAGAAGAAATAAAAAATAGGAGAGAGAAAGTAAGAGACGGAGTACAGATTAAGTACTTTTATCTAGTAGGAGCTTTGTAAAGAGAGCAGAGAGAGGAGAAGCTAATCAAACATTTAGTTAGAATGTTTACTACCCATGTACCCTAAATACAAAGTATTGCTTGATGAGATTTTCTAGCAAAAATGAAAAATGGATACATTAAACAGAAAACAAGAAACATTGGTTGGCAAATAAGTCTGAAGCCAAAATAATATGGCTGTAATATTTAATGTCTAAAAATTATTCTTAAAATATAGGAATATAATGTTCACATTAAAGGAAGAAAAGTAAATAAATGTGCTAAAGATTTTGATGATGGAAAAATATTGGGTCAGCCAAAAGTCCATTTTGTTTTTCCATAAAATAAAAGACACATTTTTCATTTTTATCAATAACTTTATTGATTTGGCTATTTTGAGTATGTCAGCTCTCTCCTGCATGGTATAACATCAGTTGTTCTCAATATCTCAGTTTGATCACTGTCAACTTCAGCTTGTCTCTCCAACTGTGGAGCATCATCCAGTAAGAGATCTCCAGGAGGAAACTTTACAAACCACTTTTGACATGTTTGATCAGTCACAGCAACTTAATCCATGCACTGCACAAATCTTTTTTTGCATTATGGTTGTGTTTTTACCTTTCTTGAAATAATGAAGCATAGTATGCCAAAAAGGTTGTATATTTTTTTCTATCTTCAATATTAAAATGGCTACACGAAAATTCAAATTCATTTTTTTAATTTTTGATTTTTTTATAATAAAATTTTTACATTTAGAATTAGCCAGCTGGACTCAGTTTAGACGATCACAATTTTTTTTGGCAACATTCAAAGCTTCATAGTCTGGAGCCAGTTAAATATATGCCTTCTTTTTTCTCTCTGTCAGGTCTCATCAGGGTGTTGACATTGGGCACATCAATAGAGGTTCTTCCCAGCCTGTTTGATTTGGTGCTTGTTGGCCCTGACATCCACAATGAACACAAATGTATTGTCTTCTATCTCTTCAGGGCTAACTTGGTAGTCAGGGGGGACTTGCTGATAACATAGTGGTCAAGCTTGTTTCTCCTGAGGGTACTCTTCCAAGGATATTTACACTGTCATCAGAGCTGCAGGGTCTTAGGTCTCCAGAACGTGAGTGATGTGTGTGTGGATCTTTTATTGTGTGTGTGGCTGTAGACTGCTTTCTTTGCCACCAAGCCTTTGAATTGGCTTTGGCTTTGGCTTGGAATTGGTAGGAATTCCTTCATCGCTTTGGGTGCCATCTTCGTGAAAAGATGATTTTTTTTTCAATGTGTGCTGATATGACAACTGTCACAATACAGTCTAACAAAATTGTTTCGAATGTTGTTAAAGGCAACTAAGTGTTGCTAGAGCCATCTTATGAGAAAAAAAAACAAGTTAAGTTTTGGGCTAACCCAATATGTTAGAAAATAAAACTGGGCCCTAGCCAGGTAGCTTGATTAGAGTGTTGTACTCATACACCAAGGTTGCAGGTTCAATCCCTGGTCAGGTCACATACAAGAATTAGTCATTGAATGCATAAATGAATGGAACAGCAGTAGATGTTTTTCTCTCTCAAAACTGAAGGAAGCACAGACAAAATAAGAATGTTGTCAGATAAGCACAGGGAATCAGGTGCCAGAATTATTTCAAATGTCAATAATGCTAATAAATGCAGATTGTAATTAAGGTTGAAATAAATAAATGAAAAAATGTTGTTTAAAAACACATCTTAATTAAAATAACACAGGAAGTTTACAAATGAACACCAGTAATTAAATAAACTGGTTAAAGGCCTGAATAAAATTTAAAAATGTTTACAGAATAACTGAGGGGACAGTGTCATGTAAGATAAACCAGAATTGAGAACAAGGGAGATATTTTATAGACTAGGAGATGTAATCCTCCAAAAGTATAATTATTGACCTTTTTATATCTATTCTACAGACACACTATAATGACACATAGGTAAATATAAAAGCAAGTTTATTTAGCTTAGGATTTTTGTTTTAGTATGGGAAAATATACATAACTGTACCATTGTTACTGTTTTTAACTGTACAGTTCATTGATACTAAGTGATTCACATGGCTGTGCAACCATCACTGCCATCCATCTCCAGAACTTTTCAAATATCTTCCTAACCTGAAACTCTGTATGAATTAATAACTCCATTTCAGCTTGGCTTTTAATAGCAACAGTTTTAAAACTGTTTATTTTTTAGTTACTGATGCTGGTTTTCATTTTTTCTTTTAAGATTTTATTCATTTTTAGGGAAGGAGGGAGAGAGAGAGACATCAACGTGCGGTTGCTGGGGGCTGTGGCCTGCAACCCAGGCATGTGCCCTGACTGGGAATCGAACCTTCGATGCTTTGGTTCGCAGCCCGAGCTCAATCCACTGAGCTATGGCAGCCAGGGCTTGGTTTTCATTTTTGACACCAAGTTGTGTACCACTTACACCTGTCACTTTGGGAATGATGTTACTAATGATGATCTACAAATAGTTTCCTTAGGATATGTGAATTTGGAAAGTTTGAAAATACCTTGGTGAAAACCTTTGCTTATGTTTTTTTTTCCAAGCAGAGATGCTAATCCATATTATCAAATCTGATATTGACAAAAACCATTGGGAGATTGGTTTGTGTGCAGGGGTGGATTTCATGAAACATTTCACAAGCAGAATATAAGATTTGAAATGAAGTATAGAATTTGAAAGTCAAATGAGGTAGAGCTTTAAATTGGTCATTCAAATACACATTAAAGTTAAGAATAATAGTAGTATTGACATATGAGGAAGAACACCAACTCACTTGCTGAATGTGCCAAGATATCAAGTAGACAACCAGTAGGTCTAGAAAGGTCTAAGTTTTGGGGCCACTACTCTTGAGAAAACCAAGTATGAGCACATACAACTGAAGTAAGAGTTATATAAAATATAACTTACCTTCCTTTGTGCTATATACTCTTCTCCACTTTGTTTTTGAAACTTTGGTTTTAATGCATTAAGTAAGTTTAACAGACAGTAAAAGGGTTGCAATCTATAGTTTGGAAACTACCAATCTACATAGTGGTTTAGATGGATGTCATGAGCCTTAAAGATGGAAGAATTTTTATACAAGGGTGGAAGAATTTTTATACAAGGGTGGAGAAGTCCATTTTAAGTAGCAGAAACAAGAGCAAGGCCAACACTTTCTTTGTTTACCTTCCCTATACAGCTTTATTGAAGTAATCTTCATGGTTTAATAGCTAAGACGTGGGAAAGAGTTTGGTATGAAGTATTAGATGAGAAACTTGGTGTTTGTTTACTGTGAGAATATGTCAAGAAAATTGTGAAGAGTAATGGCAAAAATTGGGGGTAAGGTTAGATGTGGAATGCATTGGGTTAAATGGAAATAAAAGAAGAAAACAGAGATGAGGGTAACTTACATTTTGACCTTGACCAAAGGTGAGAGAGGTGTAAAGTACTGAATACTTAGCTGGTACCAAAGTTTCAAGTGCAATTCTCAGAGAAAGTAATTGAATTTTTTTAAAGGATAATTACAAGAGACAGTCCGAGAATAGTTAGAAGTGACCTAGATCCAGTTTATAATTTCAGGAATTCTGTTAATTATACTCTGTTTCCTCATCTGTAAATGATGTTATTTACTACTATAAAAACATTTTTTATTTGAATTTACATAGTACAGTCCATTAATGACAGTGGAATACATTGGGAACATTGTGAACAGGCCATTTTAATTATGAAGAAAATCATTTACTAACTCAAAATATTATTAGTAGTTTCTTCATTAAATGTTCTTCAGTCACACTTGATTTGTTGTTTTTAGTTGCACGAACATGCAGCCTACTTGGTGGACAGTTTATGGGAAAGCTCTCAAGAACTTTTGAAAGACTGGGAATGTATGACAGAGTTGCTATTAGAAGAACCTGTTCAAGGAGAGGAAGGTATGGTATTTTGATAAGTTGATCTATATATTGTTATGAGCATCTATTAATAATAATACCATCTTGTATAGATCACATCTTAAAAATGAATATATGCAAGAATGCTGTGTCTTTTTACAAAGAGAACAATTTGTTACCTATGACAAGTAAGGCTATCTGAGTAACTTATAATATCTTTCTAGATGAAGACTGCTGCCATGCCACAAAAAATTTTTTTCAATCTATGTGTTGTGTAATACTCAATTTTTATTATTCTGATTTGAGATACAAAAGATAGGCATACTTAATTGTAAAAATATAAAAAATGGGCATCCAGAATCTTTTTGCTATATTTGTATGTGAATTTGGAAAGGCCTTTGACACAAAAAGATTTAATTAGACCACAACCATCGCCTTCTGTTATATTTTCTTAATTATTAAAATCAGAAAGTCAAAAATAAAATCGTTTACCTGGCTATTCAAGAAATAGGTATAATTGCTATACAATAATTTCTGAAGTATATAACTTATTACATGTTACATAATAACAACAAATTGGGCATGTATAGTTAATAAATCATTTGTATTTTAAAAGCATATATGAATATTAGATCCTTAAAACTAGAAATGCTGTTACCTATACATATGGTTTGTATTTCAAACTAGCCCACAATGGTGCTTTAAAAAACCGTTTCATTTAATTCATACAACAGTCCTGGAATATAGATGATAACTTTGATGTAAGTGAGGCTTATAGTGAACATGGACTTCAGAATTGAAAGAAATATATTCAGATTTTTAATTTTATCCTCTGTGACTGAAGTCCTCATTTTTTCTGATTGTTGGCTTCCTTTTCTTTATAACAAAGAGATTATTTTCCCTATCTACCTTATGTTGTTATAAGGATTAAATGTAATTAAATTAAGCTGTTAATTCTCTGTTCTGCTTCCCCTGTTTTTTATATGGTTAAAAATCCTCAGGAATATAAAAGCAGAATGAGCCATCTCCTTCAGTAGACTACCCAAACAGGTCACCAGGAGAGTGACCATCCCCCAGTGTTCTTTCTAAGTAGTGATGCCAGGTGGCATTATCTGTTCTGGCTCTGACAAAATTCAATGAGAGAAACAACAGGTATGCATCATACTCAGTTACATTCCAGTAAACTGGCCCAAATTGCCTCTTTTAAACTAAAAAATTTTGCCTCATAACCTCATTCTTAACCTGTAACACAAATCCTTTCTAAACTTTCCATAGATTTTCTTTGAAGGTGGAAGTTGTTATAGCATTTTGGCTCTATCTCTGATTATTATTTACTTTATTTGCATGTTTGTTTTTCTCTGTATTTTTGGTAAGAAGTTGGCCTTATTACTAAGGTGGCAGGATCTTCTGCTTACAAGGTCAGACTCTCAACTGAAAGGAAAGTACTGGATTCCTTTTACTTTTATGATCACAGGAATATGAACATATATTCTACATGTTTTCTTTTTATTTTACTTATATATGTGTTCCTGCTAAGTTCACTGACTCATACGTTCTATTTCTAACTAATATTGATATTTTCTTTAATAAAATCAACTTCCCTTCTCATCACTACTGCCCAATCAACACTTGAACAAAGTGCGTGGGTAGTGTTTATTAGTACATTTCATCCATTTTCCTTCTTGTGCTTGTGGCCATAGAATCTATACATTGGGTTAGAGCTTCTTGTATATTATGATTCCAACGCCTTTTAATCACCCCAAGTCCTGTAAGGTTATTTCCAAGGAGAAGAGATACAGGGGGTATACATTAAAGGAAGACCCAAGGAGTTATGCTTTGGTATTATTGACTTTTAACTCTCATTTATATAAGATGGTTAAGTCAGTAAATAGTAATTACTAAGTGTCAGTTATCAAGGTATCCTAGATGGATTTACCTCATTAAAATAAATGTACTATTCTTTTGTTATGTTTTAAATTTAGTTGACATTAGATTTAATTTTCAATCAAGATATTTTGGCTTGAGTTTTTGGTTTGATTTTAGCTAAAAAGAAGTGAGTTATAAAATGGGAAAAAATTAAGTGAACCACAGTTTTAGGGTATGACTGAATCAGGGAAAGGCAAGGCTGGGGAAATTATGCATAACAAATGCAGAGCTGTTCAGGATACAACTTTTTTCATGTGTTTGTCCAAATGCATGCTGTGCCACATACAAGCTCTGGTATGGAATGCCATCCAAGTCAATTTTCTATGCTAGTATTTTGCCATATTTTAGTATAAAAAGTGTTATTAGTAACTTGTTTATTTTAAGACTAATCAGAAATGATTATATTTTAGATAGGTAAAGTGTGATAGATTTTCCAGTAGATGAAAGTCTAGTTAGCAGTTGGAAATAATAGGACTAGAATTTGAGAAAATAGACACATTGTCAAAGACTACCAATAGCAAAGTAAATCATGGTAGCCTTCAGACTACTTTGCAATGTTTTTAAGGTACAGGAAGTTTTTTTTGAGCATGTGTATGTATCCTACAG